>NC_134486.1:371520376-371847876 GCF_040206685.1 Ascaphus truei
AAATTAAGCTATTTATAAATAATAGGGCTCAATGGATGACTATGAAAGTAGCAAGACCACTACACCATGTGAGAGGTGGCAGAGAAATGATTGGGCAAAAAGCAGATGAGAAACACAATGAAGTTACTGTACAATTAATTTACTCTTGTTTTTTTTTTGTTTTTTTTAATTACTGCAGTTGGGAAATATTGTAGATACACCCGAAAAACATAACCCTTTTTCCTATTTTACATATTATTATGTTTCTACCAACTCAGAACAAAATATCACAGGAGGAAGAGAAACAAAGTTCCAAGTATCAGTGCTTCAAAGCCACAGATAAGGCAGCATATGCATCAGACTGGTATATAAACTTGCTTGTCGACGGACAATTAGTACACCTGTGAGTGTCAGATTTGAAACCAGAGACTAGTATAGGCTCAGTGGAAAGGGAAAGGTCCCGTGTGTAGGACCGCAACATTGGATATGATGTCTCACTAAATACAAAAAAAAAATTGGCTACCTCGTGGAGTGCTGCCTCTGATATTCGCTCATACGGTATTGTATTGCCTATTTTGTTCATACAGGATTTGCACCCACCTTGAATTACCTGACGGAGTGCCTTGTTCTCATTTATTCACTATATATATATGAAATCCAAAGGAGGATTATAGAGCCAATAGTTGTTTGAGAGACAGCTATGGTTTGTTCTCCTCCTATATGGACATACCAACCCTAGAGTACAGAATACAATAAGCCTTGGTATCTTTTTCCCAAAGTCTCTTGACCACTTAAGAGGGATGGTACTCACAATTTTGGTGGAGTCCATTTTCAGTGCGTGCCTCCAGCTCACAATGGTAAACAGAATTTGGCAAAAAAAAGCGGAGCACAGCAGGCAAAAAAACTGGGGCTATGGTACAGGAAAATAAATTAAAAACACCTTTATTGGAGTGGAACAGCATGGAAATTTGGCAGGGTGAATAACTCTAATGCGTTTCTCGGTGCTTTGTCGAAGAGTCTGTTTCTCAAGAAAAATCCGCAGTTTCTATACATTTTTCCCGCAAGCGGAAGTGATAAAACGCACGTGGTGCGGCGTCGATGGTAGGACCGGAAATGAATTTGGCGGTCCACAATCTATCCGGTGATTACAGCAGCTCCCTCTGTATGGAGGATCAACTTAACCTACTAGTCATAGCTTAAAAAACAATAATAGTAAGGATAATAACAATATATTACAAAGGGATACAGAATTGTTCCCCATATCTTAAAACAACCTCCAAAGGAATCACAAAAATTAAAGCATAAATGAATTTATACATGAAGACTCCTGATTATAGATAAGACTAAACCAAATATAAGGCTATCTGTTATTATACAAATGTGCTGTATCCAAAACAATAAACACATAGATACCCAGCAAGCTTTAGTTTTAGAGCTTGCTGGGTATCTGTGTGTTTATTAACTTTGTCCAGCTGGTCTCAACTGTTTTGGAGGTTGGTGGCTCCTCCCTCCCAGGGTTTAAGCTCACCCCTCCCCACTTTCCAAGTAGGCAGTTCTCTTTCATGCAGCTGGTTGTGACAGATCCAACACGATCATTCTTCCTCTAATTATAGAGGTAAATAAGAATTTTAATCAGTTAGTGTTAGGACCTGCAATATTTGGTCATGACTTGAAGTGACTTGCAGACTTAAAATGCTTTGGCCAAAGGGTTTAACTAAATTAACCTTTTTTTCAAGAGATATATAGGTATTTCACTATATATTTTTGTCATATTGGATGTAGCTTTGGGCTTCTTGGTTTTTTGTTGTATCCAAAACAATGACAGAGGCATATGTAAGAAAATGCACAACTGTATACAATATTGTACACTAATAACATACTCTAATAAATGACTAATGTCTCAAACCAAATAAAGCCTTCGTAACTATAAAGTCCTAGGGTCCTTGATGAAGCTAGATAACATGTTTTTTTAAGTCGATAAAACCTCTTGTACAGTCATTATAGTTTAAACAGTTTTTTACGGAGAGGGAGAGTTTTTTGCCTGCTGTGCTCTGCTTTTTTTGCCAAATTCTGGATCCACTCTGAACAAAATATGTCAGAAAAGGATTTTTGCATTGGTTTTAAAGAACTTTGCCCTTTCTCTACTTTCTTAAATAGGATCCCAAATGTGTTCCATTTTACTACCTGTTTTAGTTCAAATGAGGTGACATTTTAATAAATTACAGTATTACAGTACATCTTGCGGCCATTTTTTAAATTGTATTTTTTTTAACCCCACATTATAATAATAATAATAATAATAATAATACTATTTGTGTTAATTGATTACTGCATTGTTAGGGGCGAGGGCTGAGTTGCAGAGTAATAAAGTTTACATGTTTAACTTGCTTTCTTCAACATATTCTATATAAGCATGACACTGTTTAACCTCAGTATTAGGCAAGAGTTTTAGGCAAATATATTTACACAGTGATACAGCCTGTTACTTGTTATCCTACTTATCCTTGCTATTTTGAAATATCTCATATGTACTTTACATTAGTTTGTAAATAAATAAATGATTAAATACATTTCCCCTGCTAGTATGGACTTTTCTATACAGTAGCATACAGTCTATGGACTAAATCAATATGAAAGAGGGACCGCAGACTGCAACTTCCTTGTTGCACTTTAATCTGAGTGCCGCAAGGTCCCTGGGGTGTGTCCCTGTCGAACATTTCAGTATTCCCGACTGATTGGAAAATGCATTGAATATCGAGACAATAATGACCTCTCCAGAAGTTGTCCACATGGTTTGTTTTTTCTAACTTCTGTGTTTATATGATTTCATTAGATAACTTAAAAGAGGTTGTGTAGGTTGAACCGACCCTTTAATTCAAACTCAAAGGCTTTCCTGCTATGGAGAAGCAGCTTCCCAGTATATTGAATTAGGGCTTTTTACAGGGAGTTCTAAACTTGAGAAAAGCAACAGTAACTCAATGTTTAGGCAATAATACTTTACATATCGGCCACCCTCGTAATTTAAGCAGAAGTTTTAAACACTTGGACACTTTTAAATGGATGTTCTTAGTATGCAACGCATTCACTAAATAATCAAGAGTTGGGGTTGCTTAATGACAGCGTTTCCATTTTTTTTAAGGAATTCTACTTAAAAATACTTATTGTGCTACATTTAACAAACATTTCAAACATTTACTTGTATCACTGCCTACACCGAGCTAGCTTTGTGCTTTGTTATCTGATTAAAGGGGTAGTTGCATTCCTAGCATTTTTAACTTGATAGGTGAGCTTCATCAGCGGTTAACATATTAAGATAATTATGCCTACTTTTGTTTCCTTCGCTTTCCTAATCCCCAAGAGGATACGTCAGGAGGCATGACCTTATTTACTTTTCATCTAATTCAATCATAGAGCATGTATACTTACTTCCTTTCCCTTATACTCTTTACCAGGTTTGGTATAGCCCTATTACTAAGTCAACACATAGAGGAAACACACAATACCCTACCGCTAAAGAATGAGAGGCATAGAGACATTTGCTGCTGTGTTTTCTGCTGTTTAGTCTGGGGGTAATGAAGAGCTCACAGCTGACCTGATTTCATTAAACTAGGTCAGATTCAGTTGAAGCAAGAAGCTGACTTTTTTTTTTTTTTTTTTACACTGAAGCTGTGGTTTAATTGTGTTGAATCTGTGTTTCAATTTAACAATTTAACTGGTGTGCTATATAATTAATGTAAAGTAAATCTATATATAAATCTGTCAATGTTCTGTCATCAATGAATTACCTATTACATAGTTATTGAACATTGAGAAGACAGCAACTTTTGAGGTATTTTATATAATATAATCTAGATGGGATAAAATATGAAAGAAAAAAAATTCATTTTTGCAATAATATAATTATTGCATGGCCATTTCTTTTTACTGGATAAACTTACTTTATGAGATAATGTTATGTTTGCCAAGAATACAATTTAGGTTGCAAAACAGACTGTCAATTTTAGAGTCTGAAAGACTATACATGGGATGTACTAATAAGGTTTAACTTTGATAGATAAACACTTGTTTCTTTAAATGTTATACTTGGTAGGATATGAGTCAAGTGTCACAAACTGGAGCGTTGGTACAAAAACAGGTACAAATTGCATAATTCAAACTCTGCCTTTCTTTGTCACTGTTGCAAGGTGCTTTGGTTAGGTTGTGCCCCTAACTGTTCTCAGGAGGGTTATAGGAGGAGATAGAGAGTGCAATACTATAATGGGAACATATTACTGCAGAAGTTTTCCCTCATTTTTTTTTTAAACTGCCATGTTTAGGAGGAGTTAACCTGTGCTCCTAACACACTTGCGTTCAAATGTAAATAAGTTTAGCATGATTTACACGACTCTAAAGCATGTTACATCAAATTAACTACTGTATACACATTGGCAGTGCTCAGTCTCTCAAACCTTTGCAGGGTGCTGAATACAGTAGGGGCAGGCCGGGCGTGGGTGAAGTGATGGGCAAAAGGTGGGCACCAGGAATCTTTATAAAGCAAAAAGAGAGATAGAAAGAGAGAGGACTGGTCCCGAGGAGCCTGGCGAGAGATACAGTGCAGCGGCAGAGCCTTCCTAGTCTGGCAGAACAGCATGTACCAGAGATTGAACCTGGCATTGAATCAGTTAGTGTTAGGACCAGCGAACTCGTCATGCCTTGAAAGTGACTCGCAGGCTTATACGCTTTGGCCAAAGGATTAACTAAATGACCCTTTTTCAAGAGATACTGTATATAGGTATTTCACTGTGTATTTTTGTCACATTGGATGTTGCTCTGGACTTCTTTGTTTCTTGTTTTATACAATTAGCTACGCCCAGTAGCACTCCTTTTGACACATATATGTAACAGGGTATATCATTCTGTACATGTTTCTCTTCACATAGTGTATCTGCTATGTAAGCCCTGTTAAGATCCACACATTAGCAGGTTCATCTGTGGGCCATTGACCCCCCCCCCCCCTTCTGCTTCCCCAGAAAGCGAAGGAAGGTCTGTGGTGACTCATGGCATGTGTACAGCCCCTTGGAGGTGGGTACTGCACATGAGCCCGCCCCTTCCAGAAGTTTCACGGTTGAACAGGGTGGGAGCTGTGAGTCTTCCCCATGGCGGGGTAAGCTTGCTCATTTTAGGCTGTCTAGCCTAATGACCACCTGGAGCAGAGAACTAGGAAGAAGGTGCACCATCTAGAAAGCCTGGGGCTAGAAGTGAAGTGTGATATGCTGCTAGAAGAGATGCTGCAGAATGCTCTATAATAAAGATACCTCTGCCTAAGGTGACAGTTCCTGGGCAGGAGGGAGGTAATGGTATAGTGATGGGGGCTGACACCTATACTTCATGGGATCCATCACTGCTGGAGGCGCTGACACCACCATGACGAGCCCAGAGATCTACATGAGCCAGTCCTGTTCCTGTCTCCTTAACATCATGCAGACCACTCAGACCTCTTGCAAACCAACAGGTAGAGCACCATACCAGCGAGGTAATGCGCCCATTCCCATACACTGGTCCCTAAGTGAGGTTGGTGGGGGGGGGGGGGGGCACGTGTTACATATACATATATATGTATTGTTGTAATTTGGGGGGGTTTCTGAGAGCTTGCTGGGTATCTGTGTGTTTGTTTAATTACCTGACAATTACCTGAGTTGAGATCTTTCCTGGGGTTTTGCAGGCACTATTGAAGCTTTGTGGCTAATTTCTCAGCCATAGTACAGTCTTTGACAATATAACAAATTAGTTTTACCTCAGGCACCAGTGGTCAGGGCTATTTTAAAACTACAGAGCCGTTTGGAACCAGATGCACTACAAAATGCGAGGAAGCATCCCAAAAAATCAATACCCACAGAAACCATATATACTGCATGTAGATACCAACCTGGAAGGCCTGGCAGCAGTGCTGTACCAAGAATACTCTGATGCATTAAGGCCTTTTGGATCAGATTCAGGAGTTTTGCTGATACCTCAAAGTGTGTTAGTGGTTGAGTCTGAAATCAAGTGTTTGCGTCTGGATCATACTGTTACAGCCATACCTTATACAGGTATGTATAATTGTACTTTTATACTCTTATTGCAAAATGTCAACATCCTCATGTACTCCAAAACTACCTGCTATTTCAAGTGATTCCTTGATTATACTTATACTTCTATATTTGTCAAGTGCTTAATGGCAGTGAATAACTATTTATCATGCTAACTGTACTTCTGCAATTTCCAAAAGAATACACTACAAATTAATTAGAAATTTTATTTTGTCCATTTTTTTAAGAAGCGTATGCATCCTCTCAGACCTGAATTTATTTGCTGCAGGTAAAAAAGAAAAATATTATGTCCTTGGTGCAATAGTTATTATCCCACTATTAATTAAATATCTTAATTCTTTGCCAAGTCACAAGTTGACAGGATAATATATGGACAGAAACAGACATATAATCAGAAGACCATAAACAGCCCCCTATAGTTGCACTCAAAATAGATGACACATAGGTATATTGTCAACTGATAGATAGCTAGATATAAGCCAGATCCAACATATAGGATATAAAGCTAAAAGGTCACACTCAAATGAAAATAATAAAGACTTTAATCGTAATGCTATAAAATTCAACGAAACACAATAAAAACGCACAACAGGTGCATAAATAAATGAGAGAGAGAGAGAGAGAGAAAGAGAGAGAGAGAGAGAGAGAGAGAGAGAGAGAGAGAGAGAGAGAGAGAGAGAGAGAGAGAGAGAGAGAGAGAGAGAGAGAGAGCTCCTTTTTGTAGACAGGTGTCTCTACAGTATCTTAATTTATACTAAGAAGATAACTAACAGCATTGTTTTTACATACATATGTAACCCCCTGTGTCTGCTATCAGCACAGGACGTGGCCCCTTTAAGAATTACTATTTCTTTACTATTACAGCCCCTTTAAGACTGGACCATGTGACTGTGCTTAGTCAGTGAAATGAGAGTTGGTGACAGTTGAAGAGGGAGAGAGGCTGGGGAGTTCTGCTAAGAGCTAATGGAGTAAGGTTGTGTGCAGATCCCTCCTGTACAAAGGGATCTGCCTGGGCCCCACATAGAGAGAGGGAGAAGAGGAACCCTACAATCTTAATACAGATCAGACAATTACTAACACTAACCACAATGAGCTCCAACGTTACGTGCTAGCACATAAACCAGGATTCTCTATGACACAGGGTTGTCAGGGGTAATATAAGAATCTCCAATACCTAGTGTAACCCATGTCCCGTCCCGCCCCTCCCCCCCCCGGTCGCACTCTGGACCCCTAGGGTGTAGTGAGGGCTGCAACGTGTATGTGAGTGGTGCATACCTGCTGGTAACAGGAGGGCCTGAGTCTCCCGCGATGGTATAGGGGACAACAGGGACAGGCTTCTGGGGTTTATGCCTTCATCTTTAGTAGTGCAGCGACTCCATCTCTGGTAAGCCCTTTGAATGTAGGGTGAAATCCTTCCAGAGAGCCCTTTGCTTCAGGGCGAGATATTTCAGTCTCACACACAAGTCTTTTATAAAAACAGCAATGTCTCTTTATTCTCCAGCAGCAGCACACAGCAGCAATCAGATACAGGGGTCTCCTCTCACACCAGACTGTTCACCCTCAGGATAGTATATCTGAGTCTCTTGCTCCCTGCCTCCACCCCATGCCCAAGGCGCTCAGGGTGGGGCTAGCTCTTCTCTCACCCCCTAGGCAGGGTGAGAGGCATTGGTCCACCTCCAGCTAACTAGGCCCTGCTCCTCTGGAACCTAGCTAGCTCACACAGTCTGACTGTCCAGTCAGACACTCCAACATTAACTGAACTGCAACTGCCAGGAACTGGCAACTAAATTGAGACAGCCCTGCCTCTCATGATGTCAGCAGGCCCCTCCCCTGTGTCTCTTGCCTTCCACACAGAGTCAGGGGGCCTACCTCCACCAGTCAGGGCAGGGCTTGAAGCGGGGAAATTCCATGTTAACTACTGGCGGCCTGCCCTTAGAAGGGCTTATACCAGTAGCAGAAAGATATATACTGTAGCCCCCATTTCTTACCGGGGCTACACTAGGATTGCACAGCACTGGGGTTGTACTGTAAGTGTAACAATGGTACTGTGGTGATCCTAAACGTACGAGGTTTGCTGTGATGGTTAAAAAGTTGTGTTTATACCTTTTCTGTTGTTCATAAAATTGTTATAACTACCCTGGTGTCGTGCCCGGTTTGTCTGACATATGATCACTTGCTCAGCTGGTAAATACACACAGCACTAACGGTGAGTATAACTCAGGCCCCCACATCAGCAAGAAATAGTCTGAGGTAGTTAACGGAGGGTTTACACATATAATTAGCTTTGTGGATTTGTGGTAACCTTGGCGAACATAACTTCCTTTACTGATTTTGATAACATGACGCTTTGAGTCCTGACTTAATGGATGTTTGTGGATTTTGGCCCAAGTATATGCTTCTCTGCGGCTTTCCCATTGGTATGAACAGCACAGTTATGCTCCTCCTGGGTAACTCCTATGCAGCTTTGCATGAAAACAAATATATTTCATTTTTGGAATACTCATTGTTTGAGTAAGTGGATTTCTATAGGCTCCCATTAGTCCTGTTGTGCTTCCCTTCACAGCACAGATGATTACAACGTAATTGGGAGCTATTTAAAAAACTCCATCATGTAAAAATGATGCTACACAACTCTAAAGAAATAGTACCAGACTTATAAAAAACACAATACTATTGCTTTCAACTGAATATTTTCCTTTGATAAATCTGATGCTTTTTTTTATTGGTTTGGCAACCATTTTCATAAACAAAATGCAAAAAACTATAGAACCACAGAGGCCAATGCAGGGTGCAGTGCGTAGTCTTGTCTGAAATGTAATATTTTCTGCTAAGATGGTACTAAGCCATTATCTTCTGGCCCATTCAAATTAATGGGTTATTTGTTGTGTTTTGTGATAAAAAGAAAAACAATTACAGAAGCTGTGAAATGTAAAACCTTTTAACAAATCAAATCTATATGTACAATATTAAGTTAATATAACATTCATTATTGTGCCTTAATCATTAAACTGTAATCAATCAAGTCAATCTCAGTTTTCCCGAGATCACGCTGAGATTATCAGTATCGTATCTTATAGCAGGGGAGCGCAAACTTTCCCCATTGCGCCCCCCTTGCCTGCTCACGCCCCCCCTCCTTACCTTGTCTTTGATGGACTTCTACCTTCCTTACTCCTGGACCCCGGCTCCGCACTATGACTATCACATTTTTCCAACCCTAGACCATGGCAAATACTACGACCATCCTGACATCGCCTACCCAGACCCGGCTACACGACCTTCACTCTGCACCCCGGACATGGTTGCTTGGTTGTAGGTTGGTGGTAATCAACATCCCCATCTCAGCCTTGCAGTCCTGTCCTATTTGTGGTGAGCACCCATTACAGTATGCTCAGCCCTACAAACATGGACCCCGCTGAGGTGGGTCAGGTCTTGAATTTGCATTCTGACATGTTCAACAAGTTGGAGAAATATCTTGATCAGAACAGTCAGCGAATGGAGCAACTTCAACGGACAGTGCAAATTCTGACACATCAGACACAACATATCCCGACGGATTCTCGCCCCCTAGCGGTGTCGGCTCCCACTGCCATGCCATAAACGCAGCCTCCGAACCCGACTCTCTACGCCCAACCACTACGGCGGCGAACCACTTGGCTGTCGCGGGTTCTTAAATCAATGTGATATCCACTTAGAATTGATGCCATCTTGCTTTCTTTCCCAGAGGTCTAAGGTGGCGTATATCATATCGCTGCTAGTGGATGACGCCTTGTCATGGGTTTCACCCATCTGGGAACAAAGGCCGGACCTCACGGGTGACATACTCTGCTTCACCACAGAATTCCGCAGAGAATTCGACACAACCGGACGCAAGGTAACAGCTGCTTCCTCTCTGTTTCATATATCTCAAGGCAACTGTCCCATGGCCTGGTATGCGCTCAAATTTCGGACCATAGCGGCTGAGACCGACTGAAATGATGAGGCATTGGCGGCATTCTGGCAAGGATTCTCCGAGAATCTTAAAGATGAACTCGCTGCACAGAAACGCCCCACGAAGCTTGAGGAGCTCATCGGACTATGCATTTGAGTGGACTTAAGTCTACAGGAGAGAAGAGTCGAGACAAATCGACATAAGCCAGGGACGAAGTCTTCCCACACTTCCTTCGAAGGGTCCCCCAAACCCCCGCTTCTTGATCCGGAGGAGCCCATGCAGCTCGCAGACAACAAATGGTCGCTCGGAGAGAAACAGCGCAGACGTGATGCTGGACTTTGCCTGTATTGCGGAAATGCTGGGCACCAGGCACTCGCCTGTCCATACAAGTCGGGAAAACACCAAAGCCCAGTAAGAGCCAGGAGGACCTCACTGGGAACATTGTCTGCTTTTCCTCCCCAAACTCCAACCAGGCTTTTGGTACCCATCACCCTAACCGGTGACACCTTCAAGGCCACCACTCAGGCGTTTTTGGACTCCGGGTCAGGTGGGAATTTTATCGACACAGGGATTTGCAGAAAATAATAAAATTCCTTTGGTGCGCAAAAGTCACCCAGTTGGCACTGGAGGCTAAAGGTAGCCGACCTTTACAACCCGCCTTTATTTCTCTCCAAACTGTCCCCTTTCAATTGCAGACCGGAGAGGACCACGCGAGTCGATCCAACTAGACGTCATTTATACACCTACCATGGATATTATTTTTGGACTTCCATGGCTTCAACAGCACAACCGTCAGATCGACTGGACAGAGGCGCAATCATTCCAATGGAGTTCCTACAGTTCCCAGAATTGCTCCTTACCATCCAAAGCCATATGTGGGGCCTCCATACCTGAACAGGTAACCTCACTTCTACCAAAGATTTATTCCGAATTTCAGGATATTTTCAACAACGTTCAATTCAAGGAGTTGCCACCTCACCGTCCATTCGATTGCCCCGTCAACCTATTACCGGTTCTGTGCCTCCACGAGGATGCTCCTACCCATTATCACCTCCAGAGACAAAAGCCATGAAGGAGTACATCCAGGAGAATCTACTGAGAGGTTTTATCCGGAAATCCTAATCCCCGGCAGGTGC
Organism: Ascaphus truei; assembly: GCF_040206685.1. Lineage (NCBI taxonomy): Eukaryota > Metazoa > Chordata > Amphibia > Anura > Ascaphidae > Ascaphus > Ascaphus truei. The sequence goes on from NC_134486.1 coordinate 371,531,488, forward strand.
AGAGTTTTTCTTTGTTAAAAAGAAGGCTGGATCTCTCAGACCATGTACTGACTATCGGGATCTTAATAAAATCACTATTAAAAAATGGTATCCTTTACCCCCAATACCGAACTTTTTGACAGGTTACAGAGTTAGTCTTACTGGGAGCATACAGCCTGGTAAGGATCCGACAAGGGTATGAGTGGTAAACGGTCTTTAATACTCGGGACGGTCATTATGAATATCTGGTCATGCCATTTGGACTGTGCAATGCTCCCGCAGTATTCCAGGATTTTGTCAACAAAGTTTTTAGGGATCTTCTCGACCAATTCGTCATTGTATATTTGGATGACATACTTATCTTCCCCAAAACCATTCGTGATCATCCTGGCCATGTCAAACAGGTGCTCTAACATCTCCGACAGAAACACCTGTTCGCAAAATTGGATAAATGTCAGTTTCACCAAACCACGACGTCCTTTCTAGGCTACATCATCTCTGTCACCGGCCTAGCAATGGATCCAGCCAAGGTTAAATAGGTATTGGATTGGCCTCGGCGTTCAACCCTGAAAGCCGTACAACGGTTCCTGGGCTTTTTCAACTATTATCGTAGGTTCATACAGAACTTCTCTTCTGTAGTAGCGCCCATTACGGCATTGATGCAGAAAGGAGCCGACTCTGCACTGTGGCCTCAGGCGGCCATCCACGCTTTCAAGAAGTAAAAAAATGCATTTGTCTCAGCTTAGGTGATCGTGCACCCCGATCCAGGATTACCCTTTACCCTTGAGGTGGACGCTTCAGATGTCGGGGCTGGAGCCGTATTATCCCAAAGGAAGTCTCCGCAAGCCAAATTGCACCCTTGTGCCTTCTTTTCCAAAAAATGCTCATCTGCCGAACAGAACTACGACATAGGCAATCATGAACTGTTGGCCATCAAAATGGTGTTGGAAGAATGGTGACATTTTCTCGAGGGCACCAAAAATCTGGTTACTATTCTTACAGATCACAAGAATCTCCTCTTCATTGAAGGCGCTCGCCGCTTGGGATCACAACAAGCACGGTGGTCCCTTTACTTCTCCCGCTTTAATTTAATTATTTCTTATATACCCGGTTCAAAAACGTGAAGGCAGATGTCCTCTTCCGTCAATTTCTTGTAGAAGACAAAGCCGAAGATCGACAGGAAACCATACTCCCTCCATCATGTATGTCTCCGACAATACTTTTGAATCTTTGGAAGACATCGCAAGGCCAGTCCAATGTTCCAGAAGGTCTCCAAGTTCCAGAGGGACGTCTCTTCACCGCACCAGCACATCGTAGAAATGTTCTTGAATGGGGCCACTCTTCTAAAAACTCCAGACACCCGGGCATTAAGAGAACCATTGATCTTCTGGAACGGACCTTTTGGTGACCAGACATGCATAAGGACATAAAAGGATTTGTCTCTGCATGTCCCACCTATGCCCATAGAACAAGACTCCCCGCAACAGGTCTCCTGGTTGCTGCAACCACTCCCGATTCCGGATTGCCCATGGACTCATCTGTCCATGGATTTCATCATGGAACTACCAGTGTCCAAGGGTAGGAACACCATTCTGGTGGTGGTCGATCGATTTTCAAAACAGGCTCTTTATTTGGCACGAAACGTGTTGGTGGGGTGACGCCTTCGCTATTTTGTCCTATGACCAATAAATATTTTTTTTTAATGGAATACGCACTTTCATTTTCTATTATTCTCTTTCTTTCAAGTTTGGATGCTTTTGAGTAGTGCACTGTCACTCTTACCATTTTTTCATCCCTAGAAAAGACATCAGCCTACAAGATTTAACCACTAAAGTATCATTGCTATTCTTTAATGTTGTGGTATTAAGGGCTTCACCTAAGAACTGGAGTTGAAATACTCATACTATACTACTACTATACTCAGTATCTAACCTTTGTGACTCTTTCAAGATAAAGGGTTTTCTTCACTCTTGTTCATCAATACCTTTTTGATCTCCTCTATCAGTCATCTTTCAGATGCAACTTCTCAAGTACAACTGATTAGGGATCCTCCGGCAAATGAATGATGTAAACTGCCCATCATGTGTCCATTCCATCCACAGTTCTTAATAAATCTACGGAAAGGCAAGGGTTGGCTGCCGCTCTCCGTGGATTGGAATAAAATATATTACTGGGAGAGAATAATAGGGTGCATACGGGATATATAAGTAGGTAAAGAGGGGCGGTCACAGAGGTGGCCAAAAGATGCCTATTTGCACTCGCTAGACCAGTTAGTTAGGCTAGGAAACATTCAATCCTTGGAGATAACTCCATAGCCATACACAATTATAAAATCATATTTATTAAACATATATACAACAGACTTAATGTCTAAAATACCACTATGTGGTTGCTAGAAACACGGAGGGAGCACCGGGGTAGTGCAGTGTAGCTACGAGAGTGATTCAAATTGTAAAAGACTGTTGTTTAGTGTACTGTCATATAAATTCTGCTGGTGTTCCCATCATAATCCCATATTAATATCATTAAGGTGTATAACCTTTGTAGTGGGTTAGGATCACAGCGTGGGAGGGTACCTAGGTAGTATTGGCTTATAGCCGTGTATGGTGGGGCTATGTATGTAAGGGTAACGTCCCTATATGTCACGTGATGTCTAGACCGAATTGTTTAGGGACCCCTATACACTGTCCCTCTACCTCCCTAGAGTAAGATGCCTGGTGCGCCTGATGTATGCGCCCCACTCGGCAAAATCAATAGTAATCTGAGCGTCACTACATATAATATGGTTCCGTTTTTAGTTAGGAAGCCAGTACTGTTATTGGTGCTGTCTAGATGCATACACCAGTATGTCTGTAGCGCGCTCCCTTTAGCTGTTCATACGACCTGTCAGCCTGAAAATTCTCTCAGTTGCCCCCTTAGTGTTCCTCCGCGACTCCAGATGACGTCACCGGAAGTGCGTCATCACGTACCAACGCACGTTTCACGCTCGTAGGCGCTTCGTCAGGGTAATGGGAGTGACGTCACTAGTCTCCTCCCTGCTCTAAATACTGGTTGGTTGAGGGCGTGTGGCCTCTCTCAACCAATCCCAGGGTTGTATGGATAGGAGGACAGCTGTAGATCATCCCCGTTAAGGGGTATGTGTAATGTGCGTCCGGCTATCAGTGATTCATGTTACCTTGGTAACGTATCAGAATCAGTGCATGGAGTGTTGTGTACTCTCATAAGGGGCAGAAATGATTGTACATAGTCAGCACAGGGTGTATAGCGTGTGTGATATGGCGAAGTCATATGTGGGGTGTATAAATACTGCGACTTGGTCTGCCTTTGATATCAGTTTAAATGATAATATATGGTATGGGGTAGTCAAGGATGTTATTGATCATCGTCTAGGGTGATTGTCAGCAATGGGTACCTCAGATGGTGTTTCTTTATCTTACATCTAGGTATATGTGTGTGGGGTGTAGGAGTGTTAACTTCTGCTGAGGTCCGCCTCTAAAGTCAATACGGACTTAGAGGAGTTTAGGACTCTATTTAACTGCCCATTGTCTTGTTCTCTCATTGTGAGGTGTAGGAGTGTTAACTTCCACTGAGGTCCGCCTCTAAAGTCAATACGGACTTAGAGGAGTTTAGGACTCTATTTAACTGCCCATTGTCTTGTTCTCTTATTGTGAGAACCCCATTCCTACATGGTCAAAGAATGTATTGGATCCGTGGTCTCTACAGATTATCCCCATCATTCTGGGTGGGTAGGGCTTGGTACACTATGTTGTTAATCATCATCTCAGTTGATGCTTCGCAATGTATTTATATACTTCAGTAAGTGGTTGTGATTGAATATCTAATACCTAGGTATGTATATAGAAGGTGTAGGAATGTACATTGGTATTAGGGTCCGCCTCTAAAGTCAATACGAACTTACGGAGTTTAGGACTCTATTTAACTGCCCATTGTCTTGTTCACTCATTATTGGTGTCTTGGGAATGGATGTAGAGACCCCATCTCTGTATAATAAAGGTATGTTGGGTCAGTGGTTAGTTACTGGTTTACCTCATCATCTTGGTTCCCTTGTCTGATCTCGTTGGTCTTAGATTGACCTGTCACTAGATGTCATATATCACAGAGGCCCCATTACCATATATTCATGTTTAGCTATCATGATGGCAGTCAAGATATAATTCTTACAAAAATGCTGAATAGATATAGCCTTCGTTTAGGCCTTCTGGGGTCATAGTCTGCAGTGTGAATATCCACTGACACTCACACTGCATAAGACGTCTGTCCCAGTTGCCCTTTCGTTGGCCCCAAGGTATATGCTCAATCCCACAGAAGGTGAGGAATTTGGGATCCCCATTGTGTTCGTTTAGAACATGGCGGGCGACGGGTGTGTCTTTCTTATTTCTGATGGACCCTAGATGTTCCAGGATCCTCACTTTAAGGGCCCTATGTGTCTTTCCTACATAGCGTGCCCCACACCTGCATGTGATGAGGTATACGACCCCTTCTGTCAGACAATTAATGTGGCTCTTGATAGTATAGTCACTACTTACAGGTTTGCAGATGTTTCTAGTTACTTGCATAAAGGGACAGGCCTTGCATCGGCCACATGGGTATGACCCCATGGGTATCCTGTCTCCTAACCATGTCCTAGGTTTGGTGTCCTTGTAGTGACTACGTACTAGTCTGTCTTTTAAATTTCGTGCCCTCCTACATGTCATTGTTGGAGTGTCATTGAGGACCTTTTTCAAGTCAGCATCATTTGTTAGGATATGCCAGTATTTGCTAAATATCTTTCGCAGATCCTGCCACTGGTTATTATATGTCCCGATGTACCGTATGGTTTTACCAGTCTGTGTTTGTGGATGTTGTCTATCTACCAGTAGCTGTGCTCGTGGTGTATTGATAGCCCGTTTTTTGGCTTTGTGTATGGTGCTTCTTGAGTAGCCTCGGTTGATAAATCTAGCAGTCATATCATCAGCTTGTTTATTAAATTCCTCTACAGTTGAACAGTTCCTTCTCAATCTAAGGAACTGTCCCGTAGGGATGTTGTGGATGATATGTTTTGGGTGATGGCTCTCAGCCCTTAGGAGACTGTTAGTCGATGTTTCTTTCCTAAATATGGTTGTGGTGAGTTTCCCATCTTTCTGTTTACTGATTGTCAGGTCAAGGAAGTTAAGGGTTGTGTCGTCCATGTTTAGAGTTAGTCTTAGGTTGTGGTTATTGTCATTTAACTTCTCAATGAATTGTTTGAGGAGCGGTGGGGGGCCTTTCCATAACAGGATGACGTCATCAATATAGCGCCCCCACCAGTCCACGTACCTCGTGTATTCTTCCATGGCCTCGCTGAAGACCACTGTTTCCTCCCACCAGCCTAAATATAGATTGGCGTAGGTGGGGGCACATGTGGTCCCCATAGCGGTGCCCTGGATTTGGTGATAGAATCTTTTGTCAAAGATAAAGTAGTTTTTTGTGAGTACAAAATCCAATAACTGGATTACAAATTCATTGTGTTTTATGAAGTTATTGCCTCGTTGTTTAAGAAAGTGTGTTACAGCTTTCAATCCAACAACGTGAGGGATACTTGTGTAGAGTCCCTCAACGTCTAGACCTACAAGTAGTGTGTCTGCACTGACAACCACATCCTCAAGACGTAAAAGTACGTCTTTGGTATCCCTTAGGTACGACGGTAGGGAGTTCACAAATGGTCTCAGGATTACATCTAGATATTTGCTAGCACACGCCGTCAGGCTGTCAATACCCGATACTATTGGTCTCCCTGGCGGCGGTAGTTTAAGTTTATGTAGCTTGGGTAGGTGGTAGAACGTGGCAATCTGAGGATTCTTTACCATAATGTACTCCTGCTCTTTTTTGGAGATAACTTTCTCGTCTACACCCTCACTCAGTATTTTCATGAGTTGTGTTTTGAACACTATTGTTGGGTCCTGCTGAAGTACCCTATAACTCGCTTGATCTGAGAGCAGTCTCCTACATTCGGCCGCATAGTCCTCCTTATTAAGAACGACTATGTTGCCGCCTTTATCGGAGGGTTTAATCTCGATCAAGGGGTCTTTCTCCAGATCTGCCAGTGCCAGGCGTTGTGGGTACGTAAGGTTTTGTCTATGTTTGGTTTTACTCAGCTGTAGGATATCGGTCGTTACCAATTTCACGAACACATCCACATTTGAGCAAGACTCTGAGGGAGGTGTAAAGGTGGATTGTATCTTGAGGTCTGTGAATGGACCCTCACCATACGGTCTACTAGAGACTTCCTCTAGATCATTCAACATCTCTAAATTGTCTAGGTCATCGTCTGTCAAGTCTTCTAGTATTGTTCCCTGTATACGATTGTGTCTCCTTCTCTGAAAAAACTTATGAAGAAGGAGTTTACGTGAAAACAGGTTGAGATCTTTTACGCACTCAAAGGGGACTATATCATTGGTGGGGGAAAAGGACAGGCCTTTGCATAGAACTTCTATATGGAGTGTGGTCAGCACTTTGTTAGATAGGTTCACTACCTGTTTCTTCTCTTCTTCCCTCTGTATGGCCTCCTCTGTTGCCTCTGGGGTTGGTATCCCCATATCTCTCTGTCTCTTAGTGACACCTCCCCTCCCCCTCCTTGTCTTCCTCGGCCTGGTTGGATGTATCTGCCTCCTACTCCTAAAAAATGCAGATCAGAAGCTGTATGGGTCCCGGGGTTAGTGTATTCAGTGTGGGGTATATTAACTCTCTCTCCTTGTGTTTCAGGGTCAGTGTCACTGGCAGAGAGTTCCCATTCCGTTGAAGATGTTTCTAGTAGCGGCGGGACAAATCTTTTTCTAGAGGCTTTTATTTTATACCTAAAGATGTTCCCTTCCTTGAAGTCAGAGGAGTCCCTAATAAATGTTTTCTGTTTTCTTACTTTGATGTCTGCTTTCAATTTGTCAATGTTTGATTTTAGCTTTTTTTCTAGGTCATTAAATTCTTCCTGTCCGCTCCAAGTCTCAATGTCTTTTTTAATCAGTACTATGTTGTTGTTAGTTTTTGTTAATTTGTCTGTTTCATGTTCAATAAGTAATTTCATTAATTTAAATGAACATTTAAGCAGTTCTGATTCCCATGCCTTATTAAAGGCTTCATCGGTTTGATATTGGGATGGAGCTAAGTTCAGTCTAAGACCTCGAGGAACTAAGTCCAGTTTTAGGTAATTGGTGAGGCTTGTTATCTCCCACCAAATGCGGGTCTGTAATTTTATTGCCCTTTCTAGACTGGAGAAGAAACCCTTAATATCATTCTGACTGGAGCTTGGTGGTAGCTCCTGATCAAGTGAAAAGACAGAAGTGGCTTCGGTTTGCCACGCATCAAAATCAGGTGTTGTGGACAGAAAACCAGCCATAGAAGCTAGTAATATAGTACCCAGTTGCACAGACAGATGGCAAACTCTATTGATCACTTATATCACACACGTTTAGCACTCACTATGCTGACGCAGTCCCATTTCTGGGGAGCTGGTCAACCGAAAAGAACAGAGTTCTTATGAGCATATATAACAAGGCAAGGGTTGGCTGCCGCTCTCCGTGGATTGGAATAAAATATATTACTGGGAGAGAATAATAGGGTGCATACGGGATATATAAGTAGGTAAAGAGGGGCGGTCACAGAGGTGGCCAAAAGATGCCTATTTGCACTCGCTAGACCAGTTAGTTAGGCTAGGAAACATTCAATCCTTGGAGATAACTCCATAGCCATACACAATTATAAAATCATATTTATTAAACATATATACAACAGACTTAATGTCTAAAATACCACTATGTGGTTGCTAGAAACACGGAGGGAGCACCGGGGTAGTGCAGTGTAGCTACGAGAGTGATTCAAATTGTAAAAGACTGTTGTTTAGTGTACTGTCATATAAATTCTGCTGGTGTTCCCATCATAATCCCATATTAATATCATTAAGGTGTATAACCTTTGTAGTGGGTTAGGATCACAGCGTGGGAGGGTACCTAGGTAGTATTGGCTTATAGCCGTGTATGGTGGGGCTATGTATGTAAGGGTAACGTCCCTATATGTCACGTGATGTCTAGACCGAATTGTTTAGGGACCCCTATACACTGTCCCTCTACCTCCCTAGAGTAAGATGCCTGGTGCGCCTGATGTATGCGCCCCACTCGGCAAAATCAATAGTAATCTGAGCGTCACTACATATAATATGGTTCCGTTTTTAGTTAGGAAGCCAGTACTGTTATTGGTGCTGTCTAGATGCATACACCAGTATGTCTGTAGCGCGCTCCCTTTAGCTGTTCATACGACCTGTCAGCCTGAAAATTCTCTCAGTTGCCCCCTTAGTGTTCCTCCGCGACTCCAGATGACGTCACCGGAAGTGCGTCATCACGTACCAACGCACGTTTCACGCTCGTAGGCGCTTCGTCAGGGTAATGGGAGTGACGTCACTAGTCTCCTCCCTGCTCTAAATACTGGTTGGTTGAGGGCGTGTGGCCTCTCTCAACCAATCCCAGGGTTGTATGGATAGGAGGACAGCTGTAGATCATCCCCGTTAAGGGGTATGTGTAATGTGCGTCCGGATATCAGTGATTCATGTTACCTTGGTAACGTATCAGAATCAGTGCATGGAGTGTTGTGTACTCTCATAAGGGGCAGAAATGATTGTACATAGTCAGCACAGGGTGTATAGCGTGTGTGATATGGCGAAGTCATATGTGGGGTGTATAAATACTGCGACTTGGTCTGCCTTTGATATCAGTTTAAATGATAATATATGGTATGGGGTAGTCAAGGATGTTATTGATCATCGTCTAGGGTGATTGTCAGCAATGGGTACCTCAGATGGTGTTTCTTTATCTTACATCTAGGTATATGTGTGTGGGGTGTAGGAGTGTTAACTTCTGCTGAGGTCCGCCTCTAAAGTCAATACGGACTTAGAGGAGTTTAGGACTCTATTTAACTGCCCATTGTCTTGTTCTCTCATTGTGAGGTGTAGGAGTGTTAACTTCCACTGAGGTCCGCCTCTAAAGTCAATACGGACTTAGAGGAGTTTAGGACTCTATTTAACTGCCCATTGTCTTGTTCTCTTATTGTGAGAACCCCATTCCTACATGGTCAAAGAATGTATTGGATCCGTGGTCTCTACAGATTATCCCCATCATTCTGGGTGGGTAGGGCTTGGTACACTATGTTGTTAATCATCATCTCAGTTGATGCTTCGCAATGTATTTATATACTTCAGTAAGTGGTTGTGATTGAATATCTAATACCTAGGTATGTATATAGAAGGTGTAGGAATGTACATTGGTATTAGGGTCCGCCTCTAAAGTCAATACGAACTTACGGAGTTTAGGACTCTATTTAACTGCCCATTGTCTTGTTCACTCATTATTGGTGTCTTGGGAATGGATGTAGAGACCCCATCTCTGTATAATAAAGGTATGTTGGGTCAGTGGTTAGTTACTGGTTTACCTCATCATCTTGGTTCCCTTGTCTGATCTCGTTGGTCTTAGATTGACCTGTCACTAGATGTCATATATCACAGAGGCCCCATTACCATATATTCATGTTTAGCTATCATGATGGCAGTCAAGATATAATTCTTACAAAAATGCTGAATAGATATAGCCTTCGTTTAGGCCTTCTGGGGTCATAGTCTGCAGTGTGAATATCCACTGACACTCACACTGCATAAGACGTCTGTCCCAGTTGCCCTTTCGTTGGCCCCAAGGTATATGCTCAATCCCACAGAAGGTGAGGAATTTGGGATCCCCATTGTGTTCGTTTAGAACATGGCGGGCGACGGGTGTGTCTTTCTTATTTCTGATGGACCCTAGATGTTCCAGGATCCTCACTTTAAGGGCCCTATGTGTCTTTCCTACATAGCGTGCCCCACACCTGCATGTGATGAGGTATACGACCCCTTCTGTCAGACAATTAATGTGGCTCTTGATAGTATAGTCACTACTTACAGGTTTGCAGATGTTTCTAGTTACTTGCATAAAGGGACAGGCCTTGCATCGGCCACATGGGTATGACCCCATGGGTATCCTGTCTCCTAACCATGTCCTAGGTTTGGTGTCCTTGTAGTGACTACGTACTAGTCTGTCTTTTAAATTTCGTGCCCTCCTACATGTCATTGTTGGAGTGTCATTGAGGACCTTTTTCAAGTCAGCATCATTTGTTAGGATATGCCAGTATTTGCTAAATATCTTTCGCAGATCCTGCCACTGGTTATTATATGTCCCGATGTACCGTATGGTTTTACCAGTCTGTGTTTGTGGATGTTGTCTATCTACCAGTAGCTGTGCTCGTGGTGTATTGATAGCCCGTTTTTTGGCTTTGTGTATGGTGCTTCTTGAGTAGCCTCGGTTGATAAATCTAGCAGTCATATCATCAGCTTGTTTATTAAATTCCTCTACAGTTGAACAGTTCCTTCTCAATCTAAGGAACTGTCCCGTAGGGATGTTGTGGATGATATGTTTTGGGTGATGGCTCTCAGCCCTTAGGAGACTGTTAGTCGATGTTTCTTTCCTAAATATGGTTGTGGTGAGTTTCCCATCTTTCTGTTTACTGATTGTCAGGTCAAGGAAGTTAAGGGTTGTGTCGTCCATGTTTAGAGTTAGTCTTAGGTTGTGGTTATTGTCATTTAACTTCTCAATGAATTGTTTGAGGAGCGGTGGGGGGCCTTTCCATAACAGGATGACGTCATCAATATAGCGCCCCCACCAGTCCACGTACCTCGTGTATTCTTCCATGGCCTCGCTGAAGACCACTGTTTCCTCCCACCAGCCTAAATATAGATTGGCGTAGGTGGGGGCACATGTGGTCCCCATAGCGGTGCCCTGGATTTGGTGATAGAATCTTTTGTCAAAGATAAAGTAGTTTTTTGTGAGTACAAAATCCAATAACTGGATTACAAATTCATTGTGTTTTATGAAGTTATTGCCTCGTTGTTTAAGAAAGTGTGTTACAGCTTTCAATCCAACAACGTGAGGGATACTTGTGTAGAGTCCCTCAACGTCTAGACCTACAAGTAGTGTGTCTGCACTGACAACCACATCCTCAAGACGTAAAAGTACGTCTTTGGTATCCCTTAGGTACGACGGTAGGGAGTTCACAAATGGTCTCAGGATTACATCTAGATATTTGCTAGCACACGCCGTCAGGCTGTCAATACCCGATACTATTGGTCTCCCTGGCGGCGGTAGTTTAAGTTTATGTAGCTTGGGTAGGTGGTAGAACGTGGCAATCTGAGGATTCTTTACCATAATGTACTCCTGCTCTTTTTTGGAGATAACTTTCTCGTCTACACCCTCACTCAGTATTTTCATGAGTTGTGTTTTGAACACTATTGTTGGGTCCTGCTGAAGTACCCTATAACTCGCTTGATCTGAGAGCAGTCTCCTACATTCGGCCGCATAGTCCTCCTTATTAAGAACGACTATGTTGCCGCCGGGGCGCATACATCAGGCGCACCAGGCATCTTACTCTAGGGAGGTAGAGGGACAGTGTATAGGGGTCCCTAAACAATTCGGTCTAGACATCACGTGACATATAGGGACGTTACCCTTACATACATAGCCCCACCATACACGGCTATAAGCCAATACTACCTAGGTACCCTCCCACGCTGTGATCCTAACCCACTACAAAGGTTATACACCTTAATGATATTAATATGGGATTATGATGGGAACACCAGCAGAATTTATATGACAGTACACTAAACAACAGTCTTTTACAATTTGAATCACTCTCGTAGCTACACTGCACTACCCCGGTGCTCCCTCCGTGTTTCTAGCAACCACATAGTGGTATTTTAGACATTAAGTCTGTTGTATATATGTTTAATAAATATGATTTTATAATTGTGTATGGCTATGGAGTTATCTCCAAGGATTGAATGTTTCCTAGCCTAACTAACTGGTCTAGCGAGTGCAAATAGGCATCTTTTGGCCACCTCTGTGACCGCCCCTCTTTACCTACTTATATATCCCGTATGCACCCTATTATTCTCTCCCAGTAATATATTTTATTCCAATCCACGGAGAGCGGCAGCCAACCCTTGCCTTGTTATATATGCTCATAAGAACTCTGTTCTTTTCGGTTGACCAGCTCCCCAGAAATGGGACTGCGTCAGCATAGTGAGTGCTAAACGTGTGTGATATAAGTGATCAATAGAGTTTGCCATCTGTCTGTGCAACTGGGTACTATATTACTAGCTTCTATGGCTGGTTTTCTGTCCACAACACCTGATTTTGATGCGTGGCAAACCGAAGCCACTTCTGTCTTTTCACTTGATCAGGAGCTACCACCAAGCTCCAGTCAGAATGATATTAAGGGTTTCTTCTCCAGTCTAGAAAGGGCAATAAAATTACAGACCCGCATTTGGTGGGAGATAACAAGCCTCACCAATTACCTAAAACTGGACTTAGTTCCTCGAGGTCTTAGACTGAACTTAGCTCCATCCCAATATCAAACCGATGAAGCCTTTAATAAGGCATGGGAATCAGAACTGCTTAAATGTTCATTTAAATTAATGAAATTACTTATTGAACATGAAACAGACAAATTAACAAAAACTAACAACAACATAGTACTGATTAAAAAAGACATTGAGACTTGGAGCGGACAGGAAGAATTTAATGACCTAGAAAAAAAGCTAAAATCAAACATTGACAAATTGAAAGCAGACATCAAAGTAAGAAAACAGAAAAAATTTATTAGGGACTCCTCTGACTTCAAGGAAGGGAACATCTTTAGGTATAAAATAAAAGCCTCTAGAAAAAGATTTGTCCCGCCGCTACTAGAAACATCTTCAACGGAATGGGAACTCTCTGCCAGTGACACTGACCCTGAAACACAAGGAGAGAGAGTTAATATACCCCACACTGAATACACTAACCCCGGGACCCATACAGCTTCTGATCTGCATTTTTTAGGAGTAGGAGGCAGATACATCCAACCAGGCCGAGGAAGACAAGGAGGGGGAGGGGAGGTGTCACTAAGAGACAGAGAGATATGGGGATACCAACCCCAGAGGCAACAGAGGAGGCCATACAGAGGGAAGAAGAGAAGAAACAGGTAGTGAACCTATCTAACAAAGTGCTGACCACACTCCATATAGAAGTTCTATGCAAAGGCCTGTCCTTTTCCCCCACCAATGATATAGTCCCCTTTGAGTGCGTAAAAGATCTCAACCTGTTTTCACGTAAACTCCTTCTTCATAAGTTTTTTCAGAGAAGGAGACACAATCGTATACAGGGAACAATACTAGAAGACTTGACAGACGATGACCTAGACAATTTAGAGATGTTGAATGATCTAGAGGAAGTCTCTAGTAGACCGTATGGTGAGGGTCCATTCACAGACCTCAAGATACAATCCACCTTTACACCTCCCTCAGAGTCTTGCTCAAATGTGGATGTGTTCGTGAAATTGGTAACGACCGATATCCTACAGCTGAGTAAAACCAAACATAGACAAAACCTTACGTACCCACAACGCCTGGCACTGGCAGATCTGGAGAAAGACCCCTTGATCGAGATTAAACCCTCCGATAAAGGCGGCAACATAGTCGTTCTTAATAAGGAGGACTATGCGGCCGAATGTAGGAGACTGCTCTCAGATCAAGCGAGTTATAGGGTACTTCAGCAGGACCCAACAATAGTGTTCAAAACACAACTCATGAAAATACTGAGTGAGGGTGTAGACGAGAAAGTTATCTCCAAAAAAGAGCAGGAGTACATTATGGTAAAGAATCCTCAGATTGCCACGTTCTACCACCTACCCAAGCTACATAAACTTAAACTACCGCCGCCAGGGAGACCAATAGTATCGGGTATTGACAGCCTGACGGCGTGTGCTAGCAAATATCTAGATGTAATCCTGAGACCATTTGTGAACTCCCTACCGTCGTACCTAAGGGATACCAAAGACGTACTTTTACGTCTTGAGGATGTGGTTGTCAGTGCAGACACACTACTTGTAGGTCTAGACGTTGAGGGACTCTACACAAGTATCCCTCACGTTGTTGGATTGAAAGCTGTAACACACTTTCTTAAACAACGAGGCAATAACTTCATAAAACACAATGAATTTGTAATCCAGTTATTGGATTTTGTACTCACAAAAAACTACTTTATCTTTGACAAAAGATTCTATCACCAAATCCAGGGCACCGCTATGGGGACCACATGTGCCCCCACCTACGCCAATCTATATTTAGGCTGGTGGGAGGAAACAGTGGTCTTCAGCGAGGCCATGGAAGAATACACGAGGTACGTGGACTGGTGGGGGCGCTATATTGATGACGTCATCCTGTTATGGAAAGGCCCCCCACCGCTCCTCAAACAATTCATTGAGAAGTTAAATGACAATAACCACAACCTAAGACTAACTCTAAACATGGACGACACAACCCTTAACTTCCTTGACCTGACAATCAGTAAACAGAAAGATGGGAAACTCACCACAACCATATTTAGGAAAGAAACATCGACTAACAGTCTCCTAAGGGCTGAGAGCCATCACCCAAAACATATCATCCACAACATCCCTACGGGACAGTTCCTTAGATTGAGAAGGAACTGTTCAACTGTAGAGGAATTTAATAAACAAGCTGATGATATGACTGCTAGATTTATCAACCGAGGCTACTCAAGAAGCACCATACACAAAGCCAAAAAACGGGCTATCAATACACCACGAGCACAGCTACTGGTAGATAGACAACATCCACAAACACAGACTGGTAAAACCATACGGTACATCGGGACATATAATAACCAGTGGCAGGATCTGCGAAAGATATTTAGCAAATACTGGCATATCCTAACAAATGATGCTGACTTGAAAAAGGTCCTCAATGACACTCCAACAATGACATGTAGGAGGGCACGAAATTTAAAAGACAGACTAGTACGTAGTCACTACAAGGACACCAAACCTAGGACATGGTTAGGAGACAGGATACCCATGGGGTCATACCCATGTGGCCGATGCAAGGCCTGTCCCTTTATGCAAGTAACTAGAAACATCTGCAAACCTGTAAGTAGTGACTATACTATCAAGAGCCACATTAATTGTCTGACAGAAGGGGTCGTATACCTCATCACATGCAGGTGTGGGGCACGCTATGTAGGAAAGACACATAGGGCCCTTAAAGTGAGGATCCTGGAACATCTAGGGTCCATCAGAAATAAGAAAGACACACCCGTCGCCCGCCATGTTCTAAACGAACACAATGGGGATCCCAAATTCCTCACCTTCTGTGGGATTGAGCATATACCTTGGGGCCAACGAAAGGGCAACTGGGACAGACGTCTTATGCAGTGTGAGTGTCAGTGGATATTCACACTGCAGACTATGACCCCAGAAGGCCTAAACGAAGGCTATATCTATTCAGCATTTTTGTAAGAATTATATCTTGACTGCCATCATGATAGCTAAACATGAATATATGGTAATGGGGCCTCTGTGATATATGACATCTAGTGACAGGTCAATCTAAGACCAACGAGATCAGACAAGGGAACCAAGATGATGAGGTAAACCAGTAACTAACCACTGACCCAACATACCTTTATTATACAGAGATGGGGTCTCTACATCCATTCCCAAGACACCAATAATGAGTGAACAAGACAATGGGCAGTTAAATAGAGTCCTAAACTCCGTAAGTTCGTATTGACTTTAGAGGCGGACCCTAATACCAATGTACATTCCTACACCTTCTATATACATACCTAGGTATTAGATATTCAATCACAACCACTTACTGAAGTATATAAATACATTGCGAAGCATCAACTGAGATGATGATTAACAACATAGTGTACCAAGCCCTACCCACCCAGAATGATGGGGATAATCTGTAGAGACCACGGATCCAATACATTCTTTGACCATGTAGGAATGGGGTTCTCACAATAAGAGAACAAGACAATGGGCAGTTAAATAGAGTCCTAAACTCCTCTAAGTCCGTATTGACTTTAGAGGCGGACCTCAGTGGAAGTTAACACTCCTACACCTCACAATGAGAGAACAAGACAATGGGCAGTTAAATAGAGTCCTAAACTCCTCTAAGTCCGTATTGACTTTAGAGGCGGACCTCAGCAGAAGTTAACACTCCTACACCCCACACACATATACCTAGATGTAAGATAAAGAAACACCATCTGAGGTACCCATTGCTGACAATCACCCTAGACGATGATCAATAACATCCTTGACTACCCCATACCATATATTATCATTTAAACTGATATCAAAGGCAGACCAAGTCGCAGTATTTATACACCCCACATATGACTTCGCCATATCACACACGCTATACACCCTGTGCTGACTATGTACAATCATTTCTGCCCCTTATGAGAGTACACAACACTCCATGCACTGATTCTGATACGTTACCAAGGTAACATGAATCACTGATAGCCGGACGCACATTACACATACCCCTTAACGGGGATGATCTACAGCTGTCCTCCTATCCATACAACCCTGGGATTGGTTGAGAGAGGCCACACGCCCTCAACCAACCAGTATTTAGAGCAGGGAGGAGACTAGTGACGTCACTCCCATTACCCTGACGAAGCGCCTACGAGCGTGAAACGTGCGTTGGTACGTGATGACGCACTTCCGGTGACGTCATCTGGAGTCGCGGAGGAACACTAAGGGGGCAACTGAGAGAATTTTCAGGCTGACAGGTCGTATGAACAGCTAAAGGGAGCGCGCTACAGACATACTGGTGTATGCATCTAGACAGCACCAATAACAGTACTGGCTTCCTAACTAAAAACGGAACCATATTATATGTAGTGACGCTCAGATTACTATTGATTTTGCCGAGTGGGGCGCATACATCAGGCGCACCAGGCATCTTACTCTAGGGAGGTAGAGGGACAGTGTATAGGGGTCCCTAAACAATTCGGTCTAGACATCACGTGACATATAGGGACGTTACCCTTACATACATAGCCCCACCATACACGGCTATAAGCCAATACTACCTAGGTACCCTCCCACGCTGTGATCCTAACCCACTACAAAGGTTATACACCTTAATGATATTAATATGGGATTATGATGGGAACACCAGCAGAATTTATATGACAGTACACTAAACAACAGTCTTTTACAATTTGAATCACTCTCGTAGCTACACTGCACTACCCCGGTGCTCCCTCCGTGTTTCTAGCAACCACATAGTGGTATTTTAGACATTAAGTCTGTTGTATATATGTTTAATAAATATGATTTTATAATTGTGTATGGCTATGGAGTTATCTCCAAGGATTGAATGTTTCCTAGCCTAACTAACTGGTCTAGCGAGTGCAAATAGGCATCTTTTGGCCACCTCTGTGACCGCCCCTAAATCTACGGAAAACAAGAGCAGACCATTTACATTCAGGGAAATCTCTGACTTAGTGACACCTGCTGTATACACATAAAAATAAAAATGCTGGGGTGTATAAACGTACATCTCAAAAATAATATTTTTTTCTTCTATATTTTTGGTCTCAAGAGAATTATTTGACAAGTCATTATGCCAAAGCACCTTAACCTTATTTTACCCTTTGTGGTTTAGGGGCAGGGGTTCAAAACTCCAGGCCTCAATATCCACCAACAGGTCAGGTTTGAAAGATATCCCTGCTTCAGCATAGGTGGCTCAATCAGTGGCTTAGACTTTGATTTCAACTTGATCCACCTGTGCTGAAGCAGGGATATCCTGAAAACCTGACATGTTGGGGGGTCTTGAGGACGGGAGTTGAGAACCCTTGGTTTGGGGAGTGATGAATGTGCCAAAAATAGGAATTAGTGAGAAAATATTTGATGAACACCATATATAAGTAAATAGTTCATACTATCCCTTTTGAGAACTTACTTATGCAAAGTATTAAATTGCATGAACATATTTGCTTAATGAGTCGTGTAAGACAAATACAGTTTAGTACATTTGACATTGAAAGTAAAGAAAATAAAAGAGAGGCAAGAACAAGGCATTTTAATCCTATGCCTTTTAGTGTCAGTGTATTAACATATGACACCTGTTTTGCTTTGGAAACATCAGTTGGGGATTAGGGAAAGTCAATAGGAGGAGTTAAGTGATATGTACATAAATGATAAATGTATCTCACCATAGTGTTCTCTTTTCGTTGACATCCAAAATCTTTTGGTATTTGCTGCTTTAAATGCTTCAATTAGTGTTCTGCAAAGGCATTGGCACTACAATGAGATATTTAAGTTTTGCACACAAAACACAAATACTACCAGTGGTTCAGTTCTCAGACAGATTTTTTCCATCTCTGCCAAAGAAAATGTACTTGCATTGCTTATTAGGGCTTCAAGAGTCAGACAAATAGATGGTCCCCTTGGAATCTGAACTTCCTGGAAGGTTGTTTTTTGTTATGGCATTAGTTTTTTTTTCCACGTTTATTTTTTATGGTTCCCCCATTTTAATTATTTGGCCATTGGAGGCTAATACTTTTCTTTGCATTGAATTAGCCTGGAGGTGAAGAGAGGCGGTCTCCATACCCTAAAGATTTTTGGGGGTTTGACATGCAAGGAGGGGATTAGTGTTAAAATAACCAACTACATGCATTATTAAACCCTTCTTATCCATGGCAGTTCTGTACATATATTATATTACTTTAGGAATTGAGCGTATAATCTGCGTGTTTTAATCGCTTTTTTACCAATTTGAGGCAGGACAAACTACCTACTTGGCTATTTTTGTCGTAGGGTTTTCCCCAGGCTGGCCTACTCAAATGTTTTCTGTCAAATCTCATTACTATTTATTAAAAAGCATATGAATGAGTAATTTGGTAAAAAAACAAAAAAAAAAAAACATTTACAGTGAATGAACGTTATACTGTATTAGCAAAGATTTTTTCATTATTGCAGCAACACCAGCATTTTAACCCTTTTTTGAATAGTTTTTCACCATAATATCAGCAAATGTATGTGAAAAAGTTCCCTCTGACTGCTAGACTTACTCTATAACCCCTATTGGACAGGTATTTCCTTTACTATTGTTTGATTTTATATATGTCACACTGATGGTATTATAATTCCCTGTATTCGGTTGTCACTTTTGTAAAGTGCTGCATATATTGTTTGCACCATATAAAAGAAAATATACAGACATCCTTTCTTCCCCGTCCAACCACAGCACAAAC
Organism: Ascaphus truei; assembly: GCF_040206685.1. Classification (NCBI taxonomy): domain Eukaryota; kingdom Metazoa; phylum Chordata; class Amphibia; order Anura; family Ascaphidae; genus Ascaphus; species Ascaphus truei. The sequence goes on from NC_134486.1 coordinate 371,550,633, forward strand.
ATTAAGCTCCTCCTTCTAGGTAGGGAAGAAAAAACTTTGACCCAAAAAGGCTGGTTACTTCGCTCTCTGGTCATTATTTTTGTCTGACATAATAGTACAGCTAAACCCCGTTATAACGCGCCTCGCTATACCGCGATTCGGTTATAACGTGGTTTTCCCATGGCTCCCGTTTAAAAAAAAAAAAAATATTTTTTTTTTGCACACTGCACACACTGCACACACTGCACACACTGCACACACTGCACACACTGTACACACTCACTGCACACACACTGCTCATTGCTCACACTGCACACACACTGCACACTGCACACACTGACACACTGCACACTGCTCACACTGCACACACTGACACACTGACACACTGACACACTGCACACACACTGCACACACACTGCACACTGCACACACACTGCTCATTGCACACACTGACACACTGCACACACACTGCACACACACTGCACACTACACACACACTGCTCATTGCTCACACTGCACACACACTGCTCATTGCTCACACTGCACACACTGACACACTGCTCATTGCTCACACTGCACACACACTGCTCACACTGACACACACTGCTCATTGCTCACACTGCACACACTGACACACTGCTCACACTGCACACACACTGACACACACTGCACACTGCACACACACTGCTCATTGCTCACACTGCACACACTGACACACTGCTCATTGCTCACACTGCACACACACTGCTCACACTGACACACACTGACACACTGCTCACACTGCACACACACTGACACACACTGACACACTGCTCACACACTGACACACACTGCTCATTGCTCACACTGCACACACTGCTCATTGCTCACACTGCACACACTGACACACTGCTCATTGCACACTGCACACACACTGCTCACACTGACACACACACACACACACACACACACACACACACACACACACACACACACACACACACACACACACACACACACACACACACACACACACACACTACACTTATACATAAATCAGCCTTACCTTAACTTGGGGATGATTTTTGAGGCATGTGGCTGCAGGGTGGGGGTGGTGCTGCGGTGGAGGGGGATGATGGCTGCTGCGGGGGCCCCCGATGCTGCGGGGGCTGGTCCGGTGCAGCGCGGGGGGGCATGGGGGGGGGGGGGGAGGGCAGGACGACCCTGCGCTACGGCAGGGCCAGGGGGCCCTGTATTGTGGCGCGAGGGCCCTGTGCTGCGGCGGGGGGAGCCGGACCGGAGGGGAATCCCCCCTCCCATCTCCTGTCACGCGGTGGCAGGGGGAGCCGGACCGGAGGGGAATCCCCCTCCCATCTCCTGTCACGCGGTGGCAGGGGGAGCCGGACCGGAGGAGAATCCCCCCTCCCATCTCCTGTCACGCGGTGGCAGGGGGAGCCGGACCGGAGGGGAATCCCTCCTCCCATCTCCTGTCACGCGGTGGCAGGGGGAGCCGGACCGGAGGGGAATCCCCTCTCCCATCTCCTGTCACGCGGTGGCAGGGGGAGCCGGACCGGAGGGGAATCCCCCTCCCATCTCCTGTCACGCGGTGGCAGGGGGAGCCGGACCGGAGGGGAATCCCTCCTCCCATCTCCTGTCACGCGGTGGCAGGGGGAGCCGGACCGGAGGGGAATCCCCCCTCCCATCTCCTGTCACGCGGTGGCAGGGGGAGCCGGACCGGAGGGGAATCCCCCTCCCATCTCCTGTCACGCGGTGGCAGGGGGAGCCGGACCGGAGGAGAATCCCCCCTCCCATCTCCTGTCACGCGGTGGCAGGGGGAGCCGGACTGGAGGGGAATCCCTCCTCCCATCTCCTGTCACGCGGTGGCAGGGGGAGCCGGACCGGAGGGGAATCCCCCCTCCCATCTCCTGTCACGCGGTGGCAGGGGGAGCCGGACCGGAGGGGAATCCCCCTCCCATCTCCTGTCACGCGGTGGCAGGGGGAGCCGGACCGGAGGGGAATCCCCCTCCCATCTCCTGTCACGCGGTGGCAGGGGGAGCCGGACCGGAGGGGAATCCCCCCTCCCATCTCCTGTCACGCGGTGGCAGGGGGAGCCAGAACCGGAGGGGAATCCCCCCTCCCATCTCCTGTCACGCGGTGGCAGGGGGAAGCCGGGACCGCGGGTAAAAACACTGATGCGGCGGCCATTTTTTTTTTTAAATTAGCGCGACCCCGTTAGTAACGCGGTGGTCTCGGGGTGGACCCCGAGGACCGCGTTATAACGGGGTTTAGCTGTAGTTAGTAAAATACATTGCTGTTTGTTTATTATATTTGGCCACTGATTGGGGAATTCCACTTGGGATATACTCACCTTCTTGTTTACGTTTTTGTAGGTCTCTGCTGCATTTACTCGGTTCCAAAGGCATCAGAAAACTTAAGACTGCTCTCCACAGCCCTCCAAGAGTTCCAGACAGCCCATACATGATAGTTCAGTCCAGTGGCGTCCCTGAAGTGACGTTCCGTTTAAAGATTAATGTATTAAAAAAGTGAATGAAACTACCCTGGTATAAAAGCGTAATATTGTATACTGTATGTCTCTATGTGCCAACTCCGATCAAAATAAAATATCTCTACAGTATTAAAAAAGTTAACGATATTGTAGGCGGACGCTCACAGAGGTATGCAAGGGAGACTGATTATAGGGAAATTAAATAAGCCTTTTATTGCACCTTTTCCTTAACATCAGGAAACCATCCAAACAAGGGGTAAACAAAGCTTCTATTCACTTGGGAGTATTTCTAGTGAAATACTATGCAGTTCACAACTCCCTTAGATAAGCATGTCTCCCAGCCCCAAACATATAGCATGAAATGAACAGATATAAAAAGTTTTGTAAATAAAAGTCTTATCTGTTCCTTGTGGTTTGGAGGGAAAATCTTCTCTGTCCCTGGTTGCTACCTTTTCTTCAGGGTTTGTCAGCATTCAGGTTTAGAAGTTTCCCCTGTGTCTTGAAAGCAGCTCTGCTGTTTCTTCTAGCAGGGCTCAAGACAAGTGTCTCCAAGTTCAGCTCAGGTGTGAGCTAAGGAGTCTCAAAAGACAGGCTTTTGTAAGCCATCTAATCAGGCACGTGGTGTTTGTTAATTGACTACCAGCAGTGAATCACCACACTGCTGGATTAGAGGCACATTACCTGAACAGGGAACTCCCCTGTTACAGATATTAATAGTTTTTAGACTTCAATCAACATCTTCTTCTGGCTGTCGGTTTGACGGTTTCATTCTTTAAAAAAAAGTGAGATTATTTATTTTCTGTATATGTTAATAACAAGAAATAATAAATGATTAAAGTACACTGTCTGCAGTACACGCATGTGGGTCTTTGAAGGTAGGTGCATGCGTGGTCTATGGAACGCATATGTGGGTTTTTTAATGCACAGTAGACACATACATGGTCTATGGAACACATATGCGGGTAATTTGGGAATGACAGGTCTAATGTATGTAAACTTATGTAAACTTATGAAAAAAGAAAAGAAACAGGCGCACACCTAGTGCATTAACGTATAACAAAATGTTTATAGAACATTAAAATCAGTCAAATGCCCACTCACAAAGGTACAAAGTGTAAATGCAGGTATGAGATAGGCTCTCATTTGCCAGTACTGCCATCCGATTTCAGCAATGGCGTCCTCTCCTGTCTGTCCTCCGTGTAGTCAGATAACCGGAAGTGACGTCCCTCTAGCTTGGCGCCCAGCACAGGAAGTCCCTCCGGAAACCAGCAACTCTGAATCTTCAGTGCTGGCCAATGACACACTGGGGGAATAGGATCCAGCGTCTCTCACACAGCCTGCAGCGTCTCTCACACAGCAATTGCAGACTTCGTGGGAAAGTGACAGCCTCAATCTAGCCATGCCCTACGCGTTTCGTCATCTATGATGACTTTATCAGGGGTTCCCATTGGATGCCCCTCCACAGTATTTATAGGGAGATAATTTGCATAATTCAATCAATTAATACATTATATAATTAAACAATTTACAACATTAAAACATGTTTCAATGCCAATCGTAATATAGTGATTATGAGGACCACACTGAATTATTCCGAGAATTAATCCAAATCAGGAAATAAATAGCTAATATATTTAATACAATTAAATATTAAAGAAGAACTGAAGGTAATAAGTGATTCAGTCAATCTAATAGATGCAACCATTGTTGTTGTAAATTACAATTAGAGTTAAGGGTAATATTAATAATGTTTTAAAAACAAATAAGATGTAAGGAAAAAGAACAAATAAAAATTGAAAGATAAATAAAAAACAAATTTGACCTAAGTGTACCGCTTAGATATTTCTCTCAAATGTTCAGTGTTTTTTAAAATCTTGTAAGTGTGATGTCTAGGGACTGCATGTCATATTAAATGGACCTTATTTTTATACAGTTAAACTCTATGGAGCCTGCGCTTCTCTTTGTTTTTTTTCTATTTTTTTAGAATTGTCAAACTTTGAACTTGCAAATGTTTGTGTTTTTTTCATTCACTCATTCAAAAGTTTGCCACTTTGAACAAGTGAATGAAAAAACCCGACAAACTTTAACAAAGTATGAAGTTTGAAAATTAGAAGATGATTTCCTGCTTAGTTTGAGTTTTTTGCATAATTTAAGAAACTTCCCTAACCAATCGAGTGCCACCAAAACTGGAGTGAAAGTGTCTCACCTCTTAATTTTTTGCTTTTTATATTTGCTGGGTACTGAATATGATATCTTTTATTATCTGGTCTATGTTTTCTAAATACAGCCCATTTTGGAGATTCTTGGCACCAGCTCTACCCATGACCCATATTTTTTACTCCTTGATTCTCTATTTTTGTTTTCTGCAGTTTCTCTTCTCTTTTTCATATATTCCTAACATTTCGACATTGTTTTTGTCTTTAAAGCAGCAATACCCACAGAAGCCTGTATGAGTTTCTCATGTAATTTTTGTATCTTACCTCATGCGCATGTCCTGCTCTTAAATAAAACAACATGTTTCCAGTGTTAAAAAACATAATTTCATAAACATGATCTCAATCTGTAGCTTCTGCTGTTGCCATATTAACCTTTAGACTGCAATGGGCTCTGGAGAGATCTTCATTTTAACCTCCTGGAAACCTAATATTTTAAATATTTAAATCTAGGGATGGGCGAAACTGTCAATATCCATTCCTCGAAATTTCCCAGACTTTCCATTTAAAATTCATTTTGTGGTGTAAAATCCATCGACGGATTGTTCCTGTTTCAATCCGGGAAAATGGTGGATCACCCTTTTTGAGACATTCTCTCCCGTCTCGATTACTGTAACATCCTGCTGTCCGGCCTTCCTTCCTCTCACCCGTCTCCCCTACAATCTATCTTAAATGCTGCTGCTAGGATAACTTTGCTCCCTCCGAAATCTGCCTCAGCATTTCTCTTGCTGAAATTCCTCTCCTGGCTTCCAATTAAACTCTGTATCACTTACAAAATTCTCCTTGTCTCTTAGGCTATAAACTCTTCTGCCCCTCCTTACTTTTCAGCCATAATTCCTTGCTATACTGTACAACTGCCCAACTCGTTCAAATCAAGGATGTCTTCTGTCTACCCCTTTTGTATCTAAAGCCCTCTCCCACCTAAAACCACCTAAATCCTTTCTCACTCACTGCCCAACAACTCTGGAAAGTATTTCCCCTCAATACCCGACTGTCACCCTCTCTCTCGACCTTTAGGACCATTCTTAAAACAAACCATTTTAACAAAGTATATGGGTAGCTCCACTGGCTGATACTATACATCCTAGATACACTGCCCTTGACACCTTGTACTTACTTTAACATCCTCCTACTGTCTCTGCAAATTCTCCCTACTTACCACTCCGATTGTAAATTCGTTGGGGCAGGAAGTGCCTTTCCTATTGTTACTTTCATGTCTCAAGAGCTTAATCCTACTATGTGTTATATTATTATGTCACATGTATTACTGCTGTGAAGCTTTATGTACCTGTATGATGCTATATAAATAAAGATATATGGTAGATAAATACATACATCCAAATTGTAATTATTTGGGGCAGGTATAAACTGTGACTATGGTCAAGTGTCAAGCAGACAATAATAATAAATATTTATTTTTGTTATCAGAGATTAAGATGGTAGCAGACTTAAACACAGATCAGAGTTAAACTCTGTCTACAAACTGGCAGCATTGCATAATTTATCTTTCTCTATTAGATAGTTAGACATTTTTTTAAGAGCAAAGTCGGATCCTTTATCAGACCTTCTGGTGACGTATAAAACGTGTTCACTCTACAACCTCATGTTGTACTGTCCAATTTCCATGCTGCAATAGAAGGAGAGACATGACTGTGCTGCTTGTAATCATAGTAGTTCATGTTTTCCCTCTGTTAGTGAAACACTGATTTTCTGGGGAATGGCCAAGGTTTTGACAGTACATTCTTTCTTTTCTGCTCAACCAGTCACTGGTCAATACAGTCAGTTAGGATTTGACATGGTCAGATGGAAACAGAGCCTCTGTAAAAAAATAAATACAATTAGCTCTTTCACCACTGCTGATTCATGTAATAAAGTAATCACAGATAACTTGACTGTTGAACTGTCCTGAATTCTACAGTAGCTTGCATTCCCCTTATAGCATTTGTTGAATGCAGCACAAATATGTGTTAGCTAGCAGTATAATGTGATAAGTGCTAAGGCGTGTATGTAATACTACGGAATGCACATTCATTGAATATAGACAGTGGCAGAGAACAATAAGGCATTTATATTACTCTAATCAATTGAATACTGTAGCTATACAGTATGCAATTCTAACCAATTAGAAAAAAATGGATAGTTTCAATGTAAAATAAATGTTTTTTAATATTACTAAACAAAAAGTTTGTCTAAAAAAAGGCATGAAATCAGAAGGTAAATTATCTCCAAAAATGCGTGTGATTCCTGCACACAAAAAATATTTCAGTATATGTATATTTTGGGGCACTTTTCCTCTATACTGTTATTGCCAATGCTAAATGATCTGGAAAGTTTCACAGACATTTTTTAGGATTCTTTTTCATATCCTAAGAGTTTCTTGTTTTTACATCACGTTTTATGATATTTTATAAAGCTACATGTATTTACTCATTTAAAAGGTGGACTATAAATGGCACTTTAGTCCTACATTTTCCAACGGACATTCGTGCTGCCCCCAGTAATAAAGTACTGCCATTTATAAAGTAGCGCCCCAAAATACTAAAGTTTGTAATATTATCTTTCTGGAATCAATATTGTATTATGGAAAAACATTATGACAGCTTACAGAGTGGTGTCCTGATCACGTAATAACGTATGTTATTTTCTAAAAAGAACTATGCATGATCATACAAAACCAGGAACAACTAATTTTTTTAATTAAAATATTACCATAGAAGTTAATTATATATTTTACTGAAGGGACATAAAAATCAAAGACATACATACAATACAAAGCTATTCTTTAAAAAGCTTAACAATTGAATAGGATCTGATCCTGTTGCTTTATTGCATCCATTACTGTACCACAGTCCAGGCAGGTGTTAGCTTTATTTAACCTGGGATTCAGGTATTTAAGAAACCTTGTCCGCCAATTACTCACATAATTACATGGTGCAGGGTGACAGAATAGAATTGGCCATCATGAAATGCCTGGGTGATTAGAGAAGAAAGGAAGAATTAATGGGGTGTGTGAGTGAGGCAGAGCTCCAATTATCTTAGACAAAGATGTTTGCTGGGGTAAAGCCTATCTAATAGTCTTTTTCTGATCCTCTAAATAAAATAATGGAGCCTACACTATTTGTGTGATGCACAGATGCCTTGACGCTAATGCATTTATTTTGTATTGGTGCCCCTGCTATTACAATTATTGTTAGCATTACTATTAATTATATCACCCAAACTAATGTTTATTGAACAGGTACAGAAAAATAGATAGGAGTAATATTCATGTTGAAATGTAGTGCCTCTTCATTGATTAATTAGTACTAATGATTCTTTTTGAAGGTGTCTTATTACGAAGCAAGATACAGCATTACATTCATTGATACAATATTTAAAATGATATGAATTGTATATGTTGTGTTGTATAATATAATTATATGGCAAAGAATATGCTAAATTGTCCCTCTGCATATTTTGCTTTTCTATGACATTTGAACCCTTGTTTAGCAAGTGTAAGTTGTTATGTATCATGACACAACACAGACAATCTAAAGTAAGACAGGGGTAGCCAACTCCAGTCCTCAAGAGCCACCAACAGGTCAGGTTTCCCGGATATCGACTGAGCCACTGAATGAGCCACCTGTGCTGAAGCATGGATATCCTGAAAACCTGACCTGTTGGTGGCTCTTGAGAAGAGATGGGGGAATCCGCCCAAATCCGTTTCACGGATTTACTGGCACTTTCCCTCCAAAATCCATTTCGCGGTGAAAAATCCACGGACGGACTTGGTCGGTTTTAGTCCACGCAGATCAAAAATCGCCATTGGATACAATCCGTTGACGGATTTGTAAAATCCAATCCGCGGATTCAGCAACTCATTGGCGGATTCTTTAAAATCCATCAACGAACTGCGGAATCCATGGATTGTATTGGCAATAATAATAAAAACCCGCACAATGTGAAATCGCCCTTTTTGAGATTGATCCGCTGATATCCGGACACCAAAGGAACCAGCCAATGCGCTGCAGATCCAAATCTGCCCCCAAAAATTGCCCATCTCTACTCTTGAGGACCGGACTTGGCCGTCCCTGATCTAAGTCTTTCATATAATCATAAACGCATTGCGTATTATTCATTTTCTCACCTAACTTTCTCACATTTGACACATACAATTACTGAAAGAAACATAGAAACATAGAATTTTGAGTGCCGATATGTTTCACTTTTCCCACCTAGTTTGCCCATTTCCTACCTGCTGTGAAACCTCCAGACTCTGCTTGAACCTTCCATATTCCATGATGTTAATGCATTACATTTGGAAACTGCAGCATCTGACAACCTTTGAGGCTGAGGCATTGAGGCTGAGTTCTTCTTCATTTAACTTTAACAGTAATATTCTATGCATCAAAATAACTGTCTGCACCTTGTTTTATGACATTATATGACATGTTCAGATGTTGATAAAAATGATTACATTTGTACTGTTAGAACTTATGAAGAAACTAAAGTTGCAAATCATCGCCTCTATCCCCAAGGAATGCTTTCCCCATTTATCAATGTGTTCACTGGGCTCTCCTGTGAGGACTTCAACAGTACCAGTATTCTTGGAAAGATTGTGTTTATTTAAATAACACATTAGATCATATACAAGAGGAATTATGTTCCACCTCAGTAAAGCTGATATACTAGGTAACACAGTGATTTTAAGTATAACTATATATTTTAAAGTAGCCCCATTTGAAAGACTCTTTCAGATGTACCATAATAACCTTGTGAGTGGCTCAGAAACTAACAAAGGAGTGTAGTTTTGCAATAGCACTTACCTATCCGTATACAGCCAGAGTTAAAAGCAGTAGGAGCTGGTGGAGGCGAGAGGTCTATGACTGTAAATATTGGGACATGTCCATTTCTGTTTCATGTCACAGTTTTCTAAGGCAGGGGTGCGCAAACTGGGGGGCGCACCCCCCTGATTTTCCTGGGAGGGTGCGGCTGTTACAGAGGTCCCGCGTTCTCCCCCAAGGCATTTAAATTAAATGCCAGGGGGACCGCACGAGGCCTCTTTAACTTTATCCTACCTTGATTCAGCTTGATAGCGTCTTCGGCGACGCATTGCCATGGTAACCCAGCGTCAAATGGCACCCCGTGGTCACGTGACATTGCGTTGCCATAGCAATGTGATGTCACATGACCTCGCAGCGTCATTTGACGCTGGAGCCGAGCAGAGGTGGGGGCCACGAGCAGGGGAGGAGACCGGGCAAAGGGGCGCAGGGGACAAACTTTGTGCAGTCCTGTTGTAAGGGATTGGATTGTTTAGCAATACTCATCTTTCCTATATACACTAGAGAGTCCGGAAGTCAAACCTGTGGGGAAACATTATGGGGATTATGCATCAAAGTCTCCAGGCTGCAAAACTGGGGGGAAACTAGAGCAAAAACATTGCATTAGATTTATCAAAGATAATAGTCCCAGAGGATACAATTGGATGTTTTGCTTTGTTACATTTTCTCCATATTTTCCACAGTTTTGCAGCTGGGGGTGGGAGATTTCATTCATGGCCCCCTATGTATTAATGAAGGCCACCTTCTTTTTGTTTGTGCATGTGTGTGAGTTTGAAAGCATTTTTGGACATTACCCAATTAGGACATTAAAGGGGTTGTCCATTCTAGGGTCAAATTGAACTAATCACTTAAGCATGTTTAGTAGGTTAAATATAGGTGATTGGTATCTTTAAATAAATAAATCAGTCAAGTATGAATAGAGAAATTCACTTGGCCTTGTGTTTTGGTTTGGATTCAAAATCTTTTTTTAAATTTAGTTTTAGTTTCAGTTTATTTCATTGCTATTTCTTAAATATCTATATTTTTTCCATGAAAATAAATATTTTTATATATAAACATATTTACAAGTTCAGCACAACACAAGGGGTTAAACATATGAGAATGCATATATATATATATATAAAAAAAAATTGATCATATATATATATATATAATCAAAAAATAAATAGATGATACCGTTCTGTGGCTAACGAAATGCTTTTATTTGTGCGAGCTTTCGAGATACACTGATCTCTTCTTCCGGCGATGTTACAATGAATGAAGCAAAAGGTATACTTAAAAAACAGTGTCTCTTGGAATGTTATCTGTGCTGTTCCTTCCCCCGGTGTGGATGTGTTTTATGACTAGAGGTGTCAAAAGGTAACTGAAAGCAAGTGAAGAAAGAGTGTGTATGTGTATCAGTGTGAATAAAAATGAATGGAGGCCCACAGTATATACAGTGCTTTACACAAGGTGTGTGTGGAGTGGAGTGGATATAAATGGTGTGGGTGGGTGTGGAAATGTGAGAGTTTGTAGCACAACTAAAAGTGTGTGTGGATACTTAGTGGTCCCTATTGGTGTGTAGGGATGGAAGAACAAGGAGTATTAGTATGTGTGAGAGACAGCTGTGTGTGCATACATATAGCACAGTATGTACAGACATGGCCTTTAGCACTCATGGGACGAGAGTTCACTAGTGTCAGTAATGACTCATAAAATTTCGATCTCTCTTTAGGCCACTGCTAAGTGTCCCGAACAGTTGCATAAATTTGTATTCATGCAACCGTCTCTCTTTTGGGGTTTTAAGATTACCTTTGAGTATGGCAACCCTCAGATCGTTCATCTTATGGCCAGAGTCAGAGAAATGTTCGCCAACAGGACTGTCTCTTGTACCGCGTGTGATGCTGTGGCGATGCAGGTTCATTCTCTTGTTTAGCCCCTGCCCTGTGTCACCTATGAAGTAACAGCCCCCTGGGCATTTCATGCACATGATGAGGTACACGACATTGCTGGAAGAAAAGGTGAACCTTCCTCTGATTTTGTATTCCCGATTCCTGTGTGGTATTTGTATTGTGTCCGCTGTGTAGAGCATTGCGCAGGTTTTGCATCTTGGGTCCTGGCATGGTTTTGTCCCGCATTCAGTTGTACTGCTGAATACTTTACTCCTCACCATAATATTCTTGAGATTATGGGGTTGTCTGTATGATAATAAGGGTGTAAAGCACTGTGGGCTCTCCATTCATTTTTATTCACACTGATACACATACACACTCTTTCTTCACTTGCTTTCAGTTACCTTTTGACACCTCTAGTCATAAAACACATCCACACCGGGGGAAGGAACAGCACAGATAACATTCCAAGAGACACTGTTTTTTAAGTATACCTTTTGCTTCATTCATTGTAACATCGCCGGAAGAAGAGATCAGTGTATCTCGAAAGTTCGCACAAATAAAAGCATTTCGTTAGCCACAGAACGGTATCATCTATTTATTTTTTGATTATTGAAGCTCGGCTAACACGGTACTGATACCTCTATATATATATATATATATATATATATATATATGCAAATACAACTGTATGCTCATCTGCATGTCTTAGGCAGGTCTGCAACCCCGCCTTTCCCCATTATCACCCAGCATACAGCACTTCCACTGCAGCAAGGGATTCTGGGAAATGACATGCAAATGAGCACACAGTGTCACTTTTTGCCTCAAAAACCATTTTTAACATGGTTCCCTATAGGCTTAAGCTTGCTGCATGGTCACAGCTTTGAGCACAGCCAGGGTTAAGGTGCATACCCAGAATACCACACACAGACAGCTGTTTCGACCTTAATGGGTCTCATCAGTGTGGGGTTGATTTTAACTGGGTATGCAAAGAGGCTATGGGATAGGCTATACCATAATACTGAGTTAAGTTAACTTAACTCAGTATTGTATATATATATATATATATATATATATATATATATAAATCAAAATGTACTATGTGAGGGTGTGCAATAATAATGCACCTTCCAACTGTCTTATGGACCTAAATGCACATATGATCATTTTCACTGCATCAAAAAGATCTAAAGAATTACCTGTCCTAATTGCAACATGTCACAATTTCTTTGAAGCCTTTTTTACAATATTGTTGCTAAAATAAAAAAAGAAATAAACGTATGCATGTCATTTCTACTTATTTACATTTATGCACTCTGTATGCACCATATTTTGGTCACATAACCATATGGTACTTACACACACATAAAAAAATACATGTATAGGGTAAAATGTATAGTTTGCTACAGTGCAAATGCAGACAGGAATGCACTTTTATTGCAATTATTTGAAGAGCATCTGTTCATAGCAGCAACATCTATCACTGGCAGCGAAGTGATCAATTCATGTGTGTTTCCTGCTATTATCAGATTTCTGCCTTATGTCTTCACTGAGCAGAGTCTTCTGAACTTATTTATCCCTTTAATCTGCTGCATGCATACTTATGTATCACATAGCATTCTTAGTAGGAAACCTTCAAACTGATAGTGCAGGTCACTCTGCCACAGGAATTACTTGAAGATAGTATACTTGTTACCCTACTTCCATGGCCCATGGCGCAGGTCAGAGAGCAGATGATATCTCATTAGTTTTCTTTGACCTAAAACTAGAAGGCAGATGGGACCTGCCTGAGGGGCACTAAGATTTGAATGCAAGATTTATGCTAGGCTGATAATAGGCTTCCTATATAAGCTGTAATAGTATTTATTTATTTGCTGTTTCTTACAATATATTATATTGTCTCTATGTTTTAGACTTAATATCTGCTAAAGAGGTACAGTTCCAAAATGGTGCATTTCAGAGGCAAAAAACATCCATTAGATCTATCAGAACATGATATAAAACAACAGCAGAGTCAGAATGTAATACAACACACACACACAAACACACACACACACACACACACACACACACACACACACACACACACAGTTTGTGGGGGAAGTTAGGATAACTGAGTTCCAGCACCTTTTTTAAGGGATCAACAAAACTTAATTTAACTTTTTTTATGAAATGATTAGGAATGGGGCAAGATAAATGATTTTTTAAAAACATTTCTTTTTTTTTTTTATTTCAATTTATTTTTTATTGTTTTAGAGAGACATAACAAATATATTGTCCATACAACAAAGAGCATTAACAGTTTGTCATCTGAAATAAAATAATTGATATAACACGCGTCTCTCATGAGCTTAACAAAGGATAGAGAAGAACGTAGAAAAGAAGAAAAAGAAGGGTGGGAGGGGTGGAAGGGGGGGGGGTAGGACGAGCCCATTTGTCTGGTATTTCTGTATTTATTTATATAAATGATATATATTTATATATATTTCCCTAGTTTCCTGGCCATATTTCCCAAATTTTGTGAAATTTGTCAGTTTTCTGGTTCAACTGTGCTGTGAGGAGCTCCATCATCTTTATTTCCCTTAAAAACATTTCTTTATTTAAAGTTGGATTATTTATTGTAGTTTGGATATAAACACCCTTTTTCCATACAATAAAATAATTGTTTTCCCCACAACAATGGGAATATATATATATATATATATATATATATATATATATATATATATATATATATATATATATATATATATATATATATATATATATAATGACCACTGTCATTTAGGTTATGGTGGGTAAAAAAAGTGACAAAAAACATCCACAGTAAAGCATAAAGCAACTGTAAATATTACTGTATGTTCATTTGCATGTCTTAGACAGGTCTGCAACCCTGTCTTTCCCCATTGTCACCCATCATACTGCGCTTCCACTGTAGCAAGGGATTCTGGGAAATGACATGCAAATGAGCACTCAGTGCCACCTTTTGTCTCAAGCTCGTATTACACAAGCCAATCCTCAAGTCAATGCAATGAACATACAGTAATATTTACAGTTGCTTTATGCTTTACTGTGGATGGTTTTGGTCACTTTTTTTACCCACCATAACCTAAATGACAGTGGTGATTATCTAGTCTAGTCTCAAACCTGCTAGCCATTAAGACCAGCCTCACACTGATGATACCCATCAAGGTTGAAACATGTATGTGAGTGGGTCTAATGGCTTTGCATCTCATCCCAGCCTCTGTCTAAAAGCTGTGTTTAAAACAGCATGCATTGGCTTGAGGATTGGCTTGTGTAATACGAGCTTGAGACAAAAGGTGGCACTGAGTGCTCATTTGCATGTCATTTCCCAGAATCCCTTGCTGCAGTGGAAGCGCTGTATGCTGGGTGACAATGGGGAAAGACAGGGTTGCAGACCTGTCTAAAACATGCAAATGAACATACAGTAATATTTACAGTTGCTACACACACACACACACACACACACACACACACACACACACACACACACACACACACACACACACACACACACACACACACACACACACACACACACACACACACACACACACACACACACACACACACACACACACACACACACACACACACACACACACACACACACACACACACACACACACACACACACACACACACACACACACACACACACACACACACACACACACACACACACACACACACACACACACACACACACACACACACACACACACACTGCTATTTATGAGACTGCTATTACATGGTGACAGAAAAAATGTAAGGCTATGAAAATATACTATCAAAGTTTTGTCATATTTGCCAAAAGTAACTCTTTTATACTAAAAGAACTTTCTAGATTCTAAACTAGGGGTAGCCAACCTCAGTCCTCAAATGCTATCAACAGGCCAGGTTTTCAGGATATCCCTGCTTCAGCACAGGTGGCTCAATCAGTGGCTCAGTCTTTGAAAGGTAGAAAGCTGAGCATGCTTTTTATGTGTTAGAAAAGGAATGGCTACGTTCTAAGAAATATTAAAAGAACATTGCATTTGAATATTAGGCCTCCATTTCTCATTAAAATAAGTCTGCAGTTGCACTGATTGTTGTTCCGTGGTCCCTAATGCCCCATAAAGCATCGCTGCGCAAAAAGTATTTCAGTATTTAGTACGTTTTGCTCTGGGATTTTAACTATTACCTAATGTTTCCATACAGAGTTACTGTAAAAGCCCAATAAATGGCACCTTTCATGAGCCAGCACTTCTGAATATAATACTTTGTTATTTTAGCACAATGACGGTTCTTTTCTTGTTCTCTGAAAATATCATTTGTATCTGGGAACACTTTTATAAATGTAGAAGTCTCCAATTCACACACATAGTTGATAGCAATGTTAATATCATTGTTTGTAGAAAAGAACAGAAGTCCCATCTTCCATATCTGCTTAATGAGTTCTTCAGTATTAGGTGATATCAATTATAAGTCCAAATCAAAAGGTATCATAAGCCAAGCTTTCGAGAGTTTACTCTCAAAAGCGAGTCTTATAAAATCAATTGTTAGTCCAAATAAAAAAGGTATCACCTAATACTGAAGTACTGTACTCAGTTACCCTGCACTATTGCAACTGGATTAATACGACTATTTTATCTTAATTCATATTGCTGAACAAAGCACATATACTAACCATTGCTTTGGACAAACTGAGCCTACCCTGAAGCTTTTCCTGATTCACCTGATATATGGGATGTGGCTTCATTTTTTGTACAAGACATTAATCAACAAACTGTATAAACAGGAAGAGAAAAAGAAAGTTTATTTTAGAAGAGTGACATATCAGAGCACAAGCTATCTTTTAATAAACTGTCAGCTGACTTTTTGAATGACATATTTTCCCATTACCCATCAAAGGGCTCAACTCCCCAAAATAATTTCATTCACGTACCCAGTTTTCACATGTTAGCATTTTACTCATTAAGGCTCAGTCTGATTAAAATTTGAAACAGGATAATGCCTAGAAGCATTTATTTACATTTGGGAGAAGGGTATGTTACAATAAGATACAATGTCATCTTTAAAATATGAAATTTCCCAAACCCTTGGATTTTAGACAGTAAATACTAATAAATATAATTCCAATGTCCAATGCAACAATATAGTTTATGGTTCCATTGACTACATTACTATTGGCTTTAGAGGACGTAAAGCAGTTGATTATATAGCAACTCTATACGTTAAAGAAAATAAACAAGATATGTTGGGCAAAGATGAGAAATAGAGAAAAAGGAGGAAACCCTTGTACTCCAAAAACCTGCTCATATTTATTTATTTCCCTGTTATTGGTAAACTGAATTTCCATCCTGAACTTGATTTCTGCAGCATGATACCTCGGATATCTTGTCCATCTGGCTTTGGCAGATTGTCCAATGAGACGGCAATGTTTCAAGAAGAGAAACTACGACTTTATAGATGCTGTTAACATTACTGAGACTGGATACAGTTACAGTTAAAGTGAGTTGGAACAAAAGGTTCTTTTGTACATTAGTTAATGAGTTGTGAGATCTCTTTAACTTTCTAATCTGACCACATATGTTTGCTCCGTACTCTTGGACATTTATCAGTTCATATACAAGTCTTATTTTAACAAATACCCAAAAGTACAATTACTACATAAGGGTAATGCATTAGTAAATTATTGAATTGCTTTCTAGGGACCTTTCTCCTTCCCCGGCAATTCAAACATATTGTAAATGAAAATTGCCCTTACACATTTTTGTTTTTATTAAAGTCTCCTCCAAAGAAAAGTGTTTCTACTCAAATAAAACTCACACACAAACAGCAACATGAAAAACAAGCTAATGTTGCATTCACTGTGTAATTACTGTAAAAAAAGTAATTGAAGCTATAACTTGCACATCTCAATACATTTTATATTACTGGTATATAGTGGAAGTGCTGTATGCTGGGTGATAATGGGGAAAGGCGGGGTTGCAGACCTGCCTAAGACATGCAGATGAGCATACAGCTATATTTGCATATTTGCTTTCCTGTGGAGGGTTTTTGTCACTTTTTTTACTCACCATAACTTAACTCAGTATTATGGTTTAGCCTATCCCATAGCCTCTCTTGCATTCCCAGTAAAATCAACCCCACACTGATGAGACCCATCAAGGTCGAAACAGCTGTCTGTGGGTGGTTTTCTGGGTATGCACCTTAACCCTGGCACTGCTCAAAGCTGTGACCATGCAGCAAGCTTAAGCCTATAGGGAACAATGTTAAAAATGGTTTTTGAGGCAAAAAGTGACACTGTGTGCTCATTTGCATGTCATTTCCCAGAATCTCTTGCTGCAGTGGAAGTGCTGTATGCTGGGTGATAATGGGGAAAGGCGGGGTTGCAGACCTGCCTAAGACATGCAGATGAGCATACAGCTATATTTGCATATATATATACTGAGTTAAGTTATGGTGAGTAAAAAAAGTGACAAAAACCCTCCACAGGAAAGCAAATATGCAAATACAACTGTATGCTCATCTGCATGTCTAAGGCAGGTCTTCAACCCAGCCTTTCCCCATTATCACCCAGCATACAGCACTTCCACTGAAGCAAGGGATTCTGGGAAATGACATGCAAACGAGCACACAGTGTCACTTTTTGCCTCAAAAAACATTTTTAACATGGTTCCCTATAGGCCACACTGATGAGACCCATAAATGTCGAAACAGCTGTCTGTGGGTGGTTTTCTGGGTATGCACCTTAACCCTGGCTGTGCTCAAAGCTGTGACCATGCAGCAAGCTTAAGCCTATAGGCAGTAGTTGACAAATCACCAAAAAATTTACTCGCCACACAAAAAAATCTACTCGCCACCTTGTACCAAACGTGTGCTGCTTGGGCCAATATTTACTCGCCCGGGGGTTAAATCCACTCGCCCGGGGCGAGCAAATGTATAGGTTTGTCGAACACTGCCTATAGGGAACCATGTTAAAAATGGTTTTTGAGGCAAAAAGTGACACTGTGTGCTCGTTTGCATGTCATTTCCCAGAATCCCTTGCTGCAGTGGAAGTGCTGTATGCTGGGTGATAATGGGGAAAGGCGGGGTTGCAGACCTGCCTAAGACATGCAGATGAGCATACAGTTGTATTTGCATATATATATACATATATATATATATAGCAAATGGAAAAATTACTGTATACTCATTTGCATGTCTTAGACAGGTTTGCAACCCTGCCTTTCACCATTA
Source organism: Ascaphus truei (assembly GCF_040206685.1). Lineage (NCBI taxonomy): Eukaryota > Metazoa > Chordata > Amphibia > Anura > Ascaphidae > Ascaphus > Ascaphus truei. Next base: position 371,569,246 of record NC_134486.1, read on the forward strand.
TCACCCAGCACACAGCACTTCCACTGCAGCAAGGGATTCTGGGAAATGACATGCAAATGAGCACACAGTGCCACTTTTTGCTTCAAAACCATTTTTAACATGGTTCCCTATAGGTTTAAGCGTGCTGTATGGTCACAGCTTAGAGCACAGCCAGGGTTAAGATTCATAGCCAGTGAACCCACCCACAGACAGACAACCGTTTCGACCTTAATGGGTCTCATCAGTGTGGGGTTGGTTACACTGGCTATGCAAAAATGAAGCAATGAGGATGGGTTTTATCATACTGAGTTAAGTTATAGTGGGTAAAAATATATAAATATAGCCAGGGACACTAGGCTATATACTGTATATATATAAAATGGCTCATTACATTTTTTGAACCAATATATTTTCAAAGCTGTATTACTTTCGTGACGTGTAAAACACTATCACTGTCCATGTTCAATTGAAAAAAAAATTGTATTTCAACACCTTTTGTAAAATTGATGCAAATATTACAAATATTAGTAGGTTTATTGGATATGCACATCTTTAACTGTGATGGAAAAGCTGTGTAATACGACAGGCATAAGCTTATAGTGGTCCATGTTCAGATGGACAAGAAGTAAAGAGTGACATAATGTGAGTGCATATTTGCATGTGTAATTACCCCCTGATGGGGCAAGGTAGAAATATTGCCCAACTCCCTTAGGAGCAGGCTACACTGGAACCACTTGAATTTGGTAGGGAGCAATCTTATATACCAGGGGAGAGCCCCACTCTTAGACTCTGGTAAATTGGGCAGCACTCCTGCAGTGAGCCCACCCCTCCTGGCACATGCTTCAACTGCTGTTAGGCCTGCACCTGGATGTGGTAACAAATTAACCACAGGCCTAAGGAACCCACATGCTGGACCATGTGAATGGTATTTCACCCCAACACTGCCTGCACCTTACCAAGACTTACAATGCTAGAGCCAGGAAACACATAGCCAGGGACACTAGGCTACATGCTCCCCTTGGTGAAATCCCTCACGATCACACATGAGGCACACAATTTATGTACCACCAATAAATGTGTGAAAACATAACATTAACATCAAAGTGCATAATTATATAACTGGGCACTCCTATAAAGGAGAACATATAACCCTTGCAGCCCTTATCATGCTCTGTAATCATCATACATTATCAAATTACAGTACAGCTCCTGGTCTATAATAATACTTAACAGTAGTAGTAGTTAGTGGGATCAGGTTTCCGAACAAATTTGCCATCCCTATCCGGTTCTGTGACCGAATAGCATCTCTTCAGACCCATTTTAGATCTGTACTCTACACGGTCCATGTAGATGTTTCTACCTACTTTCCACACTTTTATGAGATAAGAGACCCTGTCCTCCTTGTAACGAGCCCGGCTATTACAGTGGGAAGACAGATAGGCCAGAAACCGCATCTCTGAACAATTCCTCCCTACGTTCTTCTGCTTTCCTCATTATAGGCTCAGGTACATAGGCGTAGTCATATCAATGGGATTTCCAGTAATGCTGAACCACTATCCTGTCGGCTCTACTGTTTTTGATGAGGTTTTGCCCACAATCCTGTCCTGGCAAAACCCAGAATAGAAGCTCCTCCGGTATGGTCTCATACTAAACCACCTCCAGGCCTGAAGGTGAAATTAGTCACATAGCTATATCCTTGCTATGTTCCTGATAATTTAAATGGTCTGTTCCAGTGTGAACTCTCCCTCTTCCCACCACTGATCTACAGCATCTTTTTGCACTAGCACAAACCTGGTTCTATTCATATGCAGAACATACCCCTGGAACATAGGATCCCACCAGTGTACTATTTTGCCCGCATCAGAACTAGGCAATAAATCAGCATACTTAGGTTTCACAATGCCTATAGGAGAGGGTGGTCTGGGAGTTAACAACCTGCAGACCTCACCGTCTATAGGTGACAAAACTAAACAGCAATATCCCAGGCGTATCATCATCAAAGAACATTTCTTTACCGGGACGGCACAGCACTACCTCATCCCTCTTTGGGATGAAACTTTTTGTTCAGTCTCTGGGGCAATTAGAGTGTCCTGAGCAGTTCTACCCCGGTGTCCCATTTACCTTGCGCCAACGAGTGTTCTGAGACTTTATCTACCCCGTTTGTGCTGGTTGATCGCGCTACCGGAGAGAGACTGTCACGCGAGCAGCGCTGCACTTGAGTGATGACGTCATAACCCGGAAGTGCCGCGACGGAGGACTGAGAGAGTACTATAACCACCGTGTGTTTCCGTGGGACAGGATTGTCTTCATATGAGCTGCGGATGCTGGACACTGTTTATCCACGAAGTGGTTACCTCTAAAGACCCCCCACCGACCGATTTGGAACCTGGTATCACGAAACAGCTCCATTACCTGCTGATGACATCTGATCCGGTCCACAGTGTTTATGGGTAACTCACCCCTAACATGCCTATTTGAATTTTATTGATGTACGCACAATACTTACCCTATTGATTTACTGTTTCAATATATTTTTAATGCACTATGAGTGTTGTGCGCTGTGTCTTTTGTGTATTTGTCTGACGTTCTAGGGGGTGCTCTGGGCCATCCCCGGTACCACAGCTGCAGACTCTCCATCTTGCCTAATTATTATTAGGTCACGTAATATACTTCCTTATTCTCACTGTATTATCACTTCATGTGTGTGATATTGTTTAATAGTTGCGCACTTTTTCCCTTACTTTGTCACATACCTTTCCTTACAGAACTGTGCTGTTTACAGACAACCTCCTCTCACATCCACCTGTTTTGGCAATTACTGCAGTCCTGCCTCGGTGCTCTCTCATTGGAGGAATGCCCTCACACCTCTCTCCTGGGATTGGCCCGCTGGCCTTCTTATACTGCTCTATTACATTGCCTCAGTGCCGAGCATAGTCCTTTGTCATAGGATGTAACTGTGTTTGCCACATGCTACCTGTTTGGCTGTCTTGTACCTAGTTTTGGTTCCTGTTTCCTGTTCCTGGTTCCTGGGGCCTGCTGTATATGTCCATTGCAGAGGCCGTGTCCTGGTTCCTGTGCTGAAGCGTTGGATCCCCAGCGTATCCTTCAGCTCCCTGTTCCCTGAGGCCTGCTGCCTTTCCCATAGAAGAGGCCTGCCTTCTGAGTCCTGAGGTCTGCTGCTCCCTCTCCTCGCAGAGGCCTGCTTTGGACTCCTGTGCTGAAGCACTAGTCTGCCAGTGCTGCCCTGCGGTGTGCCTAGTCCGGCCTGCATCCTCCCTTTGCTGTGACCAGTACCATGGGCCATTCCCACTCCTTGCACAGAGGCCACTCCTGCGCTGCTGCGGCTCCTTCGCTGAAGCGGAGCTCACCTGACTTCCCGTTGCTGAACCCCTGCTTGGTTATCGATGTTTCTACTGTCTCCAACCCTGACCCTGCTTTGAACAACTATGAACTGCGCAATCCTGAACCGTCTGCGTGATCTAAGGTCGGTGTATTCACATCCCCACCTCAGCCCCGTGGTCCGGTCCCGGTTTGTGGTGAGCACGTCCATTACAGCCAAATATTGTATTAAACGAGCAAAACTGTAATATCTAGTTAAGAGTTTCATGCAGTCTGAATCTAACCAAGGAAATTACAAAAGTCACCCAGTGAAAGAGCATACTGGGGCCCATGGGATGCAAGGATCCTCAAAGACTAACCCTTCCCACAGACTGGAATGATCTCACTGCCTAAAGGCCCCCTCTGCACGAGTGGAAGCACGCATAGAAGGGAAGAAATGTGACGTCTTTTTAGATAGTGGATCCCAAGTATCCATTATAGCCATGGTATGTTAAGTACCTGAAACATCTGCCATTACAGCCATTGGAGAGGCTTGTCATGTGGGACCTCAGTAATGCCAGCTACCCATACCTTGGGTGGAACTGGAATTATAACAGAAGATTACAGAGTATTGGGATCCCTGACGGTGGTTGAATTGATATGTCCATGAATTCAAAGTATCGAAGAGACTGGGGTCATAATTGGGATGAATTCCGATATCCTTAGTCAACTAGAAAATTGGTGCCAGACAGTAGGCCAGAACAACTACAGTATGGTCAGAGGCAGAGCATTCATCCCCTCTGTCTGAAGGCCTATCAAAAGTAGAGAAGAGAGCCGTGGCCCATGAGGGAGGGCCTCTAGTGGATGTCAGATGAACAGGCCCATGTCCAGTCAGGATACCCACCAATAGTATACAAAAAATAAATGGAAAAGTGACCCTTCTATGAGACATTTATGATATATAGTCCCCCTCATGAGGATATCCAGTAGAACTGTTGGTAAAGAGAGGGGTACTGTCAGTACCCATGAAGAAGGTGGAGGTAAGGAACGAGACGGCCCATGATGGGCTGGTACAAAGATCCACTGTGGTGGCCCACTTGTACAGTGCCAAAATAATGGGTTCAACCTGGCAGAAATAAACTGACGGGGTAACCTGACCCCAGATATGTTTGACTTTGTATGGCAGTACTGCCCCTGAACAATGGAAGAGTCGTCTGAAGGAAGAGATGGTCCAAAGGCCTGAAGTGTTCTCCACCCTTGAGTGCGACATAGGACATGCAAAGGGAATGGGGAAAGAAATATGATCAAATGCTCAACCTTAATACTCATATATTTAATGTAGTGGGGTGCATGGGGAGGGAACAATAGCTATACCAAATGATAAGAGATGATCAAAAAAGAGCCCCGGGTTATTGAACTCTGCCAATTATAATAGGTAATGCGTAAGTATAATTAAACAAATACTGAGTGTGCAGGATATTATTTCTAAGAAGGGCAAAATACAAATAATAAAAAATAATTTACTTAATAAAACGTTTTTATTTTTTGTTTTTTGGGGAGACTGTAGTAGGTGAGGGGGAAGCATGTGGCTTAATGATTCAGGGCTAAATGTGTAGAACACAAGGGTAGAATAGTGAGCTCACCGAAAGCTGTCCAGTAATATGAATCTGCAGATAAGTTGTTGTTAGATACAGACAGATGTCCACCTCTTGTCTATCTCCAGTATAACTCTATCAGTCCCTTATAAATGCTCCCTTTGAAATGGACCCACTTGAAATACTTTGCTAACCCCCAAGCTGTGGGTCACTCACCTCCTGAGTGCAGGCCTTCACGGAGGGGTGTTTGGAATCTTCTCAATCTGTCGACTGGTTGCAGGAGTACATCTCCTGGATTCTGTTACATCGGCTCTCATCAGGGATCCATTCATCACAGTCTTTCTCCAGTGACTCAATACCAAAGAGCAACTTCTGTCTGATTCTAAAGACAGTGCAACAGAAAGTAATCCTAAATTTCATCCAAACTTCAAAGTATCAAATATAGGTTCATTTGGGTATAGCTATTCATAATACTTATCATAATCGATATCTCCTTTCTGCAAAAATAAATATTGATTTGCTCATTGATTTGATTAAGCAAAGGTTGAAGACTTATATCAGGTGAAGTGGTCCCACATATGTACAGACACTGACGTGTGTTTCACGCCCCTCATTCTTGCACCAGGGACTTCTTCTATTCTATAGAAGATGCTACTTAAGAATCTATTGGTTAAAGATCTGTATAACAACGATAGTGCAATTAATATGGTAGTGTGATAGACAAACTTTAATTCACTAATGAAACTGTAATACAAATTGTGTTCTAACAATATAAGACTCTGTAATACATTTTTTAATCATATAATACATGTAGAAATTACAATGGTCATATATTGTCCCTAAATGCTGTCTGACCTCATATACTATCTTCAGAATATACTCAGAAACTGTAAAGAATAAAAAGTCCAAAAGAGGTCTTGGGAGCTTAAAGGGAAAAATAAAAATTATTGTGTAGTATGTTAGGATATACCGGAGGACAAAAAAAATGGTGCGATATATGCTCACGTGCAGAGGTCTTGTTATTAGTGTTTTAGTACAGTAGGTTATATGCAACCTTTCTGTCGAGATAGGTGAATTGTTTTTGCAGATTTTGATCCGCCACGTATCGGCTGGTTCCTTTGGTCTGCAATGGAAAAAAAAGATTCAAGAAGCCCTGCGGATCAGATTCAGTTTTTATTGAGCAGTATAGATTTTATTCTTAGAAACCATTTTTTTTTATTTGAGGAGCAGTTTCTTTTATTGAAATGTGTTGCACAGTTATAGGCACCAGCTTTGCACCGTGCTATGTGAACCTCTATGGTGTGGGTGAAAAGGTCAGTTTATTTAGTCTGACCATGAGTTCAGCTCAAATCTGGTAACCCAAGGAGCAGAAAGCTATTTTAATTATTTAAAAAAAATATATATATATATATATATATATATGTATATATATATATATATATATATATGTCAAAATGCAACAACCAGCACACACGCTTCAGTTTTATCCAGATGCTAATCCCATAGACAATAGTAGTAGGTATATTACCAGATTGTAGTCCAGCAAATTAGGAGACAGCACCCCATTAGTATATATCATATGTAGATTGTATTGAAGAAATACAGGCACCTCAGGCTGAGGGGCAATAATAATCAACAAAGTATTGTTTTTATTCACCAAATGAAGAGAGAACAAATATTTTTTTTTCATACTTTATTTACATAGAAGTTGGAAACCTAGAAACTAAAACTTTCTTTAAAAAAAAAGGAGATTGCAATAATAATTACACTTTAGCAGCGAGTAATCGCTTTTCCAGATGGATTGAAAACATTCCATTTGGCCAATTTAGATGAGTAATAAAAAATAGCTGTACAAAAAACATATTCCTAGAACAGTCTAAAATATTGAAGGAGAGATTCATCGAAAGAAAATGTGACTGCCCAATATTAGAAGAAGCAATAAAAAAGGCAAAGAAATGAACAAGAAATGACCTTCTGACCAGTGGTTTCGTTACAAAAGAAGAACACAACTTTCGAGATTTAATACCATTTATTACAAAGTTCAACCCTGAAGGACAAAATGTTAGGAACATTTAAAAAAATAAAACACTGATATTTTGGAATATGTTAGGAATTTTTCTGACCAGAAGCATCAAAAATATGTTTGAAAAGAGCTACAATTTTGAAAAATAAAATAATATCAACCTAACATCTTAGCTATAAAAGAAAGAATAATGGTATGTGGGGTAATTTTTTTTAATGGGTTTCATAAATGCAATTTATGCATAGCATGTAAGAATGAACCAAGACTAAACAACAACAACAAAAAATATTTTAAATTAAGTAAAACTGAAGAGACCCATGAAATCCCATCATTTATCATATGCAACAGTAAATATATTATATCTACTTGAATGTCCATGTGACAAACAGTATATTAGAAGAACCTAAAAAGAGGGATGCAAGTGAGACTATCTGAACATATCAGAAATATTAAAAAGCGACATTGTGTATCTAATCATGTTAGACTACAGTGGCGGCCGCCTTTATTCTTCTGCGGCCTTTTCCCCGCGATTTTAAAAATCGCGGGCAAATCAAGGCAAATCGTGGGATGATGCAGCCCATTCACGGCCGTTTCTCGGCCGTTTTGTGCGCCTGCGGGCATTGCCATTGTTTAGTGCTAAGCGCTTTCTTTGTCTAGCGCTATTAATGCTATCAGCTGTTATCAGCTGTTTTCGGGCAGCTTTCGGGCCGCGCGGAGAAGGCCCGTGACCATCGTAAAACATGCCCGAAAATTTCCGGGTATGTTGTAGAATAAACGTGGCCGCAGCAGTACAAAATCAGCAAGATCCATCTGACCTTACAATTATAGGCATAGAATCGGTTCAATTTTGTTGGAGAGGAGGCGATAAACTAAAATAAAGTCTCAGAGAGATAGAACATTTGGATACATACCCTACATTTCTGTATATATAATTTTATTTATATTGTGTCAGCAGTAGAAGGTACATCAATTACAAACAATAGGTACATAATAAGTGCAACTGGTAAATGACAGCATAAAGCACAAAGAGAAGTGTACTCAAATGAGCCGGTTTAAGCTCAATGACCAATGTTAACATGGAGAAACAATAATGTCCGATCTTATAGTAAAGAGATGTAACGGGTTAACTAGGAGGAAACTATCCTGTTGTAAAAAGTGACTTTGCCCATTTGCTAGGATCACGGAGAAAGAAAAGGCAATCTGGGGGGAGGAAGTATACAGCCAGTAAGGGTGAACCAAAAAAGGAAATATACTACTTCTAAGGGACAACCCGATCTGGAAGCTCCTCCCCGGTGCCTGGAATCTTTACAGTAGGGTGCTTCTGCTGCTCCTGTAGTGTACTGTCTCCGGTCCAGCTAGCGTGTCTTCAGCTGCTCATACGCAGTGAAGCTTTAGGGTAAAACAGTGGATATGAAGTACCTCCATGCGTCGCTCCAATCAAAAAGGAGATGCAGTAAAGCAGCAAAGGATTGGTGGGACAGCAAGCCCATAGAAAAGAGTACTTCTTGAGAAAGTGCCTTACAGGTGTGAAACGTGTGGGAGGAGATTTTTTGTCTTGTTTTTATTTTTGTTAGTTATTTTTTAGTATGTAGTAATACATTTTTTTTTTCAACTAACCCGGTGAGAATTTCATGTTTTCTATTGGCTTGCTGTTCCACCAATCCTTTGCTGCTTTACTAAAGCACAAAGAGAGCCTGCCCCAAGGATCTTACAATCTACAGTAACTGTTATGTCCGGAGTCTTATAGACACATACAGATTAAAAGTGGATTATTAGAAGTGCAGTCAGGGAATGTCAAATGCATCTTGAGTTCGGAGCAGAGGCATAGAAAATGTAATGAGAGGCTAATTTTAAGAGGTGGATTTTTGAATATTAAGTGGACGAGGATTCTATAGGTACAGTAGAGAGAGATTAGTGATAAAGGTTTAAGATAGAGAGGACTATAAAGGTAAAAGGTGCAAAGATAAGACAACCTTGAGTTGAGCGTAAGAGACGAGTAGGGGTGTACTGCGCGTTCACAGTTGAGATATATCAAGGTGCACTGCAGAGGAATGTAGAGCCTTAAAAGAAAGGAGGAGAAATATCTAGTTATACAGGAAATTATTGGAAGCCAACAGAGAGAGTTCAGGAGATTGGAAGCAGATCCTCCCCTATAAGAGCAGGAGATAATTCGGGCAGCAGCATTTTGAATAGACTGTAAAGGAGAAAGGGATGTGAGGCATGGAGGCCAGATAGAAGAATGTCACAGTAATTAATATTAGAGAGAACAAAGGCATGCATTAGTGTTTGTGTTGTGGTAGTGGAACATAGGAAGGGGCGTATCTTAGCAATGTTGCAAAGGAAGAAGCGTCAAGTTTTAGTAACAGTGTTTATACTGTATGTGGGGAGAATGAAAGGCAGGAGTTAAATGTAACCCCTAGGCAGTGTACTTGTGAAACTTCATGGATAGTAGTGTTATTAACTTTAGTAGAGAAGGGAACTACTGTATGGGACCTGGTTTGGGAGTGAGAAGTTCACTCTTAGCCATGTTAAGCTTAAGGCGACGAAAGGGCCATCCAGGCAGAGATTGCTGACAAGTCATTTTTTACTGGACTGCAGGTATAAGGTAATGTGTAGATAAATATGGTTGTGTATTATCAGCATAGAGATGATAGGTAACTTCAAAGGAGTCAACGTGGTCACTCAGCGAGAGAGTATATAAAGAGAAGAATAAGGGGCCAAAAACTGAGCCTTGAGGTACACCCACCGTGAGTTCCGTAGAGGTTGAGGAGGAGTTGGCATAAGAGACACTGGAAGAATGGTGAGAGAGGTAGAAGGAAAACCAGATAGGGCACTACCATGGATGCCAAGAGAATGAAAAGTGTATAGGAGAAGAGGGCGGTCAACAGTATCAAAAGCTGAGGTCAAGAAGAATCAGAATGGAGTAGTTACCTTGAGATTTGGCAATATGGAGGTCATTAGCTACTTTGGTGAGTGCGGTTTCTGTAGAGTATGCTGTGTGGAAGCCTGATTGGAGAGGGTCAGTAGGTTATGGGAGTTTAGAAAGTGAAGTATCTGTAAAGAAACAATTATTTCCAGAAGTGTAGAAGCAAAAGGCAAGAGGGAGGCAAACAAAAAAACATTACAACCAGATGGTCACAATATAGACTTAGATTTAGGCTCTTTTTTTTAATGAGATATTGACTTTTTTTATCTGTTGAAAAAAAGTAATGTTGGTGCAAGGTCGCGTAATTTTAGACTGTATGTTTTTATAATTCGATTTATTGGTTTCTTTTGAGTATGTTTTCTTTCATTTAAACATATTTCTCCTAATATATCATTTTTTTCATATCTATTACATTTGTAAAAATTGAATCATTAGTCTAGATAACCTATATGCACATTAAAATATGACAAATATTATACAATTTGAATTGGAACGTATTCAAATTGTATATTTTTTTATATCATATCTATTCAAATTTAAAACTCTAATTTTAATTTAATATATTTTTAAAGAAACTTTTGATTTTTTTTAATCAAAAATAGAGTTTCGATAAAAAAAATGTATAGATTCACATACTGCATCTTATATTGTATTTCTAAGATGGGAAGTGACAGGACGAACCCCTTCTACTAACGTAAAAAAAATAACAACTCAGAAACAGTACATTACAAAACAAAAAGAGTGGAGGAAACGTGTTAGATGCAACAGGCAGTCTTCCCAGGAAACAAACACATTTTCCCTGTGATAAATGTCACACTACCTTTTTTGCTCCTGGTTTGCCTTTAATACGCAACTCCTCTGTTACCTGTGCATTAGATGCTCTGTTACCTGTGCATCAGATGCTCTGTTACCTGTGCATCAGATGTTCTGTTGAATTTATCTCTCCCAGTATTACTCAGTTTTTAATACTTCATCAGACTTGGGAGCCTGATTGTATCTCTGCAGTTCGGTCTCACACGTACAGTAGGTGGGTTATTCATTAAACTGCAAAAGTGCCCATCACTCGGATTCTCCCAGTCAAATCAATGGGAGTTTCAGCGCAGAAGTGCTCTGATATGCATTATTGCTGTTTAATGAACCCCCTCCTCCCCCCGTAGGGGCTCATTCTCTGTTGGGCCGTTTTCGCCTGAAATTCCCCAATCCATCCTTCTGCAGATGTTCAGCAGAATAACCTTCTCAATCTTCACAATGAAACCAGTCTGTTTGCAGTCCTGTGTAAATAGAACTGCCCCCAATAAAAATAAGGCGTTTCTCTCTCCCCCTCCAGTATTGAAAAGTAGGTTCCTAGGCATTTTCGATTGTTTTGAGGATAAATATTAACACAAATATTTGGAGGAGCGGCTCAGTGAGTAAAGACACTGACTGGCACTGGGTTTGGAGCAGGGGAACCTGGTGCGATTCCCAGTGTCAGCTCCTTGTGACCTTGGGAAAGTCACTTTATCTCCTTGTGCCTCAGGCACAAAAAAAATAGATAGTAAGCTCCACGGGGCAGGGACGTGTGCCTGCAAAAAATGTCTCTGTAAAGCGCTACAGTATGTAAAACTAGCAGCGCTATACAAGAACAAACTATTATTATTTATTAATTATATATTTGTTTGCTTGTTTGTTTGTTTCTTTACAGCCTTAAACAGCATTGCTGGTTTGTGCTGCTTTTCATGTTAAAGTTTTAGTAGCCGTACGCTTACTGGCCAAGTGTAAACTTGTGATCCCTTTAATGGATCCAACATGTATATGTGAAATGATGCTGTTTTGTCAGCCACTCAAGTCTCTTCTTCAAACGCACTGTTGCTCTGTACACTCATTTAACTCTGTGTTGAACTCTCGCGCAGCTCTGCTAGAAATTATTAAAACAAAGAAATCTAACTTAAAGTCCAACCTTTTTATAATGACAAAAAAAAGAGAAAAAATGTTTCTGTCTCTCGTGCTAAGTAGGATATTGTCGTGTTACAGTGTTACAGTGAATCGCTACATTGGAATTCCAGTTAAGTTGTGTCAGTCATTCCAAGATGAATGAAGATCCAGGGCCGCTTTCTTGAGATATATACAGCAGGGCCCTGCTTCTCGGCGCTCCGCTTTTCGGCGATCCGCCGATACGGCGGCACCGAGAAGGGGGCCGCCATGTTGTCTTGTAAAACGCGCATGTGTAGAACTGGTGAGTGCGCCCGGCGCGCATGCGCAGACCGTAGTTTGCACGCGCATAACATAGATTGTGCGCGCAGACCGTAGGTCGCGCATGCGCAGAACAGCAAAAATGGGGGTTTGCGCATGCATAGACCTGAAAATCGCCGGATCTGCTTTCCGGCGATTTTCACTATACCCACTATACCCGGGGCCCTTCTGTACACACACACACACACAATCTTTTTTAAAAGAAGATTTGTTCTCAGCAGCACAAAGTGTTAATTGTATGTAGCCAGGTCCCCCTCTGCCCGTCACCCTCCCTCACCTGGCTGGCGATCGCGGGTGCCGCCGAGCCCAAAGGCGGACCCGTCGGCGATTGCAGGGGTGAGGGGCAGACGGGAACTGGAGGTTGCCGGGGACGTGAGCGGTTGGTTGTCAGGGCCGCGGGCGCGTCGCTAGGGCTCTCGGCGGCTCCCCGTGCAAGCCCCGCCATCTTGGCCGGGACAGTTTCGCATGCGCGAGCAGCAAGCGCGCGAACCCTAGCCTACCAGGGACAGGCTCTTGGAAGAGACTACAAATCCCATGAGCCTCAGAAGCGCCCCACGTGACGCCTTGGAGCCAATAGGGCTAGAGTATCTGCCTGCACAGAGGGATTGATACATTTCGCAGGCTCTGAGCACGTTAGTCAGTCGGCGCCCGGAGCAGCTAGGGGAAGGAGGTAGGGTGCAGGAGTCAGTGACTCCCTGTAATAGGCCAGCAGCCCCCTAGGCCCCAGATAGCCCTGAGCCACCAGTAGTGCTGTATTGTTTAAGGGACTGGACCCAGGTTAGGGATCCTGCCCCCTTATTATCATTTAGCAGTTAGTTAGGGACACAGCGGACGCTGCACGTCCCCAGAGGTCTTGGCTCAGACCCACATATATTATATGTAAGACTATCTTCCCGGAGGCCACACCAAACAGTGACTGCGGCCTGCCGGCGGCAGACGGCCCCCGCCAAGGTACAGACGATGCGGAGCTGCGGTGATATTATCCACGCTGGAATTCACCCCACGAGTAGGAGGACATTACGATGGATTCAACCCCAGTGGCATAGCGGCACCCGTGGCTGGAGCCAGGGCAGGTATCGTTGTAAAGTGCACAAACAGAGTACTCACACGGGACTAGTGGCTGCACAGTCACACACATCTATATCACTTGACGGGACATATTGTGTGGGGTTACTGGACACAGGGTGGGATCACCCGATGGAAGGAGGTTGCGTCCTGCGAGACGCAGTAGTTAGTGTCTCCTCTAGGGAGGGACACCTGTTTATCATATGGACAAGTACGTTTGCAATAGTAAAGTCATTGGTTGGTTTACATGCTGTGTGTGTAGTGATATATATATATTGACCTGCGAGGAACCACTCCCCCTCTGGTGGGAGCCATCGCAGGTGGAGGCGCTGCACCGAGTACACGGTTACTCATAGTATTATACGTGCCCCAGGTTCCCCGCGGCGGAAGCTCAGCCCTCCTGTGAGCCTAATAGGTAACGCACCACACCTGGTAATGCCAAGTTCTCCGCAATTACACTCTATCTGCAATTGGGTGGGGGAATACCCGTTACATTTGGAGGCGCTGCTGAGATTCAAACCTGGGGTGCCTAGTAAAATTGTGTATAATTACCCAAATTGCTCATCATGTTCTCCCCGTCCAGCCCGGAAGTCCACACGTGGGCCTTCTATGTCTGCGACCACCCAGTCATGTAGTAGCTGTAGGGAACATCCCGGTCACAGCGTCCGCGAACAAAATACGAGACTCATTAGGGAAACTGCTGGGTATTGACACTTTGGAGCGCATAGGGCCGCGGGAATATGACCTCAACTTTGAATGCAGCACCATGCTATTTACGGCAGGACAGAAGATATGCCGGGAAAATGTGCCCCAGACCTTACAAGGCCCGGAGGCCCCGCCCGGGGGCTATCCGGTAGTATTCGCAGCCCTACCCGAAATCAGAGAGATATTCACCTCTCCACGCTCTCCAACCACTGAACTGGTCGCGGATGAACCCTCTACCAGCGACTGGCAGACAATAGCGCACATATCAAGTACCCCTGCCAGTACTTCTCACCTACCCCGAGTAACCTTTTCTTCAAGTGCATTCGAGGGAGCCACTAGCTGGGCCCAGAGGCAATCACTGTCGTCCCCTGTCCCTGATGGGCCCTCAACAAGTGCTCTGGCCCCCCTACTGACAATTTCTGGGCTGACAGTGGCCCCATCCCTGGAGGGTTCCCCCTGAATATGACTGTGCCTCAATTTAACGAAACAGTGACTCTCGCCTCTCAATCTCAAAATTACAGTAAACTAAAACCCTTTTCCGGAACACTACCGACACCTACCGGAGAAGAAGGGTTTGAAATATGGAGAGAACATACCATCCATATATTAGCTGAATGGTCGTGTCCCGAGGCCGTCAAGCGGCAACGACTAGTGGAGAGTCTCCGACCCCCAGCTGTGCTACTGGTTCGAACGCATTGGGAAGTAGAAGGAGAGGTGACAGCTTATGAGTTGTTAGAAATGCTCACTCAGTCCTTTGCGTGTGAAGACGATGAAGATGAGCTGCTGGCAAAATTCAAAGCTCTTCGACAAAGTGAAGGAGAAGACTTATCCGCGTTCGTCCGCAAGCTCCAGCTGTCCCTAGGGACTCTCCTGTCAAAGAAGATTGTGGTGGCCACGGAAGTGGACCGGCATCGATACAAGCAACTACTGAAAGGTTCGTTGCCTCTGGACACTACAGCTATGTTGATGCAAGGTGCCCCAGTCACTGCAACACTACCCAGCTACATGGAATTAATGTGGTATATCCAGAGGCATGAGGTACAACTGCATTTTCACACCCCTACGAAAGGAAAGGACGGCCGCAAGGAGGATGCCAAGGAAGCACTAGTACCTAAAGAAAGGAGGACCAAGAAAGAGAAGGATGTGGAGGCTACTGAAGTGTCCCGATCGCCCCCCCCCCCCGGTCCTCATGCTGGGCAAGATCGCGCCCGGACTTACGCTACCACAACTGTGGGGAGGATGGACATATCGCAAGGTTCTGCTCAAATCCTCAAAAACCCCATACGGTCGCCAAGTCCTACACGGTACGGGCACAGCAAGCCCTCACTTCCTTCCCGGCATTACCTGAGGAGATATAAGAAGAATCAAGGGGTGCTGTCCCAACAGAGAATCCACAACCAGACGCTTACTGCCGAGTAGGGCGCACCACCATAATCAGAATCGTTGTGGAGGGGATCTATTCTTCAGCATTGATGGATACTGGGTCACAGGTGACCATCATCTACCGTCCATTTTATGACCAGCACCTCAGCCACCTGCCCTTGCAGTCCGCCGAAAAGATGACTTTGTGGGGGGCTGAGAAAAGATGATTACCCCATCGATGGAATAGTGGCGTTCAAGCTAGACATCCTCCAGTTGAACACTAACAAGTCGCACCCCATGTTGGTGGAAGCCCTGGTCTGCCCGGAGGCTCGAGAACATCCCAATGCCCCCATCATACTGGGCACGAATGCCGATATAGTGAGGTCGGTGATTCGCTCCTTCCTACAAGAAGCCGGTGAGCTACCGTTGGCATCCCTGAATATAGCCCCTGGCCTACGGGAAGAATGCTATCGAGTGGCATATGAAAAAGAATATGGCGATATCTTTAATCTAGAGCAAGGGTTACTGGAGATTCCACCAGGTGAAGTACAGTGTGTGACGGAGCTGATCGCGTACCCCAAACGGTTTGAACAGGACCGATACTTTTCGCTAGAGACCCTTCCCGAGTCTGAACTCCATTGGGGATATCGGATGATACCTGAAGTACGAGAGTGGTCGTCCAAAGTCCCCAGGAAGGTTAAGGTGACTATCCAGAACATGTCGCTACATACGGTGTCACTGGAACGAGGACGACGGCTGGGTAGAGTTTACCCGGTGGATCCTGTAGACAATACAGCAACCGTCCAGGCCGATCGCGTGGGGGGAGAGCCTGAGGACCTACAATTTGACTTCTGAGAGTCTCCCCTGGAAGAGGAATGGAAGGGGAGGCTATGTGCTCAGTTGAGAGAGAGACGAGGAGTGTTCTCTAGTAGCGAGATGGATGTGGGATGCAGTAGAAGTGCTCAGCACACCATCCATGACGAGACTCCGTTTAGAGAAAGGTCTCGGCGTATAGCCCCTCAAGACGTAGAAGATGTGCGGGGTGTCTTGAAAGAGATGGAAACTGCCGGTATAGTGACCAAATCTCGAAGTCCTTATGCCTCGCCGATTGTGGTGGTCCGCAAGAAGAATGGGTCCGTGCGATTATGCATGGACTACAGAACTCTGAATAAACGTATGGTGCCTGACCAATACACGCTACCACGCATATAAGAGATCCTCAGTACATTATCTGGAAGCCAGTGGTTTAGCGTGTTGGACCTTCGATCGGGATACTACCAGGTTCCCATGAGTACGGCTGATCAGGAAAAGACGGCATTCGTCTGTCCGTTGGGCTTCTATCAGTTCACCCGGATGCCCCAAGGTATCTGCGGTGCTCCCGCCACCTTTCAATGGCTTATGGAGAAGACAATTGGCGACATGTGTCCTCGTGAGTGTCTGGTATACTTGGACGATATAATTGTGTTCGGAACAACTCTCGAAGAACATGAGACTCGGCTGATGAAGGTGCTGGACCGATTGGGTCAAGAAGGATTGAAACTCTCTTTAGACAAGTGCCGTTTCTGCCGGACCTAGGTCACTTATGTGGGCCATATAGTATCGGCTGATGGAGTGGCCACTGATCCGGCCAAGGTAGAGGCGGTGGTGAATTGGCCGAGACCCGAGAATGTGATGGAACTGAGGTCCTTTCTCGGGTTTTGCGGGTACTATCGGCGGTTTGTAGATGGATATTCCAAGCAGGAGGCTGTGCTGAACAACTTGCTAAAAGTCTATCCAAAAGAACCCAAGCAGAAGAAGATCACTTCGAGAACACCCTTCGGGGAGAGGTGGACCCCAGCATGTGAGGAAGCGTTTAAAGGGCTTAAGAAGAGTTTAACGGAAGCTCCAGTCCTGGCTTATGCTGACCCTGAGAAGCCTTACATCTTGCACGTAGATGCCAGCCTTAACGGATTGGGAGCGGTGCTACATCAGAAGTATCCTACTGGGCTGCGCCCTGTGGCCTATGCAAGTAGAAGTCTGACCCCTAGTGAAAAGAATTGTCCTGTCCACAAGTTGGAGTTTCTTGCCCTCAAATGGGCTATATCTGAAAAACTACATGACTATCTCTACGGGGTTACCTTCGAAGTCAGAACGGATAACAATCCGCTGACCTATGTACAGACGACAGCCAAATTGGATGCGACCGGTCATAGATGCATGGCCACCCTCGCCAATTACCGTTTTTCTCTAAAATATAAACCTGGACCTCTCAATATAGGCGCCGATGCTCTATCTAGAAGATCGGGATTGGGCGAGATCTCGGATGACGGGCCTTGGGAAGAAATCCCGGGACCAGGGATGAGAGCCATGTGTTCCACTGCTGCTATTGTAAATGATCGAGTGGCATTCTCAGAGTTAAGAGTCGCGGATTCTTTAGGGTGTCGACCTCAAGGCCTTCCAAAAGCTTACTGTCACCCTGATGGCATGGGTCTAACCCAAAACGTTATCTTCACTTGGAAAGAATTGGTGATAGCACAGACACGTGATCCTGCGGCTAAGGTTGTCCGAGATTCGCTACACCACAATGATCCTTCCCTAGTGAAACGGGCTCCTTCCAATGATGTAAGCATCCTCATGCGAGAATGGGACAAGTTCGAGATGGATAATGGGCTACTCTATAGGGTTGTTCAATTCCACAATCATCCTGATCGTCGACAACTCTTTCTACCCCGGCAACTGCAAGGCCTGGTTTAAAGATCACTACATGATGATCATGGACATTTGGGGGTGGATAAGACTCTGGGTTTAGTGCGAGACAGGTTTTTCTAGCCAAGAATGAGGGAGTCCATTGAACAACACTGCCGGAAATGTTTACGATGCATTCATAGGAAGACCCTGCCCACTCGTGCTGCCCCAATGGGCCATCTCAAGAGCTCCAGGCCTATGGATGTAGTATGTATGGACTTTCTGTGTATAGAACCAGATTCCAAGGGTATAGGGAATGTACTAGTAGTGACAGATCATTACACTCGATACGCGCAAGCCTTTCCCACAAAAGATCAGAAAGCTACCACTGTGGCTAAAGTGCTGTGGGAGAAATATTTAGAGCATTATGGATCAGGGACGAGATTTTGATAGCAAGTTGATCAAAGAATTGTTAACACTGTTGAACATTCAGAAATCAAGGACACTGAAGGATTCCCAAAAGGGGGAGTGGAGCAAGCATGTAGAGGCTTTGGTACATGCCTACAATTGCACTAGGCATGAGTCCACCGGCTACACACCATACTTTATGATGTTTGGACGAGAAGCCAGATTGCCAATTGACATACGCATGCGGGTGACTACCGATGGGGTACCCAATATGGCTCACTATAAATATGTACAAAGACTTCAGGACAGTCTGCACCATGCTTATCAGTTAGCAGAAAGACTACCGCCAGACTGAACGCCAATAACAAAAGGAGGTACGATCACAAAGTACGGTATCGAGAACTTCAACCGGGAGACGCAGTTCTGTTACGCAACTTAGGGATCCCTGGCAAGCACAAATTAGCCGATCGCTGGAGAGAGGGACCCTTCCAAGTAGAGCCCCAAATGCCGGGTCTTCCTGTCTATCGCATTTGTGACGTGAATGGCAGGATCAAGGTCTGGCACTGAAATCATCTGTTACCTATCCCACAACTGGGAGAAGGTGAGCCAGAAACAGTAGTAGATGACAGTGAGCCCGAAGAGTCTACCGGGAATTCAGGGACCACAGAGGAAATGATTCAAGACCCTTTGGAGGGAACATCCAACAGAGATTGGTGGGCACCTCCCGAAGGAGCAACGGGTAATGGGCCTGCGGTTCAAACACCATATTCAGAGAGTTCATCACGTAATCAATCGTTAGATCCTAACACCCCGAGTTTTGTGCCACAAAGAGACATTGTTCAGTTACAAAGAGACTTTCTCCAAACTGGTTCACCCTCTGCCAGAAAGTCTAGGCCTCAAGCCTACGATGATATCTCTCAAGATGAAGAAGTTGAGACCGAGACTCGCAAAAGTCAGCGAGTGAGACGCCCTCCCACTAGAGTGGCTTATGACTCATTAGGGGCACCTCACTATGAGTCTCAGCAGCAAGCTAAAGCCAAGCTAGACTCGGTTATAAATATGTATGTTGAAATGTACAATCTCATGTAGAGCAATCGTTAAGTTGTACTCAAGAACTGCATTTTTTATTATATAATATGGTTATATATGTTTTGGTTCAAGAGGAGACGTTGATGTTTTCACCAGGGGGAGGATATAGCCATGTCCCTCACCTGGCTGGCGATCGCGGGTGCCGCCGAGCCCAATGCCGAACCCGTCGGCGATTGCAGGGGTGAGGGGCAGACGGGAACCGGAGCGGAGGTTGCCGGGGACGCGAGCGGCCGGTTGTCATGGCCGCGGGTGCGTCGCTTGGGCTCTCGGCGGCTCCCCAAGCAGGGCACCGCCATCTTGGCTGGGACTGTTGCGCATGCGCAAGCAGCAAGCGCGCGAACCCTAGCCTACCAGGGACAGGCTCTTGGAAGGGACAGCAAGTCCCATGAGCCTCAGAAGCGCCCCACGTGACGCCAGGGAGCAAATAGGGCTAGAGTATCTCCCTGCACAGAGGGATTGATACATTTCGCAGGCTCTGAGCACGTTAGTTAGTCGGCGCCCGGAGCAGCTAGGGGAAGGAGGTAGGCTGCAGGAGTCAGTGACTCCCTGTACTAGGCCAGCAGCCCCCTAGGCCCCAGATAGCCCTGAGCCACCAGTAGTGCTGTATTGTTTAAGTAACAGGCCCCAGGTTAGGGATCCTGCCCCCTTATTATCATTTAGCAGTTAGTTTGGGACACAGCGGACACTGCACATCCCCAGAGGTCTGGGCTCAGACCCACATATATTATATGTAAGACTATCTTCCCGGAGGCCACGCCAAACAGTGACTGCGGCCTGCTGGCAGTAGACGGACCCCCGCCAAGGTACAGACGGTGCGGAGCTGCGGTGATATTATCCACACTGGAATTCACCCCACGCGTAGGAGGACATCACGGTGGATTCAACCCCAGTGGCATAGCGGCACCCATGGCTGGAGCCAGGGCAGGTATCGTTGTAAAGTGCACCAACAGAGTACTCATACGGGCTAGTGGCTGCGCAGTCACACACATCTATATCACTTGATGGGACATATTGTGTGGGGTTACTGGACACAGGGTGGGATCACCTGGTGGAAGGAGATTTCATCCTGCGAGACGCAGTAGTTAGTGTCTCCTCTAGGAAGGGACACCTGTTTATCATATGCACAAGTACGTTTGCAATAGTAAAGTCATTGGTTGGTTTACATGCTGTGTGTGTAGTGATATATATATATATATATATATATATATATATATATATTGTCCTGCGAGGAACCACTCCCCCTCTGGTGGGGCCATCGCAGGTGGAGGCACTGCACCGAGTACACGGTTACTATTAGTATTATACGTGCCCCAGGTTCCCCGCGGCAGAAGCTCAGCCCTCCTGTGAGCCTAACAGGTAACGCACCACACCTGGTAACGCCAAGTTCTCCGCACTTACACTCTATCTGCGATTGGGTGGGGGAATACCCGTTACATTTGGAGGCGCTGCTGAGATTCAAACCTGGGGTGCCTAGTAAAATTGTGTATAATTACCCAAATTGCTCATCATGTTCTCCCCGTCCAGCCCGGAAGTCCACGCATGGGCCTTCAAGGTCAGCGAATCACTGTCAGGGTTCTGCTCGCCACAAACCAGGACCGGACCGCGAGGCTGAGGTGGGGTTGTAAAAGCACCGACCTGAGACCGCGCAGGCTGATCCGGATTGCGCAGTTCGTAGTCATATGTCGCAGGATCAGGATTGGAGAAGACAGCGTCGTCGTTGTAGAAGCCAGGGTCAGGACAGGAGACATCAGGATAAACATTGTTCAGGCAAGAGTTCGGCAACATGTAGTCAGGAGAACCCCGCTTCAGCTTAGGAGCGCGGGGTTGGGCTCTGCGCGAGCGACGGCCATGGCCCATGGTGCTGGTCACAGGAGATGGTAAGCAGACCAGAGTAGCACACCGCTTTGCTGCACGGGTGCACCAGTGCTACAGCGCAAGAGTCCTGAGCGGGCTAGGGAATCCTCTGTCTCAGCGCAGGAACCAGGACATGGCCTCTCTAGATTAGGGAAAGAGTAGGCCCCAGGAACCAGGAAGCTGAAGATACACAGGGAAACCTCTGCTACTGTGCAGGAATCCAGGAGACTGAAGAACGCCGGGACGAAAACCTCCGCTTCAGTGCAGGAATCCAGGAGGCTGAAGGACGCAGGGACGAAACCTCTGCTTCAGCACAGGAGAACAGGAGTGGACCGCTGCGTGAATATAGCAGCCGGTCCCAGGAACAAGGAGCTGAAGTGAACAAGAAGAGTACTCAGCTACAACACAGGAGACTGGAGCAGACCGCTGCGTGAATATAGCAGCCGGCCTTAGGAAACCTGGAGCTGCAGACAACAAGGAGAATACTCCGCTTCAGCATGAGGGACAGGAACAAGCG
This sequence comes from Ascaphus truei, assembly GCF_040206685.1. Lineage (NCBI taxonomy): Eukaryota > Metazoa > Chordata > Amphibia > Anura > Ascaphidae > Ascaphus > Ascaphus truei. The sequence continues at coordinate 371,590,980 of NC_134486.1, forward strand.
AGGGCTTGTGGCAGAACAGATAGTGACATCCAGGAAGGACTATGCTCGGCAGGGAGCATTATGGGAAGACAATACTTAAAGGCCAGCGGGCCAATCCCCGGAGAGGGGTGTGAAGGTACTGCTCCAATGAATGAATGCAAGTCTAGGTTGCAGTGATAGGCTGCACAGCTGCAGTAGATACCAGAGGGAGTGTGTATTGCTTTGGTGAGTGAATCCAGGCTGCAGCAAACATCAGGAGAGGTGCTCCAGGACTGCACACGTCTGCAAGGTAAGGCAACCAGTAAACCACGGAGCGGATTCCTTACAGTACCCCCCCCTTCACGCGAGACCTCCGGGCGAACATGAGCACACATAGAGTTGGGGGACCGGGAATTGTTGCTGAACCGTCTAGGATTGGGGGTAGAGTCGTGGTCCAGAGACTCGTGGTTACTCCTTAGTGTACCCCCACCCCACGGTGAAAACAGCGGCCAGACAGGACCATCCATGGGTCTCGGAGACATCGAATTGTTCCTAAAGTTCTTTAGGTGGAAAGGGGATCCGTAAACTAGCAGTTCCTTGGTGAGTACAGTTCTAGGAAATAAGAGTGGTAGAAGAAACATCCTTGGTACATGGCTCGCCCCGCAAAATGACTTGGAAATCCAGGGCTGTGAAGAACCAGAGGGTTCCAGAGCAGAAACGGCAGAAGAACCCCTACAGGAAGCCCAGTCTTTAATAAAGGAACCTGAATCTAGGCTCAGCGGCCCTGATAGTTTATCGAATACACCAGGAGGAACTTTGTAACAGAAAAAGTCTTGGCTGACCACTGCATGTTGAAATTTGCGAGAATTTTTTCCTCTAGAAGGCTCCCAGGTAATGGTTAGTAATGGTATAGGCTGGTTGGAAGCATCTCCCGATATTGGTATGGAAGGTGACAAGGCAAGCAGTAAACCCGGCATAGGGACCGAAATCTTGGGATACGTACAGAGTATTTCCAACTGAGAGGAAATAACAGGGGCAACCGAAAATTCCGAGGGACAAAACCATGGTTTAGCAGGAGCAGAGAAGCAAACAACAGTAGAGCTCTCCAATACTGGGAAATCTTCATTGGGAGATAGTATTGTCAGTGAATCAGGAATAGTCCTTGGGATCTTCAAATCAGTAGCTTGAGAAAAAGGCAGAGCCAGGGTAGTGGTGGGAGGGAAGCTAACATCAGAAGCTGAAGTCTGTACCTCAGTGACAGGGCCTTGAGAATCAACAAGCAGCAAGTATGAACTATGAAAACTCTTAATGACAGGCACCTTAGGAGTACAAGGAGTCTTTTCCGAAACTGCAATGGCCCTAACCACAGGGGTACCTAACCTGACAAAAACATGAATTGGTGTGTTTTCTAGTGCAAAATCTCTGATCACAGGACTCCTAACCAATAGTGAGGGTGTCTGGGTTTGATTAGAGAAGAAATCAGATGTATTGATAAGTGACTTAGAAACAATTACTGAGGTTCTAGATTTGCTGGACATGTGAGAAAAAATACCCTTTAAGACAGGAGCTTTAATTTCTTCCCAGAGTAACCCCATGTTTGCTGGGACATATTTAGACACAGTACTGAGGGACTGGGTTTCAGCAAAGGCAGGACAGCTAAATAGCTCAGATTTAAACCCCAAGACTTGTAATATATGCATGGTGACCTCAGACAGTACTAAGGAAGTGACCACAGATATGCTGATCCCTGGAGAATTAGCCTGGACAGAGAAATCAGGGGGACCCCCAATCAGGATACTCCTTGTAGGAAGAGCTTCAGAATCAGAAGGAGAATCATTACCTCTCAGAGTCTCAAAACTAGAAAGACACAATTCAGCGAAAAGGGAAACAGTGTGCAAGCTTTTTACTAATCTATATGAAAAAGCGTCACTTTTGGGAGAAAACCGTGCGTCAGCAAACATTCCTGGGAACATAATATGAACCCCAGGAGGGACATACAGACTACTGTATGCTTTTAACCCTAAGCTTAAAGAGGAGGAGAACTCAGACAGTACACGGGGGTGAATCATAACTGTACTGGTCTCTGAAGTAGGTATTTGGTAAGGAATGTCTGGGAAACCAGAAATTACTGCAGACTCCATAATGTGGGAACTATGCGCTGAAGCAGGGATCACCGCTATGTGGGCGACAGGCTGGTTCAGCGAAACACCCGGGAGAAGGAACTCTGCGAGCAAGCTTAGGGAAAAACCTGACTCCTGAATACATTTATCAGGAACCAGAACTTTAGCCGAAGTCTCCGGAGACGAAACTGCGGAAACTTGAGCTGAAGCAGGGGATTTATAGCAAAGAATTTCTAGGGACTCCGTACGGTTATGGGAATCCCTCAATGCAACCTCTGCTGTCTGACTTGTGGACTCATTCTCTGAGGCTAAAACGAAGGCATTAACTTGGAGGCAGCAAGAATTTACAGGGGTTAATGCAGACAATGCCTGAGAGTAAAACATAGGTAATCTCTCTGTATTAGGAGAGACCAGGAATCTCTCGTCTGAAGCTAGGGGCGTGACCATGGCTGGCAGAGAACAGGGATTTACCAAAGGAAACTCAGAGAGCTGCCCCACAGGGGTTAATACAGAAATAACCCTGGGAACAGAACTTAGGGATTCTTTCTCTGACGGGGAAAGCGCACAGGACTGCCTAGCAGAGTTTAAAGCTGGAAAACCCTCAAGAGCTGGAGTGACAGATTCGGAGTTAGAAATAGGGGAACAAAGGGACTTATTCTCTGATAGTAGAACCTTAGTGTTGGCTAGTGAAACATATGTATTCTCCAGGGGAACCTCACAGGACTGCTCGGCAGGGGTTAAAGCTGGAAAACCCTCAAGACCTAGAGAAAGGACTTCTGAGCTAGAAATAGGAGAACTAATGAACTTATTCTCTGATACAAGAACATTAGTGCTGGGTAGAGCAACATATGTATTCTCCAGGGGAACCTCACAGGACTGGTCGGCAGGGGTTAACGAAAACATATCATTGGCGTCAGGGAACCCGGCCATACACTCAGGGCAAGGATCCGTGGTAGACCAGGGAAACAGCCAAGCGGCAGCGAAGCTGGCGAGGGGAGGATCCTGTTCCTTTATGCAAATGTCCAATGACATGGAAAGGATATGGAGTGTTTTTTGGGCATCAGCCAACATGAGGAGAGGGTCCTCTTTTGCTATATAAATGTCTAAAGACAAGGCCAGGGAAGAGAGTTCCTTTTGGGCGTCGTCCAATTCTAAAGGGTACACATTTTCCCAAGTTAAAGGGTAGCCAGGAAAGCAAATACAAGCGGCCAGCGATTGTTTTAAGTCCCGGAGGCGGTAAACCTTCATCATGAGATCATTACGGCATTTGTTTTGCAAAGGGGTTAAACCTACAAACACAATCAGATCTTCAATCAGGGGTATTATCTCACATAGAAACTGGTATTCACACTGGGACTGGTTTACAGGCTGGGACAGGCTTTCAGACAGAAACTTACCAACCCTCACCACAGGGCGGTCCGAGTTTGTGCGGCCGAGCATACTGTCAGGGTTCTGCTCGCCACAAACCAGGACCGGACCGCGAGGCTGAGGTGGGGTTGTAAAAGCACCGACCTGAGACCGCGCAGGCTGATCCGGATTGCGCAGTTCGTAGTCATATGTCGCAGGATCAGGATTGGAGAAGACAGCGTCGTTGTTGTAGAAGCCAGGGTCAGGACAGGAGACATCAGGATAAACATTGTTCAGGCAAGAGTTCGGCAACATGTAGTCAGGAGAACCCCGCTTCAGCTTAGGAGCGCGGGGTTGGGCTCTGCGCGAGCGACGGCCATGGCCCATGGTGCTGGTCACAGGAGATGGTAAGCAGACCAGAGTAGCACACCGCTTTGCTGCACGGGTGCACCAGTGCTACAGCGCAAGAGTCCTGAGCGGGCTAGGGAATCCTCTGTCTCAGCGCAGGAACCAGGACACGGCCTCTCTAGATTAGGGAAAGAGTAGGCCCCAGGAACCAGGAAGCTGAAGATACACAGGGAAACCTCCGCTACTGTGCAGGAATCCAGGAGACTGAAGGACGCCGGGACGAAAACCTCCGCTTCAGTGCAGGAATCCAGGAGGCTGAAGGACGCAGGGACGAAACCTCTGCTTCAGCACAGGAGAACAGGAGTGGACCGCTGCGTGAATATAGCAGCCGGTCCCAGGAACAAGGAGCTGAAGTGAACAAGAAGAGTACTCAGCTACAACACAGGAGACTGGAGCAGACCGCTGCGTGAATATAGCAGCCGGCCTTAGGAAACCTGGAGCTGCAGACAACAAGGAGAATACTCCGCTTCAGCATGAGGGACAGGAACAAGCGAGGGCTTGTGGCAGAACAGATAGTGACATCCAGGAAGGACTATGCTCGGCAGGGAGCATTATGGGAAGACAATACTTAAAGGCCAGCGGGCCAATCCCCGGAGAGGGGTGTGAAGGTACTGCTCCAATGAATGAATGCAAGTCTAGGTTGCAGTGATAGGCTGCACAGCTGCAGTAGATACCAGAGGGAGTGTGTATTGCTTTGGTGAGTGAATCCAGGCTGCAGCAAACATCAGGAGAGGTGCTCCAGGACTGCACACGTCTGCAAGGTAAGGCAACCAGTAAACCACGGAGCGGATTCCTTACAATCACCCAGTCATGTAGTAGCTGTAGGGAACGTCCCGTTCACAGCGTCCGCGAGCAAAATACGAGACTCATTAGGGAAACTGCTGGGTATTGACACTTTGGAGCGCATAGGGCCGCGGGAATATGACCTCAACTTTGAATGCAGCACCATGCTATTTACGGCAGGACAGAAGATATGCCGGGAAAATGTGCCCCAGACCTTACAAGGCCCGGAGGCCCAGCCCGGGGGCTATCCGGTAGTGTTCGCAGCCCTACTCGAAATCAGAGAGGTATTCACCTCTCCACGCTCTCCAACCACTGAACTGGTCGCGGATGAACCCTCAACCAGCGACTGGCAGACAATAGCGCCCATATCAAGTACACCTGCCAGTACTTCTCGCCCACCCCGAGTGACCTTTTCTTCAAGTGCAATCGAGGGAGCCACTAGCTGGGCCCAGAGGCAATCACTGTCGTACCCTGTCCCTGATGGGCCCTCAACAAATGCTCCGGCCCCCCCTACTGACAATTTCTGGGCTGACAGTGGCCCCATCCCTGGAGGGTTCCCCCTGAATATGACTGTGCCTCAATTTATCGAAACAGTGACTCTCGCCTCTCAATCTCAAAATTACAGGAAACTAAAACCCTTTTCCGGAACACTACCGACACCTACCGGAGAAGAAGGGTTTGAAATATGGAGAGAACATACCATCCATATATTAGCTGATTGGTCGTGTCAGATCAGACACGTGTAAATCTTCTTTGTATCAAACTTTTTTTGAAGGTTTTTTTGTAAACGGGGTGGTGGGGTGAGATTTAGGAGGGATTAGCACAGGCAAAGATCCCCTCTCTCTCTTGACCCTTTTAACAGGGACAAGGTGGGTTGAATAAACACTTATCACCCCCACTCCCCTAAACAAATTAAAACAGTGACGTTTTTGTGGTTACGTGCGATTACATTTGTTTAAGGGAGACCATAATATAAAGGGGGTAATTCTATATTGTCCAACGCCCCCGATCGTCTGTTTTCATCGAGGGAAAACCCGCCCCTTCACGTCAATGGATAATGGATAATGTCAGCCATGAACAGCTTAAACGCCCGCGTCAGAGTAAACAGAATGACACCCTAATTATGTTTTTTTGTGCTAACAGGGATATTAGAACCAGCAATGTGTCCGCTGCGAAGATAGAAAGAGAATGATTGCGGACACCCATAGCCAGATAGAATGTTAGGTGCAGAATAATTGTACCCGTGGCTGCATTTTTCATCACTAATCTTTCAAAACTGTGTTTGTTTGTTTTTACTTGGTCGTTATTTTTATATCCGTTCTTACCAAGCCTTTATTTGACGTCGCAAAGTTAGTGTAAGATTACAGTGCATTAACACAGGGGAGAGAATCAGGATAAGTACCCTGGGCCCGGAGGCTTTGGGCAGCCAATGCCAGAAATTTGGGGCTACACTGGAGTCGGGCCAATCTTCTGTCTCTGTGCCCCTCTGCGTGTGGGCCCTCCCTAAGCACCCTCAGATAGGTAAGATTAAGCACCCTTCCCTTGGTCAGATACCCGGCTTTCGGCAGGCCTGTGTTAACCTGAGACCTGAGATTATTGCAGGCTGGGAGTATAGTACACCTCTTACAGAGTGGTGCACTATATATGTAGTTCCAGGTACTGTAGCCCCTTTCCCGAGATGTTTACCAGGATATACTTAAAAACGAGAGGTAACTCTCAATGTACAACTTCCTGGTAAAACATTTTTATAAATAAATAAAATAAATTAATACATTTTATATCCACATTTAATCCATCTGGTCTACTTCTGTCAAAGGACTTTGTCCAGATCACTTTTCCTTATGCCCATATTGACCTTTTCAATGCCTATACCCTTTAGATGGTTTGTTAAACCCCCATGTACACTATTGATATGTCTGGCAATACTACTTGTTTCCACAGTATGAAAAATTATTGTTTTTGCTCCAGGATTTGTTTTCTCAATTTTTGTTTAGTTTTACCTATGTAAACCTTTGGATGGGGAATTTTAACAAATAGATTACCCCTGTAATCCTACAATTGCTAAAGCTTTTGATTTGGTTTGGAGTAGTATTTTGTTGTCTCAATATGTTGGTACACCTGGCATCTTTTACCTCCCCTGGCCAGTCAGGTATCATTAGTATTACTCAGTTCAAAATGACTTTGTACCTACAAGTCTCTAAGTTTAGGTGCACGTCTAGCTACCATCTGTGAGACTGTCTCTACTGCTGTATTGAGATCCTTGTCCTCCAGCAAAATATGCCAGAATTGCTTTCAAATCATTCTAAATTTACCCCAAAGTGTACCAGGCTGGCTAATTAATCTAATTAAATCTATTTTAGGCCTAAATTCAGTAGTATACAGGAGGGTATATCTATTTGAGGACTTCACTGACATTTACACTGTTTTTTGAATAGCCCCGCTCCCTAAATCTTTGGCCAAGACTTTGAACTTGGTTCTCAGAATAATCAATTGTAGAACAATTCCTTTGAAGATGTAAAAATGGGCCTATTGGTATACCCTTGTTCAAATGGGAAGGGGGGTGGGGGGGCTGGCTACTAGGCTGCCAAAATCTTGTTGCTGCAGTGAGTGTTCTTTTAGAGTCACCATGTTTTATCATAATTACTTAATCTTTGCTCCAGGAAAACATATATTTGAGATTTAAATTAGTTTAAATTAAAATATTAACAAACTTATTACGTTCCTCTATTGATCCATCCCAAATTAGAGAAATATCCTCTATAAATCTCTGCCATAGTGCTATGCATGTCCAAAATCCATCCATGACCTCACCAAAAACCACCTGCTGCTCCTAACAGCCCAGAGGCAGCATGGATACTGTAGGTGTGGGCATATGTGACACCCACGACTGAGCGCTGCAACTGTAGGAAAAATGTATTATCAAAGATACGATAATTGGTGGTAAGTACAAATTGTAGAAGATCTCAAATAAATTGGTTATGTCTATTATAATAAAAGCGTCTGGTATTTAGGAAATAACTAAATGTCCTCATACCCAGTTGATGAGGGACAGAAGTATATAGGGTTTGAAAATCAAGTGTAACAAGTAATGCATTTGACTTTTAACAATATCATTTATCCTGCTCAATACGTCTGTGGCATGTGGTATCTTTCACAAGGTAGGACAAGGCCAATAGGAATGGTTTCAGTACTCCATCAACATAGAGACATATTCTCAGTTGACTTACATATCCAAAACACTATAGGACAGTTGGGAGGATTAGTTAAATTGTTGTGGTCCCATGGTATATTGTATAGAGTGCGTACTCTCAGATGATCATTATACATAAATCTAAATTCAGCCTGATTAATTAAACCACTTTTCAGAGCTCCTTGTAAAATATCATGTAGTTTTGTTTTGATTAGTCTCAGTTTGATCCGCTGATAATTTTTTATAACATTTGCTTAACTGATGCATCATTTTTTATTGATGATAATCTTAAATGAAAACATTATTTCCTCCTTTTTTGAGAGTTCAATTAGGATTAGCATATGATTCTGCAAATCTCTGAGTGCCTGTCTTCCATCTCCTGCCAGGTTCTTACCCAAAGAAAGATTGAAATGGATTTATCATAATTCATTCTGAACTAAATTAAAAAATGTTGGTACTAAATGATGAGGTTGGTGTATATATTTTCACTTGCTTTTAAGATCACTGAATCTCAAATCAAATACTTTCTGAGTGTCACAAGAGCTTTCACAATTGAATTATTCCAAATGCTTCAATTTAACAGAATCAAGACTGCTAGTTTCATCCAAAAGATCACCCAAATCAGATAGGAATAGTCTGCCATGTCCAGACGCATTTATCCCATTTCCTGCTGTAGCCAGGTCACCTGATGGCTACTATTCTGTCCTTGGGCTGGTAGTAAACCCTGAAACAATTAGGATGCCAGTAGTTGCTATGGGGTTTTCCCCCTCCGAGGAGTTGCATTTGAGGACTGTGGGAGGCGGTGACGTCAGGCCTGGGCATGACCAATCATGAGCCAGACCTGGTGCCCTTCTCCTGGCAGTACTTAAAGGCAGGACTGCCCTACATTTGTAGTGTCCTTCCCCCACTGAGGAAGGCCGGTCACACAACTGGGAGCCAGAGATTGGGGTCTTCCCTTGTGCTCTTCCCTCTGGGTGAGAGTGAGTGTGGACCATACCTCTGCATCTGCTAGAAGGTGGGGAAGAGCTAGGAAGGCTGTGGGTGCCCTTGTCCTGTAGTGGTGGTCCAGGGAGCATCCTTCAGTAAGAGCTGAGAGTATTGCATCGGGCAGAAGCCTGCCGTGTAACTGTGCTGTACAGAAGACAATAAACTGTTCCTGTTTTTATATACCTCCTGTCTGGTGCATGACCTTACTGTGGGAGAGAGGTAATAGTTCTACCATGGGAGATCACCATCAGTTCCTGGAGTCTACGGCAGATGGAGGCGCTGCACTGCTAAAGAGATATGTGGGGTATGAACCCCAGACCTGGTCCTGTGTCCCCACTACCATTAGCGGAAGACTCAGCCCTCCTGTTGCCAGCAGGTATATGCACCATACACTGTAGTAATGGACAAATCTCCCACCGGGCGTGGGAAACACCGTTACACTGCTTATTGGCATATATTTTAAATGAAGTAAATGTACTAATTAAATACAGATGAATCTCAATTATGGGAAATGCTGTTAGATTTATAACACTCAGAGGATTGTGGCTGAATTGTATCTCATTCTTCTCCCTGTTGTGTTGCCCACCCACTGCTTGCTATATCCCCACATATCTCTCTTTCTCCGGTAGATCTTTTGACTCTTCTCAATTTTTATGTTTCTATCCCAATCTCCTCTTATCAAAACAGGGGAGGGAGAAAAGTTATTATTATTAGTGTGTACTGTAGCTGAATCAATATCTGAACTATCATAATCAGTGGATGCACTTATCACTTCCTCTTATTCTATTCTTTCTGCTAGTTTAAGAGTATAATATAGTTATATGATAGTCCTCATCTACATCAGTGGTGCTCAACTCCAGTCCTCAAGACCCCATAACAGGTAAGGTTTTTAGGATATGCCAGCGTCAGCACAGCTAGCTCAATCTGTGGCTCAGAGAAAGACTGGGATACCATTAAAACCTGACCTACTGGGGGGTCTCGAGGACTGGCATTGAGACCCCTGATCTACATCAAGCTTGAAGGATCTTAGGAATTATTCTGATCCCTATTTAACTTTAACTTGAGCATAATGTAACCCTTATCCCCCCCCCACTAGACTCATCTGTCATATCTAGGGTGTGTGAGGGCAGATTACATGTACTTAGTTGTGCGTACCTGCGTGGAACAGGAGGGCCTGAGTCTCCCGCGGTGGTGTGGGGATAACAGGACCAGGCTTCTGGGGTAGTAGCCTCCATGCTTTCAGTGGTGGTGCAGCGCCTCCATGCTCTATACCTTCCCAGTGTATGGGGTAGGACCGTATAGAAGAGTGACCCCTGTTCCCAGGGTAGATGCTCCAGAATCACACAACAGTCTTTAGTAAAAAGGTAATGTCTCTCTTTATTGCTCCGAGCAGCGCCCGACAGTAGTAGCAACAAGCAGGTACAACAACAACAGCAATGTACACAGCTCACACGACCCTCAACTCTGTACAGGCCTTTCCTCCTCTCCTTACCTCCAAGTGTGCACTCCGACAGGATGGACTGTGCTGTGGCCTCAATACCCCACTGCCCACCTCAGAGGGTATTCTCTGGGTGGGGGATGGATTCTCCCCATCACCCCATCATCGGGGTGAGGGGCATTGGTCCACCTGAACTCGGCTTGCTCTCCAGCTGTAATAGGCCAGAGATCTCTCTCTTGCTTGCTCCCAGGACAGAGCTGGGTATACTCCTCTCACTCCCAGGACAGACTCCAGAGTCGACTAGCATAGACTCCAGAGTAGAACTAGAACTAACTAACTGTCACTTACAGGAATGGGCTGCTAAATAGGCTTAGCTCCACCCCTTATGATGTCAGCAGGACCTCCCCTCTGTCTCATGCCTGCAGTAGAGTCAGGGGCCTGCATCTATCACTCAGGGCAGGGCTTGAAGGGAGGAAAACCCATGATCACTACTGGTGCCTGCCCTTAGCAGGACTTACCACAGTAGGAGGAAGATATGTATAGCCCGTGCTGTTTACAGGGGGCTACAATAACTTAATAACTTGTGTTCTAAACTGGGTGTGAAGAGTCAGCAATGTTTTGCAAGTGCTTTGAAGGCCCCTTTAGCATCTAATGTGACTATTTTTTTTATATACAGGGAGTGATAACAATATATCTAGGAAATTAGCAGTTGCTTTCATATTTCTGTAAATTTCTGTCAAAAATATTTCATAAGCATTTACATTCACCTGGATTTATATTTAAAAAAAAATGTGGTGTATTGTGAAAATTGTTGCAGGATTATTTTTTATGTATTCGATTTCTAATTTTCTATCTATTCTTTTAGTATACAGATGTATAATAAAATATAATATCAAATACTGTAAAAGCACTTCCATGTGACAATCTTATTCACAACAAACTGTCCGAAAGTTGAAAAACAAAAAAAAACAACACACAAAACTCATTATTAGAAGGCGGTGAAGTATGACCATAAATACATATACATATTTGATGATGTGGAAAAAATACAAATGACCAATCTGTATTAAATTTAGAAGTCAGATACTTATCCTATATTTGTATAAGCACTACATTGATCCAGAGGAAGGCAAACACAAAACCCCAGTGAAACCTTATCCAATGTCTCATTAGGGCAAAACATCAATTCCAGGATCAACATCGTTCCCATGTATACTTATTTGGTATATCCCTGTATCTATTGTACCTGCCATCACAGTGTCCCTGGGTAGTGAATTCTACATTGTAATTGCCCTTACTGTAAAGAACCCTTTTCTTTGTTGCTGGTGAAATCTCCTTTCTTCCAACCTAAAGGGATTCCCCCGAGTCCTTTGTACTGTCCGTGGGATGAATAGTTTTTTTGAAAGCTCCTGGTTTTGTCCCGAATATATTTGTATATAGTTATCATATCCCCTCTTAGATGCCTCTTTTCTAATCTAAACAAATCTAATTTAGCTATCCTCTCCTCATAAATCAGATTTTTCAAACTTTTATTAATTTGGTTGCTCTTCTCTGCACTTTCTCTAGTTCCATAATGTCTTTTTTATGGAGTGGTGCCCAAAGCTGTTCTCCATATTCAAGGTCTTTCTAACGCTATATAGAGGGGCACAATTATAATTTATTCCCTTCAATCCATACCCAGTTTAATGCAAGATAAGATCTGACATCATGGATGTCATGAAATAAAACAATAAAAAACCTATAGGGCAGGAAATAATTATCACTGCCACCTAGATGTCAAAGTAAAGCTACAGGTTGTTGTTGTTGTTACCATGGTTACCAATTAATTTTCATTTTAAATATTTAATTTCATGAAACGGGTCAAGCAAATTGTCTGAAAATTGAGTACAAGTTGCAAAATAATACATTGAAATTTTTATTATAATTGTTATTATTGTTTATCTGTGAAGTGCCAACATATTCCACAGCGCGGTACAATGGGGTACAGAGTTATGTATACTACAAAAACATGACAGTTACATACAGGTGAGGACAAACATGCACATACAGATACAGAGAGGTAGTGAGGTCCCTGCTCTCGAGAGCTTACATTCTACAGAGAATGAGGGACAATGTTGAAACAAGAAAGTAAAGTTGCTGCTCATTAAAAATGAATAATCCGGGCAATGAGATTCCAAGATGGGAACTGCACCAATTTGGTTAAAACATCTGATTGATGTAAGTTAGAATGGCATATAACTACCCTCACCGTTTTATAAGAATCTGTCAAGGTGTTTGGCCTGTGGAGAGAGAATACACAAACTTCAAAAACAAAAATAATCCAAGATGGTGGCTGCACCGATTTTGTTGAAAAATCTGGCATATGTATATTAGGAAGGCACAAAGGTACGTTTAACATATCATCAGAATCGGTCAAGGCGTTTGGCCTGTAAAGAGAAAACACAAAAAAACAACAGAAAAACACACCCAAAGTGGCTAAAAAGTCTGGTTGAAGTCTTCACTTCACTCGCTCATCCAATTAATACAATAGTCTTGATCACTATTTTTGCAGTGCTGAGTCTTCTTCATCAGACCTGGCTTGGGTGAAGTATTTATCTAAATATAAGCATATATATAACGTATTTGCATATATATGCATGTCTTTATGTATATAGGGCCATTCAGATACATAGCGCTTTACAATACATGTGATATAATATTATAACATATACAGTAATAGGAATAAGCTCTTCAGACATAAAATAATAGGTAAAGGAGTCCCTTCCCCAAAAAGCTTACAATCTAAGTGGTAAGTGGTGAAAAGTAATAGAGACAGAAGAAGGGGTTTCTGGTAAGTGCATCTGCAAGGGGCCAATGTCAGTGCATATGAGATGTATAGTGTCAGCCAGCGGAGCTACCCATATGCTTCGATAAAGAGGTGTGTTTTAAGAAAGGTCAAAAAGGTGGACAGCGAGGGTGTCAGTCAGATTTTGAGGGGAAGAGTATTCCAGGGGTGCTGGGCAGTGAGTGAGAAAGGTTTTAGACGTAAGAGGGCATTAGACCCAAAAGTGATAGACAGAAGACATGCTTTAGCTGAACGCAGGGCCGCCAACAGAAATCGTGGGGCCTAGGACAAACATTTTAAGTAGCCCCCTGTCCCATGTTGGCAGTATTGCGAGCCGCTCCCCCCCCCTCCCCATTTCCCACCTCACAAGCCCCCTCTCTTCCCCTCCTTCCCATGTATTTCTCTCCCTTCCGTCTCACCCCTTCTCGCTCTCCCGCCTCGCATGTAATTCTCTCCCAGAAAGAGAGAAATACATGGGAAGTATTTCGTACTCTCACTCTTACTCCCTCTTTTCCTCACACACCCCCTCTCTCCTCTCCCTCCGTCAAGTCAATTACCCCACGCTCACTCATTCCCTCCCCCCTCACACAATTCCCCCCACAATATACATACCACAAAACTTCCCACCCCCCAATGCAAAAAACTTCCCACCCCCAAATACATGCAAAAAAACCTCCCCAATACATATCAAAAATACCCCAACCCATATAAAAATTCCCCCAAGCCCCGCAATACATATAAAAAGTCCCCTAAGCCCCCCAATACATTGAAAAATTCCCCCAAGCATCCCAATACATAGAAACATTCTCCCAAGCCCCCCAATACATAGACATATCCCCCTAATACATAGAAAAATTCTGCCAATCCTCCAATACACATGACCCCCACTCCCCCAATACATAAAAACAAGACCCCTACTCCCCCCAATACATATAACAAGACCCCCACTCCTCCCAATACAGATTAAAAGACCCTCACTTCTCCACCAATACATATAAAAATATCCCCTCTCCACCCCTTCCGCCCCCAATACATATAAAAAAAAGTAGACATGCCTTGGGGATGGTCGGGACCGGTGGCTGTGGGGACCGGCAGTGGCTGCGGGGACCAGGGGTGGCTGCAGGGACCGGCGTGGAATGCGGGGACTGCGGGGACCGGCGCTGGCGGCAGGGACCAGCGCTGGTTGCGGGGACCGGTGGTGGCTGTGGGGTCCAACGGTTTGCTGCAGGGTCTGGCGGTGGCTGTGGGGTCTGATGGAGAGTTGGGGCCCGGCGGAGTGGTGGGGTCCGGCCGCAACCGGCCATCAGATGCAGGCCTCCTCACTCTATGTCCCAAGCTGAGCTTCCATTCAGTGCGCACCGGAAGCTGAGGCGCGCTGACATCAGAGGCTGGGACAGGAAGGCCTGCATCTGATGCAGAGCGGGGGTCAGCTCGCGACCGGCCTTCATCTTTTGTTTCCCCCCCCATGGCGGCCCTGATGGCCACACAGGGGGCCCGGGCGGCAGGCGCCTCCTTACCCACCAGGCCTGGGATGCGAACCCCGGCAGAACCCCCCCTGTTGGCGGCCCTGGCAGAAAGCAAGAGTTCGGCAGGTATACAGTGAGAAATTAGGGCTGACATGTAAGGAGGGGCAGAAGAGTGTATAGCCTTAAAAGAAAGTAGGAGAAGTTTGAAAGTGATACAGAGTTTAATAGGAAGCCAGGAGAAGGATTTCAGCAGGAGAGAAGCTAAGCCATATTTAGGAAAGCGTAAAGTGATTATAGTAGCAATGTTTAGGATAGGTTTTAGGAGAGACATGAAAGAGGCCGGAAGGCTTGACAGTAGAAGGTTACAATAGTTGAGATAGGAGAGAATGGGTGCCTGTGTTTTAGCACTAAAGCGACATAAGAAAGGGCATATCTTTGTAATGTTACAGAGGAAAAAGCGACAGGTTTTAGCCACATTGCAAATATGAGAGGAAAATGTGATTACGGAGTCAAATTTGACACCTAGGCAATGACAGAGAAGAGTCAGCGTGGCTTAGACTTGTGAGTGTTGATTAGTGATGAAAAGTAGGTGTGTTTAACCTGGTAGAGGGCTGAGTTGAAACAGGAAAGGATACATTTGTAGTGAAGGAAGTCTGCAAGAACATGACATTTCCTCCAGAGACGTTCAGAGGAGTAAGTGCAGGAATGGAGCATGTGTGTTTGGCATTTTAGCCAGGGCTAGAATTGCTAAGAAAAAAAGGAGCATGTAGCTCAAATGAGGAGGATAGAGCAGCATTGCATTTCATGACCAGGTTGTCAGAGTCTGTAGCAGAGCAGAGAGAAGAGAGGGAGGAATGGAAAGTGGAATAAAGACCTGGTAGATGAATAGAACGCAGGTCTCTGTAGATATGAGGGGGGGGGGTGATGAAGGGGGAAAGTGAGAGAGAGAAAATGAGATGAGATGATGGTCAGAGAGCGGAAAGGGTGAAATGGAGAAATCATAGAGAATTTTTTGCGTGAAAAACAGGTCTGTGTAGTGGCTCTCCTCGCGGGTGCTGGCTGCAGTTCATTGGTGAAGGCCAAAAGATGAGGTTAGAAAGAGAAAGTCAAAATCCCAAAGGAGAGAGGTGGAGCCAAAGGAGAGAAAGAAGGAGAGTCAGGATTCAAAGTGAGAGAGAAAGACAGAAGGGGATGAGTAGAGAAAGCTGGGCGATTAATGACCACCATTTGGAGAGGGAAAGGAGAAAAAGCTGGACAGTGTGAGCATCAAAGGAAGGAAATAGAAGGAGGAATAGGAAGGGTTCGGTTGTGGCAGATTGAGGAGAGGATGAGCCCCATGCCTCCACCCCTGCCATCAGGGCGGCGAATGTATTAGAAAGAAAAGACACCATAAATGCCACCATGGAAAAGCCTACGGCTTCCAATGCAGAGTAATGTGAGAGAAAAACAAGTTGTATACTGAGAGGAACTTGTTAGAAAGAGAGCGCACATTCCAAAGGTAACAGGAGAAAGGAAGAGGGGAGAGAGATTGATGGGATGGCTATGAGGTTAGAGGGGCTTACACCCCAGGGAGGTAAAGTTGATTGTGGGAGGCGAGGACGAGAGCATGTAGATATAAGGCAGGGGCCAGGATTGGGAGAGATATCCCCTACTAGGGGAGGCATGGCAGTGATAGTAGTGCTAGTTCAGTGGTGAGTACTGGACTCTGAAAATGGAGTTAGGATGAGGACAAAGTTCAAGATGTGCTAAATCCAATCTATGAATGGTGGGGCTGTAGAGTGAAGAGCTCTGTGTTTTTTTGAGTCTTTGATAGACTATATACTTTTTTCCAGCTCAGTTCCACTCCAGAATCCAGTGAGGAGAGAGAGGGAGGCAAGCAAAAAAATTAAAAGTAAGGCTTTTGTGTCCCTGCTTTCCTCCTTGAGTACCAATGTTGCCTACTCCTCAAATCACAGCTGGGGGATCAGAGTTACAGGCGGTAGCAGTGGGACCTTCAGATTTTATTTATTATTTATATCATCATGATTTCAAGTCTCATTGGCTACACAGGAGGGAACAATATTACTGACACCTGGTACGTCACAAGGGCCCCTAAACATTAATGCTTGTATTTTTTTGTAAAACTTTCCTTTTTTTCAATTTGGTTTGTGAAAATAGCATCACATTTTAATCTGATTTGCAAATTTAAGCGAAAAGTTTTCACATCTCTATTGCCAAATATTAATTTTATGTGTTTTAATTCAACCTGCATCAATACAATAAAGCATAGCGATGTCATTAGAAAAAGTAGTGAATGTTATTTTTCTTTGCGCTCTGTGCTTGCTTTGAAACATATACATAAAACAAACTCTTTCATGGATCTCTGCAGGATATCCCTGATTCAGCACATTTAGCTCAGTCTTTGACTGAGCCTCTGATTGAACCACCTGTGCTGAATCTGGAATATCCCGAAAAGTTGACCTTTTGGGGGGACTGAGGACTGGAGTTGGGCCCCCCTGCTCTAGTGATTAGTACGATAAGCAGTTGAAGGTGTGGTCCCACTTAGTAGAAAGTATTTGAAAAGCAATTACATTTATTAGACGTTTTGTCTATTTTAGGAGCTAATTCAACATAATCCGAAGTAGCTGATCACATTGTGATCACCCGAAACCCCCCCATTGACTTAAATGGGGATTTAGAGTACTGTACATTAAATAACCCTGCAAACGGTAATTTCCTAATTTGAGATACATTCAATGGGTTTTCAAACATCACGGAGTATAATATTTGCTCTTTCCTCTTGGATATCCAACTGCCACCCGTTAGCTAAATATCTGTACCAGAGTACTCATTTACCATTAAAGACTTCAGGATGCTCCCAACACCCCAAGTGAGATTCAATTTTCACCTCAATCTCACACATTCAGTGTCTTGACAAATCTTGCTTCTTCCACCTTGGTATTTCCAGAATCTCCATATCAAAATCAAAATGTTAATATACTCACCTCTGCAGTATTGTCAGAATCTGAATCAGTTAATCTTTTAATTTACTCTTTTATAATATTCTGTCCAGATTACCTCAAATGATTCTATTCTAATTTCCTCTCTCCTGTTGTTCCATTTCCAGACTATTCAACTACTTACTGTATACCTGACTCATTATTTTCCTACAAAACTATTAACTATTCTACCACTCTATATATCTCAGAGGTCACCTTTGAATATTCCCTTCCCACCATTCTGCCCATGACCGTGGCCTTTTCTCCTCCATCAAAGCATCCACCCCAACCCTCTTCCAAAACCTTTCCTGGACTGCAACTCACCCATGAAATATACTGCCAGATGCTATAACACCTTCACTAACTTTCACACATTTAAAGGTGAACAAAAACTCTTTAGGAATGTATATGCCCCCTACTCATACCAAAGAACAGATGGGACACCAGCACTCCAAAAATATGGTGATATATATGGACAGAGTGAACAGTGCAGTAGGGGGAAGAGTAGTGAACTAACTGGATACCACTTGGTCCAGATGGGCCAGTGATCCAGAAAAAAGCCCCCCTATATCTGCACTCAATAGCACTCTAGAGGGAGTACTATGCAAATATAGATGGTCAACTATAAAAATAAGAAGTAGCACTGATTGAGTGATTAGTATTATGTTTTAGTTAAAAATATTTTTTTTATTAGTACCATAATAGTAAAATAATGGGGATTAAAACATGAAATACACCGGAGTGGAGGATTACCACTAGGCCTGGTAGGATAGTCAAATATATATGGGACACAAATTTATTCAAAAGGATAGATATATCCAATGGACTAGGTAATACACTTTCCAGCCCAACGTATGGTACAATGTATATAGAGAGTCCCTCAATTGCGACCATTGATAGTGCACACCATTAGAGGTGCTCCCCCTGTGAGATCTGCAAGGGATAATACCTGTATAGTAACCCAGGGAAAAGCTCCAAAAACAACTTAGTCATAGGATGGAACTGAATATCCTATACTGCTGCTACACAATAAGGCACAAAAGGAAGTGCAATGCCAAGGGTATTCTGCAAGCCAGGGTCATACGCAAGATGATTTAGCCCAGATAGTGTCAACTCTGCCCTCTTTTCCAAGCACAACAAGGTCTGTTTCTTTTCTTTACTTTATTTGTGGAAAGCAGGTAAAAACAGTCACTTGTGTAGAGGTATAGGTGTTGGGATAATGTCTCTCTGTGTGTGCTTGGTAGTAAAGGTAGGTGAAAAGATAATCCTACCATACAGGAGTTACAGCAAGGTGCTCACTCATCCAGAGGTAATGGTGGAAAGGAAGTGAGGGGCAAGGGTCACACTAAAGGTTGATTGAGACTGCACTACTGTCAGCAAAAAGACAGGGGAGAAAATGGGAAAGTCCATTAACTGGAGGACTGGAGATGTTGCCAGAGCAACCAGGGGTGTGACAGCTTGGAAGGAAAAAGGCTACTTAATGTATCCATTCCATCTGCACTGGGAGTAAACTGCAAGGAAAGTAAATCCACGTACAGCTAGCAGGCAGAACTGCCAAGGGAAAGGGGGGCTGAAACAGAAAAGGCAGACAGGGTTATTTCTGTTCCATGACAAAGGGATATAAGCAGATAGATGGCCCTACCACTAAGGCTATAAAGTGGTCGGACAGGTAGGTATGTGGGTATCCCTACAGTGTCCCTAGCCTTTAAACGCTGATAGGGGCTGAGTATTTAGCTCGTATGTAGACAACAGCAGTATATTTGTGTATGCAGAGCCAAACACCAAATGACAGCTGCTAAAGTCCCTGTAACTAAGACTATACTGTGTACAGACAGGTGGGTAGGTGAATGTCCCTACTATGTCCCTAGCCTTATATACCGATACGGAAATAGCGGATTGGCTGAATGTAGATGTGCACAAACAATACCTCTTGAATTTATAAAGACTCAGTATGATTGTGAACCAGTACTAAATCCCTCCTCTATGGTAACATAGCAAGTAGGTGTGCTGAGTATGTCACTATAGTTATCTCTACAAATAGGAGATAAGCTAGTAGATACATGTAGCCATGTCCCCTTGGTCCCCAGTTCAGCTGCGTGCCCCCACCCCTCTCCTCTTACCTCCAGTGCAGGGAGGCTGGTGCAGGCGAGCGCATCGCCGGAGCTCCACGGCACAGGCGGTGGCCATCTTGCGACTCCTTGCGCATGCGCAGAGCAGGTTTAGGTTGCGGCGGCCATCTTGGCACACCTCACGCATGCGCAGAGCATTCCCATAGCGGCGGCCATTAGGATGTACTCCGCAGGGTAACTACAATCCCCAGCAGCCCTTGGGGCTGCTAGACACATGGGCTGCCGCAGCAAATTGCATGGCCAATTGCATGGCCAGAATCTCCTGCAGGGAGAAAGATACATTTTGCATACTCAGGGAAGCAAGGCAGTCGGTAGCAGGACAGCAAGGGGATAGGTAAGGTTCAGGGAGAGGTGCTCCACTGAACTAGGCCAGAATATCCCCCTTAGGTCCCAGCTAGAATCTTCACTACTAGCTTGTGTGTTGTAGGGAAGGCCCCAAGGCAGGGATGCTCCCCTTAGTACATTAGTGCTAGTCAGTGCAGCGGTGACGGACGCACTCGGTGTGCGCGGCCTGCATCTGGGACCAGGCCAGGCCATCCTCTCAGAGACTTTCTGCTGGTGGTACACTCCATACGGGAAGCCGCCCCACGTGGAGGCGGATCTTCGGTGGAACATACTGACCGTTACTTGGCCTTACTCAGCGACCCCCGGGGCTGGAGCTCCAGGCAGGTATTTTCCACAAGTGCCCCAACACATCGTGGGGCAGCGCTGTCTCACAACTGGGGGTGGGATTGTCCTTTGTGGCCTGGACACTGGGACACTGGTGCCCCTGCACCCAAGTACTGTGGGAGCAATCCACGGGTCGGTATAAGCCATATTGTATATGTATATTGTGTGTATTCATGGTTCTTGTTTATTACTTCCCAGTAAATACTGTTCACCATACTTTGTGTGTGTATTACTGGGCATACAGGTAGTCCTCGCTATCCAACGTTTCACTTTACAACGAATGACATATCCAACGCTTTACAATGCAACCCTATGAGCCGTTTTTAAACGCCGGAATGCATTATCCAACGCTCGCCGCTTCTGATTAACATGGGACTCACTTTACAACGATTTCACTATCCAACGCTACTTCCAGAACGGATTCCGTTTGATAACCGAGGACTGTCTGTATTGTCTTGGGAGGGGCTATCCTACTGTGTGAGGATCCTTCCCTGGTGGAGGTGCTGTTTAGTAGATGTTTATATACACACCCCAGGCTCCCAGGGGCGGAGGATTAGGCCACCTGTTTGCTGCACAAGTATTAGCAGCACATATAGTCTCCCTGGCACAGGGGAAAGGGGGCTACATACATATGAAGGTAGTAGGGAAATGCATGGGCGCCGTCACTGTAGGATATAACAGTCCATAAATCAGCAACATAGTGTATATTGCGCATCTACTTTGTGTAAGGATTCTGCTCGATCCGTGCCGGGTTTTGCTGCCAGTTCGTGTTTTCCAGGTTGCCTGCCCTTTCTTCTCAATTTGGCCATTTTGGTTACTGTCAGTCTGCTACATAAGGCTGCACTTCCTTGTGGGAGTTGATGAGCAAGGTTCTAACGTTTGCAGTTCCTTGTTTCTACGCTGTCACGCTTTACCCTTTTGTCTGTTTGTATTTCCCTATTGCTAACCCCGGACCGTGACCCTGATTTCGCTGCTTTCTGCCTGCCCTGACCCTTTGCCTGTTAAGAGTGCTACTGAGCGTGGCATGCAGGCTTATGACGCTTTGGCCAAAGGGTTTAACTAAATAACCAAGTAAGTATTATTATTATTGAAGTATTTAAACTTTATACTTATTACTATATGTGTTTTGTCAATTGGATGTAGCATTGGGCACCCCTGTCTTTTGTTGTATGCATTTGCCATGCTCAGTAGCACTCTTTTTGACATAAATATATATTCATGATGTGGTGTGTGTAGGAGATTGAGCTAGCTGGGAATGTGTGTGTTAATCAATTTCTGACTGGCAACAGTTGTATGGAGGTAGGTGGCACCTCCCCCCAAGAGCTCACTCCTCCTCACCTTTTTAACTTGGGAGGTCTTTTCACTTTGCTGCAAGAACAGGATATACTATGGTTCTTTCCCCTCACACAGAGGTAAAAGGAAGGATTCACAGTGTAGTGTAGGACCTGCATTAATTTGGTTATGCCTTGACGTTGGTACAGTATGCAGGCTTATGACGCTTTGGCCAAAGGGTTTAACTAAATAACCAAGTAATTATAATTATTATTGAAGTATTTAAACTTTATACTTATTACCATATACTGTACTGATGCAGCCACGAGTATCCGAACACTTGCCTGGGAAAATCTGGGGCAATACCTCAGTAATGCTGCAACAATTCTGTGTCATTTCTGCAGACATACTAATGGCCCATCGGATTAACACAGCGGCGGTCCCTGGCAGACCCATTCAAACTCAATGAGACTGCCAGGAACCCCCGCTGTGTTAATTTGATGGGCCATTAGTTTGTTTGTAGAAATGTCACAGAAATATTGCAGCATTACTGGGAGATTGCCCCAGATTTTCGAAGGCAAGTGTTCGGATACTCGTTGCTGCATCTGTATGTTTTGTCAATTGGATGTAGCATGGGCACCCCTGTCTTTTGTTAACTAAAACATAATACTAATCATCAATCGGTGCTACTTCTTATTTTCGTAGTCAACCATCTATATTTGCATAGTACTCCCTCTAGAGTGATATTGAGTGCAGATATAGGGGGGCTTTTTTTCTGGATCACTGGCCCATCTGGACCAAGTGGTATCCAGTTAGTTCTCTTTTTGTATGCCTCCTACTCATATCAGAACAATAATCTAATGTCAAAACAGTGCTAGTTTTTCGTTCTGACACACCCTTGTGTTTTCAGTTTCCCCTTTTCCTTTTAAATTGTAAGCTCCACTGGGCAGTTCCTTACCTTAAGTATCAGTACAATATGTGTAACTTGTTAATATTTCTTATGTTATGTTATTATCTCTTACTGTAACTGCACTGCACTGGAGAATATGTAGGCTGTCTATACATAAATTATAATAATTATCAATATATATTTTACATACAACTCTTAATTGTAGCTAGTTAAAAATGAATACCTAAATAAAATATAATGCAACAGCAATTACAAAGTACTGTATGTGTACTGTGATCTGGAGCAAAGTTATAATTTCGCTTTGATAAAACTACAATAGCAGTATCTGAGAGTCCCTGCAAGTGTTAGATCAGTATTTTATTTAGCATTATTTCTCCAAAATTATATACTACTAGGAAACTAGCAAAAGCAATTTGTACAACAACAACAAAAACACAGGTTATTTTAAATATAGGCTAAAAAAAGTAAGGGACTTACTTTTTTCATGGACTCACATATTCAACTATTTTAATTTGGAGATAAGTGGATGTAAAGTCATTTTTGTAAAATGTGCCAGCTTTACAGCTGTCCACTAGAATCCCAAGCTACTGTAGTCTCTATTTATTTATCAAATATTTTACCAGAAAGTAATACATTGAGAGTTACCGCTCGTTTTCAATTATGTCCTAGTCACAGAGTTATGATGATAAATAATACATGGTTACAAATACAGTTACATAAGTGAGCAAGGTATACATTATATACAAGACATTTCATGCACATGTAGCCCCCTGTAAACAGAACGGGCTATATTTCTTTCTCCTACTGTGGTAAGTCCTGTTAAGGGCAGGCGCCAGTAGTAATCATGGGTTTTCCCCCTTCACGCCCTGCCCTGAGTGATAGATGCAGGCCCCTGACTCTGCTGCAGGCATGAGACAGAGGGGAGGTCCTGCTGACATCATGAGGGGTGGGCTGACTCTATTTAGTAGCCAGTTCCTGTGAGGACGTGGGCTTGTTATGTGGGAGTTGGAGGAGAGAAGTTCTGCCCTGGGACCAGGAGAGAGAGGCTACGGAGTTTGGAGAGTGAGCAGAGCAAGAGTGGACCAATGCCCCCCACCCTACTGATGGGGTGAGGGGGAGAATCTACCCCCACCCAGAGGATACCCTCTGAGGTGGGCATTGGAAGTATTGAGGCCCCCACAGACCATCCTGCAGGAGTACAGTCTGGAGGAGAGGAGAGGAAGAGGTCTGGTGTACCTTTGGAGTGCCTTGGCATATGACCTGTCGTGTACTACTGCTGCTGTGTGCCAGAAAGAGACAATAAAGACGCTGCTGATTTTACATAAGACTGTATTATTCTGGAGCATTCACCCTGGGACCAGGGTTATTCTTCTATAAGGGTCCTACCCCACATCCCTGGGAAGATATAGAGGATGGAGGTGCTGCATCACTAAGGAAATGGAGGCAACTATCCCAGAAGCCTGGTCCTGTGTCCCCAACATCACCACGGGAAGCTCAGGCCCTCCTGTTACCGGCAGGAACGCACCACCAAAGCACATGTAGCCAGCCCTCACTACACCCTAGATATGACATCTGTGTCTGGGGGGGGGGTGGGGGGTGGGGGAATATGGGTTACACACAGTTAAAGATTATATATATTATAGGTTTATGTAACAGTTACAGACCAGATTAAAATGTGAGACAGCTTTAGTTTTGAGAGAACTTAGACTGGTGGAAGCTTTGATAGTCTCCGGTATATTGTTCCAGATTTGGGGTGCACGGTAAGAGAAGGTGGAGAGGCCGGATACTTTGCTGAACCTTGGGACTATGAAATGTCTTTTTGAGTCAGATTTCAGATTATAAGTGCTGCATGTGGTAGGGGTGAAGAGCTTGTTCAGATAGATGGGTAGCTTGCCCAGAAAGTATTTGAAGGCATGACAGGAAAGATGAACTTTTCACCTAGACTCGAGTGATGACCAATCTAGTTCTTTGAGCATTTCGCAGTGATGTGTGTTGTAGTTGCATTGGAGAACAAAACGGCATATTGAATTGTAGAGGGTGTCAAGTTTGCTAAGGTGGGTTTGGGGTGCCAAGCCGTAAACTATATCCCCATAGTCGATAATTGGCACCAGCAGACTTAGGGAGGATTTGTTCCTATAAAATACACCTAGTTTGGCATAGGTTTTGGATGTGAGGTTATCAATGTGCATCCCAAATGTTAAATGGGAGTCAAATCGTATGTCCTAGTAACAGGAGCTAGGGTGGTATTAGTGTTGGTTCTGTTCTGGAGCTCAGTCATTGGAAGCTTTAAAAATGTAGCCTTGTTCCCAGATATCATTGTTATTTTTGTCAGTGTTTGTGAGGATCGCCGTGAAGCCCCGCCTCCGTCACTCATCCCGCGACGTCACAGGTGACACGCATCAGCTGCAACTTGTGCGCATGCGCCGTGCTCTTAGGACCAGAGACACTGCAAGGGCCATCTCCAGTCTCTGCCCCCATGATGACATGGGCAGTGCACAGCGCGCATCCTCTATGCACAGACGTCACGCAGACACAGGCAAACAAAGAGTTAACTGCATCCATTATCCCCCAGCTGCTACTGACTCCACCCCTGCCTATCGGTACACATCATACCTGTGATAGCAGGACAACCCATAGCTGCAGGGTAATGCAATCAGTTACCTTGCGCCTGTGTGCTGCCTCACCATTGGCTAACTGCCCTTTAAATGCTCAGCCAGCCCTCCTACAAACTGGCTGAGCATAATCTCTTGTGATTTGTGCTTACCTCAAGCTTCCTGCTGCCCTACCTTGTTTTGTTTGATCCTTGTTGTTTTGACCTCAGCTTGCACCCAGACTCCTGACTTCTCTGTCCCCTCGACTACTCTACTCTCTATACCCCTGGACCCTGTCACCGCACCAACGACTATCCGATATCTCCATTCCTTGACACGGCAAGTATCACACCAACCTGACCTCTCCTACCCTGACCCAGCCACGTGACTACCACGGTCCCACCTTGTTTGTGGTGAGCACTCTTTACAGTGTTTAAAAATAGTTTGTTTTAGGAAATCCAATTTTCAAGTCTCAAAAAGTCAGATTGAAGTACGTGTTCAAGGTCGGAGAGGCTATGGCTGTGTGCATATAAGATTTTGTCTTGCGCATACATGTGTATTGAAGCTCCCTTACAAGCTGTAGGAAGATCACACTCTTTGATAAAGCGCTACTAAAGCGCGAAACGCGTTAGAGGACCCTTTTAATGTAGCTGTTGCTACCATGCATTTGGATTAAAGCATTTTTATTTCTCACGGATCTGCCTCCAGCCCTATGGTTTTGCAGTGCTCCACCATCTTTCCACGTAGGAAGATCATTGATGAAGACTGAGAAGAGTAGGGGCCCCAGAACAGAGCCTTGCGGGACACCACAGGTGAGTTCCATGGGGTTGGAGTTAGTGCCTGAGATAGGCACATGTTGGGTAGGTAGGTAGGAATGAAACCAGTTTAAAGCATGCTTCCCTATTCCAGAGCACTGGAGTTTGTTAAGTAAGATATATAATGTAGATCTATAGCCTGCTACTACTATATAATACTAGTATTGGTATTATTTCATGCAGGCATTGTATGTTAGACTTTTTCACATGCATGAGGCATTACAAATGACAAAGCACAGATCACCTCAAATGTGAAACAAATGTTGAAATAGTAGATACAGTGTTACATGGATGAATACTTTCACTTTGTGGCACTCCACTACATGTAATTGTACACATATACGCATTACAAAATAGTGGGTTTTTTTTAATTCAATTAGAACATACAGTGGAATGTAAGTTTCTTAGGTATGTCACTGCTGGAAGCATTAACTAATGGCAGGTAAACACATTTGGTGATTACAGAATTCTGGCCCGATAAACTAACAATTAAAGTTGACACAAGGGGCAGAAGATAAGAGAACTAGTACACAGTAAGATATATACAGTGAGATAATGTGATTAGAAATCCAAACTCACATGAGTTTAGTTGTAAACTGTTCAGAATCCCTGCACCAGATCCCAACCACTGTAAAGAAAAAGATAGATATTGTTTATCTGATATAGAGATTACTTATCATGCGATACAGTATTTATGTCATTGTATGTTGTGGGTGGGCTAGTCCACTAGAAAAGTACAACCTATCACATAGCAGAAAAGGATGTGACCTGGCTTAACCTGACCCGCAATAAGACAAACAAAATTCAAAGGTTGCCCTTCACCACCCAGTAAGTGATATCCACTATCTGAGATATGGGCTTAACAGGAAAACAAAATGGCACATCAATATTCACTATTTCTTTAACCAGCAATTATTATTGGTTGACTTTACAGCAGTGAATAAATATGTAAGAACAGATTAAAAAAAAAAACATATAACTTAAAAAGATAACAGGTTCTATTTTACACGTAAACAGGAAATGGCCTTATGACTACTTCTTACACTGCAAATTTTAATGATATCTAATTTAAAGTGATTGTGAGACCTTCTCATCTGTGATCCTTTAATCCACGGGAATCTGCCCTGGGGGTATTTAGGAAAAGGACATGCAGGTAAAGTAAAGCACTAAGAAAAAGAAAACGTCTTAGAAGACTGAAAAGATCTGTTTAGTTGATCTTGTATTCACATACAAAATATATTAAAACAATAAACACTAAAATAGTATATGAGTGTGTGTGAATATATTTTAATATATGTACCTATGTCCCATACTGTAAGTCCTTCACATTTCCATTTGAAACAAAGAAATATGCTGCGTGTTCTTTTATTGCAACATTTTGAGGAAATTAAAAGGCACTTAATGTATACACCAACTCACAATAGGTACAAGTGATTTATTTTTTTTATACCAGAAGGTTTAGAAATAAAGCAAACATCCCACAGAGAAAAAGATTTGCTAACCACGGTGGCTACTAAAAAAATCTTCAGTTTATTAATTCATAAAATTCAACAGTAGAAAGCATATATATATGTATAAACAGACTCGGGCACCTGAGGAATCATAAGGACACACAAAACAGCTCATCTGTGGCATGTATAGGCAGCTTACCATACCGTAACTCCACCCATGGCCTACATATAGATTGCGAAATTAAGAAAGACCACACTCGTACACTTCTGCCCGGATTTGGAGATGACTATGTTTAGACAAATATATGCTTTTCAGCTGTTGAATTTTAACTTGGATGAATAAATGGAAGATTTGTACAGAAGTATTTAAACTTTTTCTCTATGGGATGTTTACTATGAAAATAAAGCAACATTGTACAAGGAGTAGTTTAATTACTGTATATTGTGCTTTAAAAAAAAAAAAAAAAGCACCAATGTTTTGGTTCCCTTAATGGACCGCATTGGTTTGCTTGCTTTATTTTGTCCATTATTACACCCTTATAATGGGGGGGGGGATAATCATTCAGTGACAGGAATTTTTTTTTATTACTCTCTAGTCTACATACTAATGGAATGCCCATTCTAATATAATGTACAGTTTGTGAGATGGCGTTACGTAGCTCTCTAATCATTCCTAGAAATGTACCAATTACCAACCGAATGTGCTGTACATCAATTTTGTGGACATACTTCAGAAATAAAGCATTTTGACTACAAATGCATCAGACTGATTGTGGCAGCAAGTAATTTGCCAAATATTTTTTAAATGTCCTCATTCCCCCAATAACTTCTATTTCCTAATTTGTGGTAAACAAAACAGCTCATACACAAGTCTTCATACAGTACAACTCTTGTCATTACTTGGCAGTTATACTTCTAAGAGCCATTTGAACGTACTGTTCTATTTAGCAGGGAAATAAATACTCCTCTGTACTGATATGATTGATTTGTGTAATCTAGATGACTAAAATAATTTTAATCAGAAAAAAAATCAGACAACAATGATACATTTGAAATATTTTCTTCAGAAAATTGAGCAATCCTGTACAATTTCCAATTTAAATACAGTATATTATTGCCAGTGTACAATCTCCAAGATATAAAGTTGAGTTCAAACATGTGGGACTTTGCAGAGGGTTTCATTGATGTATACCAAGTTCATTGTTATTTAAGAATTAAGTTATAAATATATTATTTAATAGGGAAATATTGATTCATAGGGGCCCATTCTATAAACTTCGATAACTAACTCATCGAGGATTTTGAGTGGTTCCTGAACAATATAGCAAGGTTTTT
Source organism: Ascaphus truei (assembly GCF_040206685.1). NCBI lineage: Eukaryota > Metazoa > Chordata > Amphibia > Anura > Ascaphidae > Ascaphus > Ascaphus truei. Next base: position 371,619,651 of record NC_134486.1, read on the forward strand.
ATTCAGAAAGCTTCACTGACCTGCCAAACTCATTCGGGAAGTGCATCTCCCCGAGCGGTAGTGCTCCTGCTCAATCACACAGAGTGGGTGCTGAAAAACAGCTCCAACTCGCGTTTTTTTATAAAATTCCCCTCTTCCACTACCTCCGATGAGATCGAGGCACTCACCTAGTGAGCTCATAGCAAATTCCATCTCGCCACCCCAAGGGTGGCAAGATGGGATTGCGAGTAGGACTACGATATTTTTCCCCCTTTTTATTGCATCGGTTTGAAGCGAGAGTCTCCGGAACTGATACACATTAAAACCAGTAGGAGACCCCGGCTTCCATTCTATATAATAGAAATACATTTACAGGCAGCTTCATTACCTTTGCAGCTAACCGCTAAGGTATTGAAGAGGTTAAACACTGGTGCCCAGTTTATTTGGGGTAGTGGGTTGGGTGAAGGTGGTCTTTAGCTGTAGGTGGGTGTTTATGCCTACCGGGATGGTAGTTGAAGGAGTTATGAGTTAACCCCTTCATTACCCTAGTGGTTACTACCACTAAGGTAATGAAGGGGCTATCACCTCCCGCTACCCACCCAGTAGGCATAAACACCCACCATGAGCCAAAAAACATCTTCACCCACCCCCACTAAGCCTAATAAACAGTAAAACCCAATACTAGTCACTACACCTATTGATTGCCAGTGAGGTTACCTATGCCCTCAATGGGAGAAAATATAACCCCAATGGGAATAAATAGGCATCCCCTCTACCCCCAAAAACCACCCCCACCCAAACCATACATTACAGTAATGGGCAAAATTACCAGATCTGGATAATAGCTCATTTGCCCATTAAAAATAAAACATTGTCCAACCAGTATAAAGTAATGTTGCACTTACCACTGCCAGGATGAAGGCCGTCCTCATCTTCCTCCTCATCCCCCATGGCAGCAACATAACAATAAAAAACAAACTAGTGACCACTAACCCCTTAGTCCATTAGCGGTTAGTAACCTCTATAATTAAGGGGTTAATCTCACTACCCACCTGGGATGCTTAACCACCCTCTGGGGGAACTATCCCCAACCTCTATCCATTGATTTGCACGGTGGTACACCATACCCATAAAATATGGGCATGATTTACCACAGTGGCAGTCAATGGGCAACCTAAAAAAACCAAGAACCAAAAATACACAACAATTAAATAAAACAAGCACAAGAAATACACAACAATTAAATAAAACAAGCACCAAAAATACATACCAATTAAATAAAAACAAGCATTTGCCAAAAAATGCATTGCTTGTCACTGTGTTTATCTATAACCTGAAAAGGGCATATATAAACACATTGGCAGTCAATGGGCTGGAAAAAAAAATACACAATGAAAAAAATACTTTTCTTACTTTTGACGTCTTTACCCACCGATTCCGAGTCCAGCAGCAACAGCAGGAACCTCTTGATACTCGACGCAATGATCCTCAAAAGCCGGTAACTCCTTCCTTCTTCTCTATTTTTAATCCAATCCAATGGGGTGGATGTTGTCCCGTCATCTTCATGGCTTCAAATGAGATGGACAGGCCTTATATACGGCCTGTGATGTCACATTTAAGTGTGAAATGGTACACCCCCAATCAGATTGACTGGTGTACCATGTGACAGGGTTCTTTTTTTTATTTTTTATAAAGGATGTCACATCATCTTAAAGGGAGGGACGTCACATACTTTAAAAAAAATTGCTGCCATCACATGGTGCTACAACAAATCAGATTGTGAGATATACCAATCCAATTGGTTGAAGTACCATGTGACAGCTTCCATTTTTTTTTTAGAATGTGATGTCATCTTAAAGGAATCCTTTTTTTTTTTTAATGGCTGTCATCACATGGTACTTCAACCAATTGGATGGTGAGATATACCTCATGGTACACCCCCAATCCGATTGGTTGGAGTACCATGTGATGGCAGCCATTTTTTTAAAGGATGTGACATTATCCCTTTAAGGTGATGTCACATCCTTTTTAAAAAATGGAAGCTGCCACATGGGACTTCATGGTGGTTAAGGATGACCCCAAATGGAATTAGGTCTGATGTACATTATATGCACACTATATTCATAATGCCCGTCTGACATTAATATATGACAATATGTACATACTTTGATTAGGTAATAACCTTTGTGGTGGCAGGCATTTGCAGTTGTGTGGGACATAGCTAAAACAATTTATAAGGTTAGAATAGTTAACCCTTGGGAAAAAGTGCCCTGACCAATAGCCCGTGGGTGCCCCTGAATATAAGGGGTTAATGTAATTGGTATAGGGGAGGAAGAAGAGGGCATTTGAGTATTATTTATGGGGGTGATTACTCGGGACAGGGATCTCATTGATTCTCCCTATTTAGAAGTGGTGCGTTGTAGTAAACAGGATAGGGGTGTTGGTACTGGGGATTTATTTGTGTGGTAGGCTTTGTTAAATATCTCCAAATATCGTCATATATTATAAAAATTTGAGAGAGAAAAACATGGTAGAATGACTTAAAAAATGTAGAAATAAAATTATGGAATAAAAGATTAGATAGAATATTGAGTTATGTGTTTATAGTTTGTGGTTGTTGTAATCTTTTGTCACAGCTGACCTGGTCAGTTTTTCCCAGATGGTGAACTTAGTTGGATGTTATTGGTGGTTCGGGGGAGGCGGTCCTAGGTCTGGGCATAGTTTGGCAGGTCTGAGGGTGTCCTCCTAAATGGTTCCCTTGTTTTAGACCAGAGAGTTTTCACTGGACAGTGGGCATTCATGTCTAGAAGGGTTAACAATGTTTGTGGGATTGTGTTATGACAAGGACAAGGGAATAGTGTGGTGTATGGTTGTCGTAATAAACAAAAGCTGTGGTCATTTGAACCCAGTTAGTGTTTAAGGTTTTTGGAGATTGGGTATCTGAAATAAAGGAACATGGGTCATGTGGTTTTAGAATAGATATCTATACAGAAGAGACTGCGACTATTCTAGCACAAACCAGTGGCAATCGCCAAAAAGACCCAGGTACATGCTGGATACATGCCTTAAACTTGCCTTAAACTAGACCCAGCATTTCTGCATTGATTAATGGCCCATCAGATTAACAACGGGGGTCCCTGGCAGTCCCATTCAAACTGAATGGGACTGCCAGGGACCCCTGCTGTGTTAATCCCATGGTTCATTAGTCAATGCAGAAATGCCTTAAACTTACCTTAAACTAGCAAGGTTACACCCAGCACATACCCAGAATGTGACCGGGCTAGTTTAAGGCAAGCTTTAGAATACTCGTGGTCTCGTCTGTACTTCATGATATTTACAATATCTGGTATCAGTTGTTTCTAAGAAATGTCTGGAAATGTCAGAGTTTACAGTGAAAAGTATTTACATAAATAATTATGCTAAGTTAGATGCAATATTTAAAGATGCAGTTCAGACGGCACTTTAAAAAGAACCTATTATTTTTGTTTTAATATATGCAGCTGTTGATTACCGTTATTGAAAACGAATTACCTAAATTGTTGATCGATTCATTTTCCTGTCATCGATCAGCAAAGATCCTGCTTCCCAGGGTTCACTAAATGGCTGCTGTTCAGTTTCAAGCAATCCTTCTGTCAGTGTAACTCAGCGGCTACAATGTATTCCTAAATTACTAAAATAACATTGCTTATTGGCAACAATTTATCATAAACAGGAAACTTGCAAATATCTTGCACTGCTAGGAAGTGTGTGAAAACCTGCTATAGAAATCAAAGGGTGTTCAATATATTAAAACTCATCAAAAATGTAGTAAGTATTATCAAATACTACAGAACTGGTTTATTTAAAAAAAACATATGTACAGTAGGATATTGCACGGCTTGCTCCTTTAAGTACAGTACATGGTCTAGATTAGACAATCAAAGAGCTGGGCAGGTTTTGTTAGACCCAAATGTTATGTTGCAAGTTTGCAAATGGTTGCTTAGTAAGATAATTTATCATCCTCGCTGGGCTAGAGGATATCTCACCAGGCAGTTAAGGAATAAATTAAAGATGCCTCACAGCAAGCACCACCAAAAGAGAGGTAAGTGCTTATTCAAACAACTACGCAATGGCTTTAAAGATGTAGTATGTGATTGTGATTGTTAACGTTGGAGAAGAAAGTATACATAATTAAGCACTTCCTCTTATCTGATGGCCTGTATTAAATCTTGATTTAGTTAAGACAAGCGACAAGTTCTTGTGAAGTTATATGAGAAATCAAGTGCAGTGAAACAATGGCTTTGGAGTGTGATTGTATTTAGGTATGGGTTATTGGAGGACTTCAATTTATTTGGTGGGAATGGGATCAATTGAAGGTATGCAGTGGGCTTGCTGGTGGGAGAAGAACCTTGCCAAAGAAATGTACTGGAAAACTGTACAGTTGGGGAGAAAGAAGGCACTTCCACTTGGTGGATTGATTGGCAGAGGTGGCGCTACTGCCCATGGTAGTTAACTTGGTGTGGTGGTATCCTTTCTTCAGTGGCGGATTTACACAACTGCCGCCCTTAGACACTTAGCTGCTGCCACGCTCCTCCTTCGTACCTCCTTCCTCCTTTTGTGTCGCCCTCCTCCTTCAGTGTTAAAGGACAATGTTACACGGCGTTGCGTTGAGACGGCAATGAGACATCACACGGTGTTTCATTGCCATGGTAACCTGATGTCACAACATCATTTAATGCTGAAGAGGGAGGATGGTGGCACAGAGGAGCTTGGCATGCTCTCCTCCGACAATCAGTGGGGAAGAGAGCAGGGCGTCCGTATATGGGGAAAAAACGCCCTGGGCCTTGGCCTATCGGACCTAATGGGAAATCTGCTACTGCCTTTCATGCTGGGACAGATGGTCCTAAAGCCTCATGAAGAGTGGCAGGTCATGGTGGTGTCCTCTCATAGTGGGAGAGGCAGTGCTACAGCTTGTGAGTTGGAGGCAGTACTAATACACATTGGTGAACGGAAAGGTTTGGTGGTGTCCTCATTTCATTTTGGTTATGGAATTTTGATAGTCCCACAGAGCAGGAATGGTTGGTGCAATTTCCTCAAGAACTGTACATACTGTATATGTGGTGCTGAGAAGATCCTCTTCATTTATGTGTAAGATTGTGAACAAAATGATGTGGCCATTTCCAGCCACAATTGTGTCTTGGTGTTTTTGAGTGTAATGAGGGGAATACAGGGAGGAATGTGAGGTGTTATGGCCACAAGGCGAAGGGGCAATTGAGGATTCCACCAGTCATGTTTCTTCACTGCCCCCAACCCAAGGCACTATTCAATATTCATTTACTGAGATATATATAGGGGTTATTTAAAGAGGCCATAATAAGTAACATTTCAGAAAATACTTGCACTACATTACATTACAATACATATGGGAGAGGGAGTGGCTCAGTGAGTAAAGACACTGACTGGCACTGAGAGTTTGAAGCAGGTTCAATTCCCAGTGTCGGCTCCTTGTGACCTTGGGCAAGTCACTTTATCTCCCTGTGCCTCAGGCACCAAAAACATAGATTGTAAGCTCCACGGGGCAGGGACTTGTGCCTGTAAAATGTCTCTGTAAAGCGCTGCTTACAACTAGCAGCGCTATACAAGAACATGCTATTAGTATTATTTGTGTACAAAGACATCTAGCTACCCTGTTTAAATGCTTTTGACAGCTAAAGGAATGCAGAACATGATTCCATGACAATGCATTCCTTACTACTGTATACAGAAGTAAACAATCTTCAATTCAATTCAGATATCCCATCCATATCTAAAATGGTTGATAGATACTAATTTTTCACAGGAATTTTTTTATACTAGTTTTGAATAATTTTATGTTGCTACACTTGTTTATAACATTGTTATTGCATACAATAATTAAAAAAAACTATTTTAAATTATAAGGGACAGATTTACAACAAAATACATACTGTGTAACAGTTACTATATCATATATAATAGTTTTAGGTCAATAGAATTGGTAGGCTGGTGTTCCGAAGAATGAGAAGACATGTTGTAAATGTTCTGTGGTACAAAAGAGATGGGAACCCCCAGTGTATTTTATCATTAGTGCTGCAGTACAAGGAAGCTAAAAGTAACCAACTGCAACTCCATGCTTTGGGGTCATTCACAAAGCAGTGATAAGTGGTTTTAAGTGCGATAAATGCCCTTACAGCGCGATACTGCCTTCTCAGCTATTCACAAAGCAGTGGTAACAGTGCAGTATCGTGTTATAATGGCTTTTTATCACCCATAAACTGTCAATGAAAAAAGTCGTATGATAGGTCAAAAAATGGCGAATTTGCTGTTTTTTTGCCAGTAACTGCTATTCACAAAGCAGTGATAAGTAGATTGTACGGTAAAAGCTCACCATTTCTTTTCACCAGCTGAAAGCTGGCGCAAAAGAGATGGAGACATGCATAAAAGCATTTTTTTTCTGCACAGCATTAATACAAGAGGCCAGTGGAGGTCTCCGGGTGGTCCCCGTGGGTGTCTGGGGGCCCTCAGGAGGTCCCTGCGGCTGTCTGGGGTCATCGGGTTGTCTCCACGGGTATCCGGGGGTCCTCAGGTGGTTGCCGCGTGTGTCCGGGGGTCTTCGGGTGGTCACCGCTGGCCTGCGGTACCAATCCTATGCACAAAAAAAACATTGTCCAATACTTTGAAATAAATGCAGCCCGCTCCCTTCCCTCCCCCCTAATATATACAGTACAGTAATGGGCAAAATTACTATTATCCAGATATGGATAATAGTGCATTTGCCATTTAAAATAAAACATTAACCAGCAGAAATAAAGTAAATAAAACTTGCACTTACCCTTGCCAGCCTGCCAGGATGAAGGCTGTCATCCTCATCACTGCCCATGTCCTCTATTGCTAGCAAGAATATAATAAAAAATACAATACAATGGCCTCTAACCCCTTAATCACCTTGGCGGTTAGTAACTGCTATAGTAATTAAGGGGTTAACCCACCCTCCCCCACTTGGCCACAGTAACATGTTATTTCAGCCATTAAGATTGTGAGATTTATATCCCCAATCTAATTGGTTGTAGTAGACCATGTGACTCCCTATGGATGACATCACATCCTTTCCAAAAATTGATTCTGTCACATGGTCTACTACAACCAATCAGATCGGGGATATACATCTCACAATCTGATTGGCTGAAATAGCATGTGACTGTGGCTATGTCGGTTTGGTGACGTCATGTTAAAGGGAAAGGAAGCACAGCCTTTCTGAATGGCTGGCTTCCCTCCCTTTACATGACATCACAGTTTAAAAAAAAAATTGTCACATGGTTATCCCAGCCAAACAGATGGCGTGGGAATCATTTGCCACTCAATGTGATGTCATAGAACGTATAAAAGCCTTTGCAGTCTCATTTGATGCCAAGAAGCTGGAGAGTGAAGACCTCCTATCCAATAGGATTACAATGGCATTACAGATGAAGGAAGAAGAAGAACCCCCAAATGGATTACAATTACCAGATGAAGAAAAAAAAAGAAGAAAAGGACTTTGGACTTTACCTGAGGCCCGTTGCTGTTTTGGATTGTGGATTTGTTCGAGAGCTTGCTGAGACCACGGGAATTGGAGGGTGAAGATATCTAAAGGTAAGAAAAAACATTGAGTGTATGTTATTTTTCTTTTACAGGTTTTTTCATTGTATTTTTTTATTGTAATTTTTTTTATTGTTCATTGATTGCCAATGTATTTATGCATGCCCCTTTAGGGCTATATTCAGTCACATACAGTGACAAGCAATGCTTTTTTTGCAAATGCTTTCTTGTATTTCTTTTAAATGTACTTTTATTCTTTGCTTTGAAATATTCTGCTATTTATTTTGTGTTTTGATTTTTAATGATGGGAATTTTTGTGGTGTTTTCAATTGTTTATTTCTTTTACTTTTTGTTGTTTGCTTTTTAATTGTGGATTATTTTTGGTCTTTTGCTTTTCATTAATGGTGTTTATTTGAAGCTTTCTTTTATTTATTGTTGTTTTTTGTGTTTATTTGTTAATTCTGGTGTTTATTTGGTATTTGCTTAATTGATTGCTGGTAATTTTGCAGTGCTTATTTGTTTCTTGTTGATTATTTGGTGATTGTTTTGATTGCATTGGATATTGTTGGTGGTTGTTTATTTTTTAGGTTGACCATTGACTGCCATAGTGTTAAATCATGCCAATAGTATATGGCATGATGTACCCACTGTGCCAATCAGTTGGTTTATTGGCATTTGTAATGTGTTTATTTTTCTATGCAATGTTTTATTTCGGGCCTGTTTTTTTTTTAGCTTCACCATTTATTGCTAAAGTGGCAAATAATGTCCATATTATATGAGCATGATGTACCAATGAATGGGTGGAGGATGGGGGTAGTTGCCTCGGGAGGGTGGTTAGGCCTCCTGGGTGGGTAGTGGGGGAGGGTGGGTTAACCCTTTAATTACTATAGTGGTTACTAACCGCTAAGGTGATTAAGGGGTTAGGGGCCATTGATTATATTTTTGATTGTATTGTTTCTGGCATTGGAGGACATGGACATGATGAAGATGACCTTCATTGTGGCAGGCTGGCAGGGATGAGTGCGTTTTATTTACTTTATTTCTGCTGGTTAATGTTTTCTTTTAAATGGTCAAATGCACTATTATCCATATCTGGATAATAGTCATTTTGCCCATTATTGTACTGCATGTATTGGGGGGGATGTATTTATTTGAATGTATGCTTATTTTGTTTTGTTTTTTTAGGCACAGGATTGGTACCACAGGCCAGCGGGGACCCCCGGACACCCGCAGGGACCCCCTGAGGACCCCCGCAGGGACCACCCGAGGGCCCCCAGACACCCACGGGGACAACCCAAGGGCCCCCAGACACCCGTGGGCCCCCACAACCTGTGGTATCATCCCTGTGCATAAATCAAACATTGCTTTTATGAGTGTTAGTGGGGTATAGTGGTTATTGGGGGCATATGGGGTGGGTGGGTTGTGTATTGGTGGATAGTACATATTGCAATGTTTATTGGGGACAATTGCTCCCAATAAACCGGATATTGTGCCTTAACACCTTCATTGCATTAGCGGCTATCCGCTAAGGTAATGAAGCTGCTTTAATGTAAATTGTATTAATAGTGTGCGGGAACAGGGGATCTCCTGAGCTGAACGCTTTGATTTCTGCCTCAGGGACCCCCGCTTCCCGAGTTACAGGCCCCGGAATGAAGGTGTCGGTATTGCCACTACTGTATTATCAAATCGTCCGCGTCATGTGACTGGGGGATTTAAATAATGAAGAAGATACCGGCACCCCATACCAGGGCCTGTAACTCGGGAAGCAGGGGGTCCCCAAGGCTGAAATCAATGCGGTTCATCTCAGGAGACCCCCTGCTTCTGCACACTGTTAATAACATTTTTATTAAAGCTGCTTCATTACCGTAGCGGATAGCCGCTACAGTAATGATTTTTAAAAATTGTTATTGGGATTTTGATACTAGTTTACAAGAGCAGGGGGTCTCCTGAGCTGAACCGCATTGGTTTCAGCCTCGGGGACCCCCTACTTTCTGAGATACAGGCCCCGTTATAGGGTGCCGGAATCCCCCTAAAGGATTTAAACCCCCCCAGTCACGTGACGCGGGAGATTTAAAAGCACAGGGGACACCAGCACTCCATAACGGGGCCTGTATCTCATGAAGTAGGGGGTCACCGAGGCTGCGAACCAATGCGGTTCAGCTCAGGAGAGCCCTTGCTCATGTAAACTATTATCAAAATCAGTATTTTTACTGCACGATTGCCTGTAAGAGCCGTGCATGGAGAGACGCAGTTTTTTCTATCGGCTATCACGCTATAGTATTTATAGCACGAAAGCACTGATACAAAAAACAGGTCGCGCGATAGTGCATTTTTTTACCGGATTTTAAACAATGTCCTTCACTTATTACTGAATCCCGCTTTTGGCTTCATGTCTTATAGCACGATAAAAAAAGGCATTGTCAGGCGCAAACGCACTGGTTTTATCACTGCTTTGTGACTAGGCCCCTTTAAGAAGTAAATATAAGTGATAACATTATTTGGAAGTTTCTGAGGTATGCAAGTGCATGTCATGGGCACACAACAATGACATCACTATAAACTCCTTTCCTATAACCACTGTTTCATTTAATGTTGAAACATACACAATCACTTTTTTTTCACAAAGAATGCATAGATCATGGATCACAATGCCATCTACAGGATGAATATTACAATTGCAGTTCTGATTATCTATTGGCGCAGCTTTCCGCATTATGGGTCTAATGTAATATTGCGGTACATTCATTTTATTAATGCTTTATATAATTAAAATAATATAATATGGACATTATATTTATCTCGGATGACATACTAAGTATTCTTTTATTAACCGATTGGTATTGTTATCTACTTATTACCAAGTTATTTATATCCAGGGATTTCATGCTGTAGCTGCCACACTTGACCATTACTCTAGTGTAGTTTACCAAAATCAGTAATTATCTTGATTACCCCTTCTGGAGTGTTATCCCATTTGCAAATGGTTGTGTCATCTGCAAAAGGGCATACATTCCCTTCTTGTGTTTAAGATATACAACAATTCTTTCCTTCGGAGATGTTTTGTTTCCCTAGTACTCATTTCAGGCTCACTAGACAGTTATGAACTATTTCCCTACTTCCACTTTTGTGACGTGTGACTACATTTGATCTCCTCCAGTCTTCTTGAAGGTAGACAGCAGGACAGACAAGTGATGCAGAGAGTAGACAGCTTTGAGTAGAAGGCAATATGCATAGTAGACATACAGTAGCAGACATTAGTCATTATGTAAGGAGGTGCTAAGGGTCTTAAAGGAGAGGAAGAGAATTTGTATGTAATAAGGAATTTCATGAAAAGCCACTAAATGGATTTCAGTGCGAGAAAGTCCGAGAGATCGCACAGACACAAATGTAGCAAGCATTGGTGCACCCGCTGTGCAATAAAGGGTTAGCCTCACCACTTTTTGTGAGCGGCTTATTGAATTGATGGCTTCTCCTATTGGCACATTATGCACATCCTGCTTCAGCGGGTTAGCATGAGTAATATTGTCTCCTTGATCTGTAGTGTGAACATTCTATGAGGTGACTATGTGACTAGCATGCAAGGCAGATATAGAGAGTTGTGCGGAAAGGGCAGATAATAAATCCTGTAATCTTCAACATGTGAGAGAATGTGCATTCAACTTTTATTTGTAAAGCAAGGAATTAACTAACTTTCACTGTCCTTAGAGCTGACTTTCAGCCGAATCACTGACTGTAGCCCTAGCAATATTGTAATCACTTCAGCAAAAAAAAAAAAAAATGATAGACTGCATGTTTCCTTTGTTATTGCCCTTGGGATGTAGTTATTACGTCATGGGGTCTGGCACTCCAGGGGCACCATGACATATTAGCTACACTATGTCATAAAGTTCTTCCTCATTTTTCTATGGGAGATTGCGCCCTGTGCTCCTATGAAGCGCAGAACACGATCGATAAGGAAGTGAAATGGAATGAGGACTCCTCCCCTTCTGTTCCTTCGTCGGGCTCTGTCTCCAAAGTAGACAGGGGATCGCAAGTGCCCGTACTCAAAGGGTTAAAATGACTTACTGTATTGACCTTAGTTGTACATTTATTTGAATTTAAAGGCAAAGGTAGTCTGGGACAGTAGTGACCTCAGTCCTGTTACTGTAGTCTAACTCTTGAGCTTGAGATAAAGTATTTTCTGGATTGGCATTATGGTTCTTCATACTATAGGTGTAGTTGTATAAAAGCTTTTGATACCTCACAAGTTTCATCATTTGAAAATCTGAACCGAGTCTGATAAAAAGTATTATACTACAGCCCACAACAAACCCACTGCACACTTCACCAGGACCAAAAAAAAATCTAATTGATCACACTGTGTTTGCCCTTGGGATATAAATGTGGAGCACTTCAGAAGCCTAGGAATGTGGCGTATTTTAAGGCTTCTTTTAAACCATTCTTATTTAATCCTCACAAGACAGTTCCTGACTTTAAACACATTTCTTACTGTCTTCTCTTTTTCATTTTCTCATCCAGGAGTGCCTATAAAGCTACATACAGCTGACGTCAGACAGCCCCGTCGCTCGCTGGCTGTGGAAGCTCGGCAGCGTGGGGCAGAGAAAGAAAGAGGCTTATAGGCAGCTGAAAGTCGGGGCCTGGTCACGACCGGCAACAGGGCCTGGCCAAAGGTTGGGGGAAATGTGCAGCGCCGGCCGGGCCCCACCAGCCAGCGGGCCTGGGACACCAACCCCGGCAGACCCCCCCCTATTGGCGTTCCCCCCCTATTGGCGTTCCTTGACTCAAGATGCTCTTGAAGATGCTCCCTGACTTAACATTTTGCTAAATTCGCTTTTACTCCTACTGTCTCTGTAAAGGAACTGTCAATTAGAAATGGGGTTTTTTTTTTTTTTACAAAGTCATTAGCGTTGGGGGGGAAAAATGCCACTAGGTTTTTTAAAAAAAATTGAATACTCAAAATGCAAAAATTAGCTAAAGTTCATCATTTCACTTCAAGACAAAAGTTTATAAGTATGTACGGAGAGCTTTCACTTGCATGCAAAAGTTTACATTTGCAAGCAAAAATGTAACAAATATTTGCACTACGTTTGCAATTTTTTTTACATGTTTCCTGAAATAAAAACAAAATAACTGTGAACCAAATTTCCTACAGATTCACCCATTTCTACTTTAAATATACAGATGCAGCGGCCGTTATTCGTACACTTCACGCGGTGTATACCTCGGAATACCCAAGTCATGGCACGTAATTTCTTCCAACCGTACCGCCTTAAGAAAAAGTGCAGGAGAGTGCAGAAAATGACATTTTAGTGTTCTGGTTTATAAACACCTGAAATTGACACAGTAGCACAGTACTGTACACATTACAATTCATTCATTTCATTGCACACAAAGATACAGAATCCATGAAATTCAAACAAAGCAATCGCGATAAACTCGTGTGCCTGGGGCGATTGGCGGCGTTAATGCCACGTGGAGTACAGCAGCGCACACGAAACCGGCGCCGTGATTTGTTTGAATAACGGCCACTGCATCTGTACCACTTGGGATTTGGAAGTGGGAATTTCCCTTTGCTTCATATTATCATATACAGTACTAGCTGTTGTTATCCCCATTGTTGGTACTTAATATCCCTGCATTGTAATTTAGTAAAGTTCTGCCTAAACAGTTGGCACAATATAAATACAATTATCCAAACACACATTTTCCCCTAAACTAAAACCAATCAAGTTCCAGCAAAACCAAAACAGACCATCTTTTAAAAACCGAAACACAAATGGAAGTGCCCACTTTGAGATTTCTTTTCTACATCCTCTTACTACGTATGACCCTTCAAACAGGTCTCGGGTCTAAATAGCAAGCATTTCATCTTCAGTCTCAGAGAATCTAAGCCTAATTTATTAAGTGCCCTAGGGCAGCATAGCATCCTTGATTCTTCAACGACTTCCTCCGAAGTCAGCTTTTCTTACCCTTAATGTTCCTGTGCCTGATACTTAGCGGAGGTAACAGATTTTCGCAGTCTTGGATTTATTATGATGCTCAAAATGAATGTTCACGGTTGTTTAAATAAAAAAAAAAAAAAAACTGTTTATTACAGTTTTATTTGTCTGTTATTACACACAATAGCATATCCTAAAGCCTGAATGTCCTTCAACATTAGATATGCACCAACCAATCTACCTATATGTAGCACCATTTAAAAAAATGAATATTTGTTTTAAAATATGTTGAGTATCATTTAAATTAAAGCTTATTGGAAATCTCAGAACAACAACAAAGGTTGGGCACCTTTCACAGGTATTTTGATTTTAAAAGTGTTAATGTTTTTGTTCTAATAAGAAATGTTGTTTTTTTGCAAAACTTATTTGCCAGAACTTCGTTAGTTTAGGTTGTGGATTTTCCAAAAATTATATGAAAAAAAATTAAAGTTTTTTCAAATCTTTACAAACTTTGATTTTTTTTTTTTTTGCAAAAATGTGCAGGTTATTTTGAAATGTCCGGCCATTTTATAAAAATAAATCAAAGCTCGTCATTCCTGAACTGTTTGACTAATTGAATTCTGAACTGTGAAGTTCTGATTTTGAACATGCAAATGTGTCAATTTTTAATAACAAATCTCATAAAATCAATAACAGTGTGGCAGCACTCACCATTGGAACGTATTAGCACCATCACATGCTGGAAAAGGTCTTGAGTGCATGTGGTCATGTGGAGTACCATAAAGTCCCCCGTAATATCTTGGCAAAATAAAAATGGAACCCACATCACTCGTAGGTAACATTAAAAAATCTGTTATGAACATGGCATCTTAAAAACGTAAAATAATAAGGCAGTCTCTCTAAGCCTTTCCAGCCTCTCTTAGGCTGCAGTCCCAGTGCGTTCTACATAGAATGTCTCGGCGTGCGCTGTGCACACAAGCACCGACCCCCAATCAGACCGGGCCCAGTACCTGCCTCGGCGCGCATTTAGCGACTGCGCTGTACTTACTGCAAGTTTTCTCAAATACAAAAAAAATGTATTCGGTATTTGCGACGGAGGCGTGGCCACGCCCCTGCTGGCGGTTCAGCCAATGAGGGTGAACCAGCCGTGTGAGGTCATGACCATGCCCCCACAAAACCCCCGCCATGCCCCCTCCCGTCGCAATTTCTCCCTCTCTCCCAAGACGCAGATCGAAGTGAAGGTCTGTGCATGCGCCGCCCCCCCACTTCCCTGCCGGGCGCGTGTTACAGTGCACACCGGGACTGCAGCCTAAGTGGCACTCTGCCCACCCACCCAAATAAATACTGTTAATAGCGAAATATGCTGATTCCTTAACTCACAAGTGCGATCCCCTCAGTCCCAACAAATACATGCAATAAAGATATACTGTAGTGGAAAAATCTAACAAACCCTCAGTAGAATTCTTCCCACTACTACTGCATATGGAGGGTAAATCCACGTATTTATAAAATCACTATACAGACACTAAATAAATGTAAAAGTATACATCAATCAATATCAAAAGGTAATACTGATTTCAACGTCCAAATTTGTACATGAGTCAAATGTGAACTGACGTCTGGGTATGGAAACTCTTGCAAAAACTTGTTACTTCCTCCCATAATTTACTAGATTACCTATCTAACTTGAGGAGGGGGATCCTAAATATCTAGAGAATCAATCGAGCAAAGCATCCGGACATCATCATTTAGAGCAATCAGTTAACTGGATAGAACTTAATGGGGGTGTCAATTGAATCTAAGGTATTAATATTGGTACCCATTTGTGGCCTCCTGTCTACTGCTGCCCAGTCTCTGGAGAATCGCAAAAAATGGAAGAATAAGTTCTAAACTGAGAAGTATACTGTATATCAGTTTATATTGTAATCAACACTGTCATATATGCACTATTAGGTGAAATGAAATCAATTCTTCAAGGAGCCATATCTATTAATAGAGTGAATTGGCTCACCCTGCAAAAAAAATAATTTAAAAAAAATATATATTTATATTATAATATAATATCCGGCACTCCAGTGGTCAAGGCATTAGGAGCTGGTGCTTGTACCATATAAATAAGCAGCATACAGTACCAGTGGTAAAGAAGTAACAGCACTCAGCAATTTGAAAAGGAATTATATTAGTATAAAGAAATACTGTACTTGCACATATAATCGACGTTTCGACCCCGGAACGGGATCTTTATCAAGGGGGGTGCAAGGGATTCTGGAAAATGACATGCAAATAAACATACAGATTGCAGACCTGTCTAAGACATGTGAATGGGCTCACAAGTGATATTTTTATTTGCTATATGCTTTACGGTGGAGGATTTTTCGTCACCTTTTTCACCGACCATAACTTATCTAATGTGTGGTGAAACCTACCCAGCCTTAAAATTGCAAAGCCAGTACAACCAGCCTCACACTGATGAGACACAAAAGGTCAAAACAGCTGTCTGTGAGTAGGTTTACTGGCTATGCACCAAAACTCAGTTTGTGCTGAAAGGTGACACTGTGTACTCATTTGCATGTCATTTCCCAGAATCCCTTGCTGCAGTGGACTCACTGTATGTTCTGTGATAATGTCGAAAAGCAGGGTTGCAGACCTGTATAAAACATGTGAATGTGCTCACAAGAAATATTTTTATTTGATATGTGTGTGTATGTATGTATGTATGTACAGTATGTATGTGAGTGTGCGTGCGTGCGTGCGTGCGTGTGTATATTCTCATACAAAATGCGAAGATTTCCACAACAGACACTGGAGATACATTTCATAATGTGAGTAAAGCCTAACCCAAATTAGCCGAATCCTTACATAGGGGAGATATAGCAGACAGGTAGCACAGCAGTATAGATGACAGCAGTTAGTCACTGGGCTGGATGACATCATATCACGCTGCAGGTATAAGGTTACGGCCCCAGTGCCCCTTGCTGCACGTGCGCCTGGCCCCCAGGAGTGCATTCACAGCCTACAGCCGCGATCTGTGGTCTGTAGGGAGCTCTAGAGGACTTCAAGTGGGCATGGCCATGATGGGGGCGGGGCATATCTGCCCTTCCATTGGCTGCCAAGCACGTGACCATGTCTCGACACGGGAAGACAAAATTCTTTGTCTTTGCACGCCCACACACAGACGGCCACTGGGGCCTGCCCCATGGAGGGATGTGGTGTGTGACGCACATGCTGCAGCAGCCAATTGGGATCCTGGCCTCAGGCACCACTGCATCCTCATTAGCTGGGACTGTTTTTGCTCCTTGAACTGAGTTTATTCTGGCAGC
The DNA here is from genome assembly GCF_040206685.1 of Ascaphus truei. Classification (NCBI taxonomy): domain Eukaryota; kingdom Metazoa; phylum Chordata; class Amphibia; order Anura; family Ascaphidae; genus Ascaphus; species Ascaphus truei. Next base: position 371,636,461 of record NC_134486.1, read on the forward strand.
CAGACAGGTTCATGCTTATAGAGGATGTCTTCAACAATTAGGGAGCGCAGCGATCTGTGATCGAAAATGAAATAAATACAAAATATGGTGTATATGTGAATGTTTTGAACCTATACACTGATATTTCCCAGAAAGGACAGCAACATTCCTTAATCTTTGACCAAGGCGATCTCCAGGTCTCTCTGAGCAGGTGGGTGTATCTCAGGAGAAACAGATACAAACATTCTGCACCATCATATTTTTATCTTTTTATACTGTAGAAATGTTAAAAATATTTTTTTTAAATGGGCCCCCACAATGCACACTTACACCGTGTACTAAGGCCTTTTTTAAAACGAGGATGGGTCGGAGCAGGAGCTCAGAAGTGCTCTCACCAATGCCAGTACAGGCGCCGGTCTGATCGTCTGCAAGAACTCCGCAACGTCACTTCCGCTCTCCTCTCTTTTTTTGGATCAGGCTGTCAGAATACCTCAATGTAAACAAAAAGAAAATATAATGCTCACTGAAATAATAATGTGAATGTAATATGATTGTGCCTTACACGTCTAGAGTGACGGTGGGTGCAACTATGAGCCAAAATTAACATAAATTAACAACAATTGGAAGGAGAAAGCATTTTTGTTGCCGACGCCAACCAACTAGAAGCCCATTTGAAATTGCACCCCTTGGCAATTAAAACTTAACATTTAATTATAATATACATAAAATAGGTTCTTAACATATAGTAATTAGTGATTAACAACATATAATGTACTTTTGCGGGAAGGGATGGGGAGGTGGTAGACGGCCACAGTGTTTAATAAATTTATGCTTTGCCTAAATACAACGACAATAGCACCTGACAAAGATTGGCCTTAATAAAGAGTCAGTTACCTTGCTGTAAATGCCCAAGGATGCTTTACCTATATTGGTGTATTGTGCGTCATAAGGTTCAGCATACCGATCAAATCGCACAATACACCAATATAGGTAAAGCGTCCTTGGGCATTTACAGCAAGGTAACTGACTCTTTATTAAGGCCAATCTTTGTCAGGTGCTATTGCCGTTGTATTTAGGCATAGCATAAATTTATTAAACACTGTGGCCGTCTACCACCTCCCCATCCCTTCCCGCAAAAGTACATTATATGTTGTTAATCACTAATTACTATATGTTAAGAACCTATTTTATGTATATTATAATTAAATGTTAAGTTTTAATTGCCAAGGAGTGCAATTTCAAATGGGCTTCTAGTTGGTTGGCGTCAGCAACAAAAATGCTTTCTCCTTCCAATTGTTGTTAATTTATGTCAGAATACCTCTCCAGCCTCATCCTCTCCACTCATTGGAGGGAATATATATATATATATATATATATATATATATATATATATATATATATATATATATATATATATACATACAATTAAGGACTGCGCCTGGGTGTAGTATGACAGCAAATAACATTAAAGAAAATACAAAATACAAAATAAAACTAATAATCTATAAAACAATAATGCTATCTAACTGTAAAATCAATGATACTAAATAAAAAATGCATAAATAGTTGCACAGAGGTGTGCTGTGGACCCACTCAATACCATACTATATATTAAGTCTTTTGAAGTCCAAATATGTCCAATACAAGCGAAACAAAAGGCACTATCAGGATAAGGGCAGCTTCTTTAAAAGGGCACAACGACCTCCCTCTCCACCAGCATAGAAAATAGAAGAAAAAAGCGCCCAATCCTAGTGCATTACTGTATAAAAAGGTATTTAATTCCCAAAAAGGCTCATAAAATGAACTCACAAACATAAGAAGTAAAAAAGCATGTTATAAGATTAAAAAAAAGCCCCAAAAAAAGCCCAATTGCTGGGTGAAACGCGTTAGAGGTGCAGGGGTATGTCTCCCCTCCTCTTTTTAACCATTTTTCAATAAAGGTTTTTGTATGCAGCACAGTCCAGCCTCATAAACTTCCTTCCTGCATCGTGGTGCCCGCTGATTTGCCTGTCCCTGTCGGTATAGGTGCCTGTTATAAGATAATACTCATGCTCCAAAGGATCAGGAAACAACGCAGCTCTACTACACTGCTCCGTGACTCCACGGTATCCGATCTGGCCCTCGTGAATCAACGCCCGTAGGAACTCACGACATCAGGCTCTCCACAGATTTCCTTCCCCGGGAACACACCACCAGATGATTTAGGTTCCCACCGGGGACACTCGATGTGGCGGAACAAGCGGATGACGTCACACGTTGAATAAGGATGCCTGATCCTTTGGAGCATGAGTATTATCTCATAACATGCTTTTTTACTTCTTATGTTTGTGAGTTCATTTTATGAGCCTTTTTGGGAATTAAATACCTTTTTATACAGTAATGCACTAGGATTGGGCACTTTTTTCTTCTATTTTATATATATATATTATATATAGCAATTGGGACTTTAACAAAGAAGAGTATATTTCCCTGTGTTTTCTTGAATAACGTTTAGTGGATAGGCAATATTAGGGGGAATGTCTCTTTGCATGCCATTAGCACTAACCGCTGAAAAGAAAAGTAACATACAGTATGGTTGTTTAAGGAGTAGCACTGGGTTAACATTATGTTATTTGCTTTCGTGGATAGGCGTTATGATTAAACTAACATTATTCTAGCTTAACATTAGATTAAGTGGAACTTAGTGCCGGACCTTTGGAAGATTTAGAAAATATATGTGATGTGCTGTATAATTGCTATAAGGCTGTGTAACATCAAAAGCGTCACGTCATAAGTGTACATCAAAAGTGTCTACAAGAGTTCATTTTGGAGTTGAAATTGGAGGTGAAGATTGGAGGAAGATCTGGACTCTGCATTACAACGTTGCCACTGTGAGACATTAACTTTTAACATCTGTGATTTATTTGTACACTTTTATCCTCCAGTACCTTGGAACTCTTTCCTCCTGCATCTCACTATGCCCTCCCTATTTCATTTTCTGTTTACTGATTCCTCACTCCTTTGTGAGCATTTCTGTTCTCTACAACATCTCCACTCCCCACTGCACCATTATTTATACACCTCTCTCCCAACAACTTCTTTATCCCTCAATAAAAAACACCCACACAAATCCTCTATTCATACCCACTATCTACTCCTTCCTGCTGCTGGGGATCTTCCCTAAGCCTGAAGCCAGACATACACACCTGATCTCACTCATGCCTCCCTGACACCTCTTCCCCTGTAAATGGTGTTAACCTTTTCATTAAACACTGACCGTCCTTAAATTTTACCCCACAAATCAAGCATCCCAATAGCCTGCCCTCATGGCCAATGTCCCACACTCAGTTACTCCTTCCACCCATTGTGACCAAGCACTGCCATCTACAGCACTTACTCCCTCACCTGCTGTCTCTGTAAGTTTCCCATTAAACCTCTTAGATTGTAAGCTCTTTGGGGCAGGGATTTCCTTTCCTATTGTCTGATTTTGCTGCACTTATTGTATAATTATAATTCCCTGTACTGTATTCTTTGTGAAGCGCTGAGTACACTTTTGGCGCTATATAAATAAAGACATACAATACAATACTATTATTTTATACATTTTGTACAATCTGTATTGTGTTATAAATTATAGGAATGCATTCCAATGCAATACAGTGATGCCACTTAAAGGGGTTTGTCTGTGCATGTGGCCTTGAGGGTTGTGAAACATTAAGGTGTGTAGGCAAGGTACGCACAATACATTTTTCTTAATAACATTTAAAATATATATATATATGACCTTCTTTCCATTCAAAGCGACACTGTAGGAGAATCTGACAATATGGGCAATGCTGTCAGGTAAATATTTATTTACTACAGATTGTTGTATCTATAGTCAGGGCCGTCAACAAACTTGAAGAATGGATCCCCTGCAAATGTTACGACATTATCAGTTTATTTTGCACCATAATGTCTCTTTGTTCCCTCTCCCCCTCATGTATTTTTCTCTCACACCTTTCATGTCATTCCATCTTTTCCCCTGTGCTATTACATTATAACCATTACTTATCTACTCTCCCTGAAGCTTCTCTCCTTTTGGCCTCCAGGAACCTAAACTTCTCGAAACTTCCCCTTCTCTAATGTACCATAGATGACTTCATGATCCCCGGGAAACACAGGGTGGGGCCTAATACACACAAACCGCCTGGTAACCCTTTAGGAGGTTAGTTATATTCCTTTTTATTCTTTTACTTCCACTAATGTGTTTCTTGATTTCATTTATCCCTTATTTATTTATTTCATCAATGTTTTTCTCTTTCCCTCCTTGGTGATCTTTTTTTCCCCTTAATGTAATTCTCTTTAACCTTCAACTTTCTCTCTCTGGCCTCCCTCCTCCCTCCCCCCCAGCATGTCTTTCTCTCCTCTTCTCACACGTTTCTCTTCTCTTCTCTTCCCTCCCCCACATGTCTCTATCTCCCTCTCTCCTCTACACAAGTCTCTCTCTCTCCCTCTCTCCTCTACACGAGTCTCTCTCACTCTCTCCTCTACACGAGTCAGTCAGTCAGTCTCTCTCTCTCTCTCTCTCTCTCTCTCTCTCTCTCTCTCTCTCTCTCTCTCTCCTACACAAGTCAGTCAGTCTCTCTCTCTCTCTCCCCTACACGAGCCAGTCAGTCAGTCTCTTTCTCTCTCCCCTTCACGAATCAGTCAGTCAGTCTCTCTCTCTCGCTCTCCCCTACACAAGTCAGTCAGTTAGTCAGTCTCTCTCTCTCCTACACGAGTCAGTCAGTCAGTCAGTCTCTCTCTCTCTCCCCTGCATGAGTCAGTCAGTCTCTCTCTCTCTCTCTCTCTCTCTCTCTCTCTCCCCTACACGAGTCAGTCAGTCTCTCTCCACTACATGAGTCAGTCAGTCAGTCTCTCTCTCTCTCCCTCTCTCTCCGCTACACGAGTCAGTCAGTCAGTCAGTCAGTCTCTCTCTCTCTCCCCTACACGAGTCAGTCAGTCAGTCAGTCTCTCTCTCCCCTACACGAGTCAATCAGTCTCTCTCTCTCTCTCTCTCTCTCTCTCTCTCTCTCTCTCTCTCTCTCTCTCTCTCTCTCTCTCTCTCTCTCTCTCTCTCTCTCTCTCCTTACACGATTCGGTCAGTCTCTCTCTCTCTCTCTCTCTCTCTCTCTCTCTCTCTCTCTCTCTCTCTCTCTCTCTCTCCTACACGAGTCAGTCAGTCAGTCTCTCTCCCTCTCCCCAACACGAGTCAGTCAGTCAGTCAGTCAGTCTCTCTCTCTCTCTCTCTCTCTCTCTCTCTCTCTCTCTCTCTCTCTCTCTCTCTCTCTCTCTCTCTCCCCTACATGAGTCAGTCAGTCAGTCTCTCTCTCTCTCTCCCCTACACGAGTCAGTCAGTCAGTCAGTCAGTCAGTCTCTCTCTCTCCTCTACACTAGTCAGTCAGTCGGTCAGGTGCTGATATAGTGTGCAGCCAGTTCTGCTATGGTTTCATCTTCTCCCAGGAGGATCGCTATTTTTTGGTTCTTCTCTATATTATTAAAGTTCTGGATAACAGCAGTTAGTTTCTCTAGGTGGGAACTCCTCACTCCAGAGTATTGTTTGCAACGCAACAGGAAGTGTGTTTCATCTTCTACCTCTCCTAGCTCACATCTTTGGCACAGTCTCATCTCCCGGGGCTTCCAGTTCTGTCTGTGTCTGCCTGTTTCTATTTCTAGGCTGTGGGCACTTATTCTGTACTGGCCCAGGGTCTATCTCTGTTTTGGGTCTTTTACCTTCAGTAGGTAGGGTGCCAGAGTATATTCTCTCTGTAGGCTGTGGTAGGTTTCCAGCTTCTTTGAGCTCTTTCTCTCTCTCTCTCTCCCCTACACGAGTCAGTCAGTCAGTCAGTCTCTCTCTCTCTCTCCCCTGCACGAGTCAGTCAGTCAGTCTCTCTCTCCCCTACACGAGTCAATCAGTCTCTCTCTCTCTCTCTCTCTCTCTCTCTCTCTCTCTCTCTCTCTCTCTCTCTCCCCTACACGAGTCAGTCAGTCAGTCTCTCTCTCTCTCCCCTACACGAGTCAGTCAGTCAGTCTCTCTCTCTCTCTCTCTCTCTCTCCCCTACACGAGTCAGTCAGTCAGTCTCTCTCTCTCTCTCCCCTACACGAGTCAGTCAGTCAGTCAGTCTCTCTCTCTCCTCTACACTAGTCAGTCAGTCGGTCAGTCAGGGTCTCTCTCTCTCTCCCCCCTCTCTCTCTCTTCCCCTCTCTCTCTCCCCTCTCTCTCCCCCCCTCTCTCTCTATCTCCCTCTCTCTTCTCCCTGTCCTCCCCAACATCTGTCTCTCTCTCTCTCAACTCCCCCGCAAAGCATTTCTGTATCTCCCCTCCTCCCAGCATGTCTTTCTCTTCTTAAACTGTTCATCTCATTCCTTCTGTTCTCCCTCTTGTATTTATATTATGTAGCCTGATCCTCCCTTTTGCCCTCCTTACCTCCGCTACAAGCGGGGAACATACCGGGCAGTCAGGGAGGATGTAGGGATGACTCGGTCGCGAAGCTCTCCGGCGGGACCCCTGACAGGGCACCACCATTGTGGTGTGTGTTGCACATGCGCAGAAGCAGTTGTGCATGCGCAGAAGGTTTCCAAGTGCGTGGTCATCTTGCTCCACCCTGCGCATGTGCAGTAGCAAGGACATGCGGTGGCCATTACACCCAGAGGCTCCGCGGGGACTACAAGCCCCACAAAGCACAGGGGCAGTTAGTCAGGTGTTGGTGCGCAGCCAATAGGGCTCCAGGGTTCCCCTATTCAGGAAAGTATAAATTTGGCACGCTCAGGACACAACGCCAGTCTGAAAAGGGACCTCAGAGGACCAGGTAGTATCCATGGAGCAGTGCTTCCATGGACTAGGCCAGATCTCCCCCTTAGGCCCCAGCTAGGGCCCGACTCACAGTAGCTTGTGATTGCTTCGTGGGAGGCCCTCTTAGCTAGGGATGCTTACCCATTTTACTGTCTAGCGTCAGGGACACAATAAAGACCCTGCACAGTAATTGCGGCCTGTGGTCTGGAACCAGACCACCTCCATGTAAGAGACTCTGTATGGTGATATTATCCACGCCAGAATTCACCCCACGTGGAGGCGGACACCATCGCAGATGACATCACTGGATCAGCAGATCCCTGTTGCTAAGTCGGCCGCACCAAGAACTGGAGTACTTGGCAGGTACCTCGCCAAAGTGTACCATCACTCCATGGGATAGCACTATCTCCTATACTTTTGGGTGGACCTAACATTGGGGGAAGGACATCAGGGTATTGGTGCCTGTTACCCAATGTACTTTGGGGACACTCAATGGGTGTACTGTATGCCGTGACATATAAATATATACTGTGTGTTACAGAGTACTGTGATATATGTTCAGTAAAGGTTGTTATTATCTATGTGCAGGTATTACTTTTTACATTGTTTCTGTGAGGGGCTTATCCTGCTAAATTGGGATCCCTATCAGGTGGAGAAGCTGCACCAAAGCGAAAACATTATAACCCCAGGCTCCCAGTGGTGGAGGCTCAGGCCTTCTGTGAGCCAACTGGTAACAGCAGTACTGGTAGCCCCTTTAGTTACAGGGGGAACAAGGGCTACATTAGTTCCCTGTCTTGTCTTTTTTCCTCCCTCTTCTCTTTTCTTACACATGCTTTTCTCTTTAATAAATCCCCCAGGTTTCTCTTTATCTCAACCCCCCCGCCCCCCCCAACTCCACCACTCCCAAATATTTTCTCTATGTCATCCTCTCTCTAACAATCTGATGTATCTTTTCCCAGCATCTTTTTCTCTTTTTCTTCCCCTTTCTCACTCTTTCCCCCTTATGTCTGTCTTTCTTTTGTCCCCCTCATTCCTCTCTCTTTCTTTCCTCCCCCTCATGTCTCTCACTCTTTTCTCCCCCTCATGTCTCTCACTCTTTTCTCCCCCATATGTCTTTCTTTCCCTTCTTATGTATTTATCTCGTGCACTTTATTTTATCTTTGTGTTTTTCTGTCTTCCTTCCCACAACTGTTTTTTAACCTCCTGTTTTAACCCTTCCCTCCCTCTCACCTTTCCTAACCTGTCCCTCAGGCTGCAACTCCAGCCCCATGCTACTCTACTTGAGGCTGCACGCCCTGACCTAGTCCCCACCCACCTACGGAGGCTGTGCAGAGGAAGAGATTTCCCCTCTGTGAACTTCCTGTTGCATCTCAGGGCCCCACAGAGAATGAAGGTGCAGGCAGAGGGCTGGGCTCCCTAAACACACCGGGCCCAGGACAGCCGTCCTGACTTCCCAAACCCTCCCCATCCCAAGTCGGTGGCCCTGTCTATACTGTACCTATACATAGGTTTCTTAGGTTTGCATGGAAAACAACAATAAATATTAGGATTATAAATGTTTGGAACTCTTATAATTGTATCCCAGCTATCCTGTTGTGATGTGAATCCAAGTGTCAACATTCTATACAAGATGGAATAACTGAATGTAATAAAGCAACATTTTCATTACATAACGATCTTTATGTATAAACACCCAGCATATTTATTATGAAGTCCTAGTAAAGGTTAAAGGGCAACAATAATTACGCAAAATACACCCCTGAGTAATTGAAGGTTATCATTAGATTGGCTTTTCATTATAAGAGTTGAGAGTAATGTAACGGGTTTTCCACCCCACCCAATCTCATATATAGTGTGGGTGAGTAGAACATGTAGTGTTACCGGTGTGGTGCGTATACCTGCAGGCTCACAGGAGGTCTGAGCCTCCGCTAATGAGAGCCTGGGGTGAATCCTCTGGAACGGATCTTCGTTTACAGCGCCTCCACCTATGTAGGATTCTAGGGAAGTGTAGAATGACCCTACATAGGAACCCAATAAGAAACTACACACACAGTGATTATATATAACTAAGGGCTTTACTACGAACATAGAGAATATCATAATCCATTACATAACATCATAACCTGTGTCCCTCTCACGAGGAGACACTACCCGTGGTGACGTCTCGCAGGACGATTCCCTGACACCAAGTGATCCCACCCAGTGTCCCAAGAACCCCACCCAATGTCCCGTACTCCTACAGAGATAGTCACTGGGTGACTGCGCAGTCACTAAAACCTCTAGGCCTGTTGGTGCACATATAATATTGATACCTTCCGAGCATTCCGATGCTCGGGCCTGCAACACTCTTCTCAAAGGGTCAGACGTCCGTCTGATCCTTTCCAGGTACTCTGCCGGTGGACCCCAACGAGGGTCCCACCGCTCCACGGGAACTGCAACCGATCACGGCAACACCAACCGCATGGGAACAGCAACCGCCGCTATCAGCTTTCTGCCTAACTACTTCTAGAGTGACAGCAACCCTAACCTGGGGCCTGTCCCTGAGGAACCGCAACCTGGGATGGCTTGGGGAAAACTCCTAGGGCCTGTGGAACATTAACCTGCCCCCCTTCCCCTAGCTACCCAGTCTCAACTGTAACTGCTAATCCTAACAGCCTAACGCACCTGCAGCCAACACTCAGCTCACACTGTCAGCCTGCAGGGATCCACACACACTTCACACACACTGCACGCACTGCGCCCAGCACATGCAGCGACACACACACAGACAGCTGCAATCACACACAGCCACCTGGATCCCGTAGCAATCCACTACTAGCACACTGTGCCTATTTGCCAGTGCCCACAGCCCTACCCGCTGTGGCACTGCCAACCCTGCACCTTACACACACTAAGGGCGACCTTCCTATCTAGGGCCGTCCCTTGTCAGTTACCCACTAACCTGGTGGGGAGTTGGGGCCTACCTGGAGGGTGAGGGTACCTATCTGGATGCAGGAGCTGCACTCACTCCCTGCATCCTTCCTTCCCCTTCAGCTCCGCTGCTCCAACTGATGTGACTCATGCAAAAGCCCGGGAAATGTATCTCTTTCCTCCAGGGCAGTCCTACAGCCCTATTGGCTCCTATCAAGCACCTGGTGCCTGCCTCGCTATGCCTCATGGGAATTGTAGTCCCGAGGCCCTTACTATAACATTGGGGCCGCGTGCGGTCCTCCCCTCTGCCTACACTAACTCCTAATGGCCGTCTCAAGCTCTCCCTATGCTTCCCTACTCTCGCGCGACCTCCTAAGAGCTGCCTTAGCTCCCTAACCCTATCTGCGCATGCGCGACCTATCTGGGGCTCTCCTGCCCTCGCGCGATCACTGCGCATGCGCGACTTGAAGCGCAATGGCGGCGCCCTGCTCTGCGGCCGCCGGGACCTTAGAGACGCGATCGCGGCCTTAGCAACGGCCCGATCGCGTCCCCGGCAACCGGCCACAGGCAGGAGAAGCCGCGCTGCTCCCTGCTCCAGCCCCCACCCTTGGAAGCAGCCGTCGGGTTGTTCAGTACCCGCGATCGAGCTGCGCCAGGGGAGGGGGGTCTCCAGGAGCTGCTGGGGACCAGGGTTACAGTAAATAATAGTGAAATGTTTTTCCAGTCACTATTCTTTAGGAGAATTATTTAAAAACAAATATATTTCTATTTTAAGATGATTGTTTACAACAGCAACACTGCAATATTAATGGGATTACAAATTTTGCATTCCTGTAATACTTGTAGCAAAGTTATTTTTTGATATTTGTAGAATATAATATTTTAGAAATAGCTTGTTGTTGGGAATAGGATGTGTGCTGCCAGGAAACAGACTTCATGTGGCCACTGCCTTTTGTTTTCAAAGATTGTTTTTAGTTTAGCTTGCACTATTGTGTTACATACGTCACTACAGAGATATCAGCTGGAGCCTATTATTCAATATGTTTTCCGTCTCATGATGTAACAGGGTCTGCAGCTTGTTATGCAACTAGATAGATTGCAATATAAAAATGGAATATAGAGACCGAGAAAAGAAAATATTTTCATTTTAAAGTCAATGCCATTAGATAACAGATATTTTAATAATAACACATTATTTTGTCCAGTTAAAGCAGCAATGCCCAGAAGCATATATAAGTTTAACTCCTATATCTTGAGTATCCTGAGAATTACCTTCTCCTCTTAAGATTTTTTTTGTGTGTGGAAAACAATTGTTTTCTTAATCTCTAGCTTCTGGTGTTACAATAGTAAACTCAGTCTGCACTGGGCTCTGTGGAGACCTCCATTTTGAGCCCCTGTTCACTTAATATTTCAACAACTCATATCTCGTGAACTAATCATCAGATTGTAAAATTAGAAAACACCCCTGAAAGGGCAAGATTAGATCTTTTAAAGTAAATATAAAACAGGCTGCTTCTATAAACTTGCTGTCTTGCCGGAAAATATTAAGCAGGGATAATGTATCAAGTGGTTCGGGAACATTTATTTCTTTAGTAGTTTAACAAATTTGATTCGGAAGACCAGATTAATGTCTGAGCTTGAAGTTTAAGGCTAAGGCCCCGCTGCCTCAGACTACGCGCCCGCACTGCAGACAGGCGGCTCGTGGAGAGGCAATTGACCGCTCCCTGCGGTCTGTAGGGAGCGGGAGCTGGGGGGGCTTGGTTTGAGTGGAGGGCTCGAGGGCTCTCGTGCTGTGTCCCCCCACCCCTGTCGGTACCTCTCTCACTCCCGGAGCCTCCCTCCTCTCCCCCCCCTCCCAGAGCAGGGGCAGCCTGCGAAACGGGCACCAGAGGAGGGGGTGGAGGGGCGTTATGCACGGCTGCACAGACAGGGTAGCCGCCTCCCTCCCCATAGCCACCTCCCTTCCCTCCCCATTGCCGCCTCCCTTCCCTCCGCATTGGCTGACTGCTGCACCACGTGACGCGTCAGCGCTTCTGATCACCAGAAGCTTGCAGCATCGGCCAGCTGACGCGTCCCAGCACGCAGTCAGCCACATCTGAAGGAACCAGCGGGGACCTCCAGACTGGAGAAAAGGAGCTGGTGGCCTGTGGCCGCGTGCACGCCGCCGGACGCAGCGGGACCAAAGCCTATGGTAGAAATCCAAAGAATCTCTCCACAGGCCACGTGTGATGTTCCCAGATCTGGAGACTCCCAGGTTTCCGGCAAACTAGACTTAATTTTTGGTGTTTTGTGGAGAAAATGTAATCTAGCTGTGGTGTGATCAATTGAAAGCTGCAGTGTCATCTCCTTACTATTGCCCACCATAGTGAATCTGACATCAGCAACCATATTGTTCTCCCAGACAGTATACAGTCCAGGATATTTAGGGTGATTACGTTTCATGGAATCTACCCCCCCTCCTGCCACCCAGACATCTAACAATGTGAGAAGAATAAAAGACTATTTAAAAAAAAATTAACAAAGAACTCTCCACACAGTGATTACGTGTGAAATTAAGGCAACTGCTATAAAAACTACTGCACATTCCCGTAATAAATAAACTCTACTAATATTTTGTCACAGGTTCTGATATTTCCTAATGCAATAACAAAAGAGTTCCTTATGAATCAAATTATTTTATACTGAGTATTTAAAAACTCAAAGGGCTATTACTATGGCATTACTATGAGAATGGAATGCCTGGCTTCTTGTTGTAATGGAAAAGATGCAAAAATCAAATCAACAAATGTAATACTGTAGCTCACAGAGTAGATTGAAAGATAATAGTAATCACAAAACATGACTACCATATACATTTATAACCCAAATCCACAAAAGGGTGCCTTGCTTTAGCATGCCTTTATTCCCAATCATATGAATGGGAGCATAAAGATGTACTAAAGTGTCACACCCTTTTGTGGATTGAGGCCTCTGTGAGGCTATAGTGCATGTTCTATAATGCTGCTACTACTATAGTGCATGTTTAGTCTATAATGCTACTACAATAATAGTTAATAATAATAGTTAATAATAATAGTTAAAAATGTATAGGCACCATGTACAGTACTAAGGGCCTCATGCAGTAAGGCCCGATAAGGCTTTTTCGGCATTTTATAGCCATTTTTTTCCTTCCTGATTCAGTAAGCGCCGATAAGTGGGAATTATCGGCAACTTTTCCTCCCGATAAGAACTTATCGGGAGACGGCTGCCGATAAGCCACTTATCGGCACTTTTTGAACCCGGCTGAATTCAGGAAGCCCCGATCAGCTTTTCGGTGCTGATCGGCACCCCAGATTGGAGATTTTATGGCCAATCAGTCCCGCCAAAAGTTGGCAACTTGCTGGAGGAGAAGCATCGGCCGGGGCGACACTTAGAAAAAATCAGCCCTTTTTCCTGCCTGTGATTGGTGCCGGGGGTCTCCAGAGCTGATACCCGCACCGGGCCCCCCCGGCATGCATCCGAGGCAGGAAAAATGCATTTAAAGGCCACTTCATTACCTTAGCGGCTAACCGCTAAGGCAATGAAGGGGTTAAAGAGCCGTGCCATCTTTATTGTGGCTAGCGGGGGTGGGTGAAGGGGGTATTTGGCCCTGGGTGTGAGTTTAGGACTTGCGGGGGGCTTGCGGGGGGACTTAACCCCTTCACGACCGTAGCGTTTAATACCGCTATGGTCATGAAGGGGTTAAAGCCTCCCGCTACCCACCCGCAAGCCCTAAACAACCACAGTTGGGGCTAATACCCCCTTCACCCACCCCCATTACCCACAATAATAAAAAATACACACACCAGCCCCACACTAACTAAATAAATAAATAAATATATATTTATATATATATATATATATATATATATATATGACCCCAACAACACCTATACCCCCCTAACATACAGTATAGTAATGGGCACAATGACTATTATCCACAAATGCAGTTGTCCATTTAAAATACATACACAACAAAAAATACATTAAATACATATAGTACTCACCACCCATGTCCGGCTGCCACGATGAAGGCCAACCTCATCTTCATCCTGCCCATGCCCCATCCGCTTCTGCAAAACAGACACAAGAATTAAAACATCCAATGTAATGTCCCCTAACTCCTTAATCACCATAGCGGTTATTAACCGCTACAGTCATTAAGGGGTTAACCCACCATCACCCACATACCCTCCCCCACTAACCCCCCCAACCACCCTCACCCACTATCCACAGGGGAGTCCTACCAAATACCCTTGGGGCCAATACCCCCTCCCCCAGCACATACAGTACAATAATGTGCCAAATAACTATTATCCACATAGGGAGAATACATTATTTGGCCATTATTAAACACATTACATACCGTAATAAAATAAAGAAAATTCTACTAACCTCATCAATAAGAAGGCTCCGTCGCCAGCATCATCCTTGGGGTCCGTTGCCAAAATAATAAATAGGCAATACATCTCAATTACATTAACATACCAATGAACCCCTTAATCACCTTATCGGGTACTAACCTCAAAGGTAATTAAGGGGTGAAGCCATCCTTATGCATAACATCCTCAATGAATTAAAAAGCAATTTCCTAACCAAATCTCATTTAATCATTCAATCTGAAGGCTCAAATGCCACTTAAAACATTGCTTTTACAGTGTATACATGTAGCATAACATGTAAACTACATGTACACGCTGCAAATCAATGTTAACAATACAGTAATCCAACTCAAATAGCCTGACATCACAAGAAGTATATTATGTCAGCAAATAAAGTCACCATCAATGAATTAACACACATGAATTACATCCCTAAACAATTAAAATACCATCCATACCAATTACACAATTAACTATAGCTATCGTAACAGAGAACAACTTCAAAACATACAAAAAAGGACACCCTACTCTGATTGGTTCAAGTACCATGTGACAGAGGCTTGGGGGAGAAAGGATGTGACGTCATTGAAAGCCTCTGTCACATGGTACTTGAACCAATCAGAGTAGGGATAGACTTCCCACGCTCTGATTGGCTGCCGTACCATGTGAGTCCGGCCATGTGTCTTTTCATGACATCATCTTAAAGGCAATTGCAGCAAAGTCATTCTGATTGGCTGTGCTGTCATTGCCTTTAAGTGACGTCATCATTTTTTTTTACATCGGCCAAAACACATGGTTTTCACGGCCCAATCAGGGCTGTGGGAACTATATGGCGAAAATGTGACGTCATAGGCCTTTAAAAGCCTATGTCGTCTCATTTTGAAGCCAGACGCCGAGGAGGAAGGACCTCCTCTGAAGAAAGAAGACCAGGGCGTGGCACCGGACGGCAAGAAGACCCCGGAAGAAGGCAGAAGAATACAGATGAAGATGGATTACAACTAGAAGACCCCTGGATTGTCGTGTTTTATTATTTTAATGTTTATTATTTTATTGTTTTTTATTTTATGGGTTCCTGTTCGTGGATTGGTTCGTGAGTAAGCTGATCAACGGGAGTCGGTGGGGGCAAGTAATGGTAAGTTAAATAAAGAAATGTATTTAATGTAACTGTGGTTTTTTTTGCTTATCATGTCTTCATTTTTTTTTTTATGCATATCATTTCTTGCCACTGTATGTATGTATGTATGTATGTCTAGAGAGATATATACATACAGGGTAAGAAATGATAGTGTTTTAAAAGCTTGATTTTCTGTATTGTAAATCATTGTGGCTATGCTGCTATGTATAGATGTGTGTTAAATGTATTTTATTATTAGAGAGATGTAAGTTTTGGGCTGTATGCTGTACTGTAGGTTATGGAGAGGCTTGCTATAGTATATTGTAATTGTTGGTGTCCTTATTTGTATGTTTTGAAGTTGTTCTCTGTTACGATAGCTATAGTTAATTGTGTAATTGGTATGGATGGTGTTTTAATTGTTTAGGGATGTAATTCATGTGTGTTAATTCATTGATGGTGACTTTATTTGCTGACATAATATACTTCTTGTGATGTCAGGCTATTTGAGTTGGATTACTGTATTGTTAACATTGATTTGCAGCGTGTACATGCAGTTTACATGTTATGCTACATGTATACACTGTAAATGCAATGTTTTATGAGGCATGTGAGCCTTCAGATTGAATGATTAAATGAGATTTGGTTAGGAAATTGCTTTTTAATTCATTGAGGATGTTATGCATAAGTGGTGCCATTGCAGGATGGCTTCACCCCTTAATTACCTTTGAGGTTAGTACCCGATAAGGTGATTAAGGGGTTCATTGGTATGTTAATGTAATTGAGATGTATTGCCTATTTATTATTTTGGCAACGGACCCCAAGGATGATGCTGGCGACGGAGCCTTCTTATTGATGAGGTTAGTAGAATTTTCTTTATTTTATTACGGTATGTAATGTGTTTAATAATGGCCAAATAATGTATTATCCCTATGTGGATAATAGTTATTTGGCACATTATTGTACTGTATGTGCTGGGGGAGGGGGTATTGGCCCCAAGGGTATTTGGTAGGACTCCCCTGTGGGTAGTGGGTGAGGGTGGTTGGGGGGGTTAGTGGGGGAGGGTATGTGGGTGATGGTGGGTTAACTCCTTAATGACTGTAGCGGTTAATAACCGCTATGGTGATTAAGGGGTTAGGGGACATTACATTGGATGTTTTAATTCTTGTGTCTGTTTTGCAGAAGCGGATGGGGTATGGGCAGGATGAAGATGAGGATGGCCTTCATCGTGGCAGCCGGACATGGGTGGTGAGTACTATATGTATTTAATGTATTTATTGTTGTTTATGTATTTTACATACACAGGGGGTGTATGTTGTTTATTGCAATGTTTATTGGGGGCAAATGTCCCCAATAAACATGCTATTTTGCCTTAACCCCTTCATTGCCTTAGCGGCTATCCGCTATGGTAATGAAGCAGCATTATGTATTTTTAATAATATTGTGCGGAAGCATGGGGCCCCCTGAGCTGAACCGCATTAATTTGTGTCTCAGAGACCCCCTGCTTCCCGAATTACAGGCCCCGGTTTGGGGCATCGGTTACAGTGTCGCCGCCATATTTATAGCGGGCACGTCGCGAATGCGACGCTATAAAGATGGCGGCGACACTGCCACCCGATGACACATTCCGGGGCCTGTAACTCAGGAAGCAGGGGGTCCCTGGTCCACAAAGTGATGCGGTTCAGCTCGGGGGACCACCTGCTCACAGTACAGTATTATTAAATAAATATTAATGCTGCTTCGCTACCGTAGCAGATACCCTGTAAGGTAAGGAACGAGTCTTTATTGATGTGTGTGTTTTACTCATAGTGTAGATGTGCAGAGGGTCTCCGGAGCTTAAGCGTTTTTGTTTTAGGTCCGGGGACCCCCTGCTTCCCGAGATACAGGCCCTTTTATGGGGTGCCGTATCCCTCTGCTTTGTTTACAGGCCGCGGTCACGTGATCGGGACCTTTAAATGCAGAGGGATACCGGCACCTCATAAAGGGGCCTGTATCTCGGGAAGCAGGGGGTCCCCCGACCTGAAACCAATGCGGTTTTGGGGCTTTATTTTGACCCAAAGCTTTAATAACAAAAATAGAGACTTTTCCAAGCAACAAAATGCAGCAACAAAAAGAACAGTTTTCAATAGCGGATTAAAGTCTATGTGTGTCTGTAGATGTCTGTGTAGGTACCTGGTATCCCTATGTATCTACGTACCTGTGGTCTGCACAGCTCGGCCATCCTTGCTCACAGTCCAGGGTTCCAGAGGCCAGAGGCCAGCAGCATAAAGTCCAGGGTTTTCAGTGACCAAAGTGCCTCTGTATCAAGAACAAACAGGTACCGACTGGATGTCCTGGTGTTCCTTTGTATCAAGGACACGTACATGCGGTCTGCATGCCCTGGTGTCCCTAGGTAACAAGGTCAGGTATATGCGGTCTGTATGCAGACCAGGGGAGAGAGACAAACACTTCTCTTTCCTACCTTTTAAACCATTGCTACACTTAGGTGGGCTCGTTAACAGTCCTGCCTTCCTCCAGACCGGGATTAACTACTACCTGGCTGACACCCAAACGCTCTCTCTGTTGGTTACAGGCTTGCCACCTTTACAGGTGGTATGGGATATAGCTGCACTTCCACTCAGGTCGACAGACTACAGTGCTCCAAGCTTAGAAAAAAAAACACTTATGTCCAGATCCTTTTTTATGTCATCAGGGAAAAGCGTTCTTACTTTTCTGATCTAATCCGCCACCCCCGGTAACAGTCTCTTAGTCCTATTACCATCTCTCTGTAGTTTCATTACGTGATCTATCACGTGAAATTAGGGCTGGCTTGATTTATGCCCTGCTCTCAGAATGTAATGTGCCACTGGGGCCTTTACATCGCCCTTTCATATCCCCGCCTGGTGCTGTCTAATTCTGTCATTTACAAATGGTGTGGTCTCTCCCACATAACTAAGGTAACTTGATTAGGTTCATCGCATAATGTGATAAGCAGTTGTAATGTTAGAAAGAATGATGGGATACCAGCACTCCTGGTGGGTGTAAGACATTACAAAAAATAGTAGGAGTGAACGGTGCAGTAGGGAAAGATACATATAGATACAAAATAACTGAATAACAAGGTCCAGAAGGGCCAGTGATCCAGAAAAGAATCCCTACTTAAAAGCACTCAATATCACTCATATGTAGAAAAATAATTTAGATGGATGAATGGGTAGTAGATAGCGAGTTGAATATGTAGTAATATGTAACAATGTTAAAAAACCTTTTAATAGTATCAAAATATAGGGATTTAAAAATGTCCCATAGGAAACAGCAATGCTGCTCTGGGGGGTTCTTGAATAGCCCAGTGGACCGAAGTGAGCCTACTAGGAGGAAGGGAGTTTCTAAACCAACTCCCCCCTCTCACAACCACGTTTCAAAACAAGCTATGTTAATTTGGTATACGCCTCGAAACAGTCCAGTATTGTTATTTTTCATCACTAACTCCCCGAGTTGGGAGTGGGTAATTTGCACGCCTGATGCCTTCCTTGGATGTGGTAGCCGTTTCTAAGGCTCCCTCTCTGGAATCGAACCCTGAAAGTACCATCGAAAGTATGTACCAAATACCGAATGTATCTTCGCTGTCACGGGGACAAGCGATCGGCCAGAGGCTAGCTAGAGTCACCAAACCTGCACGAAACGCGTAGAAGCTTTGCACTCTTCGCTTTTTCAATAAAGTAGTTATTTTGCTAGACCTGTCTCTCTGTCTGCTGTGCGTTGTACACATAATTGCTTTTGGATATCTCCGTATTGGATTTGGTCTGATAATGAACACCTCTCGCGAGGTCAGCACTCGTCGGCATGTATTAGCTCTAGAATTACCACAGTTATCCAAGTAACAGATGGAGCGATGAAAGGAACCATAGCTGATTTAACGAACAATTCGCAGTTTCACTGTATCAGCCATGTGAACTTACACATGCATGGCTTAATCTTTGAGACAAGCATATGCTACTGGCAGGATTAACCAGGTAACAATAACAATACAGGACTCTTTCGAGGCGACGATACATTTGGTATCGGGTACATATTTTCGATGGTACTTTCTGTGACTACCATGGTGACCACGGGTAATGGGGAATCAGTGTTCGATTCCGGAGAGGGAGCCTGAGAAACGGCTACCACATCCAAGGAAGGCAAGGCGCGCAAATTACCCACTCCGAAATCGGGGAGGTAGTGATGAAAAATAGCAATACTGGACTCTTCCGAGGCGTATACCAAATTAACATAGCTTGTATTGAAGCGTGGTCGTGAGAAGGGGGAGTTGGTTTAGAAACTCCCTTCCTCCTAGTAGGCTCACTTCGGTCAACTGGCTTATTCAAGACCCCCAGAGCAGCATTGCTGTTGCCTATGGGACATTTTTTAAATCCCTATATTTTGTTACTATTAAAAGTTTTTTTCAACATCACTACATATTCAACTCCCTCTCTACTACCCATTCATCCATCTAAATTATTGTTCTATATATGAGTGATATTGAGTGCTTGTAATAGGGATTCTTTTCTGGATCACCGGTTCCTCTGGACCTTGTTATTCAGTTATTTTGCAGTTGTAATGTTGTCTAATATAAAATGTTTTTCTTCTTATTGGATGGGTGAATCTGCCACACTGGGATCAGATGCAGCAGCTAAAGTTTCCCACTCTTGGACTGATCAAATGCGACTGGTGTGCATTTTTACCCACCATGTCAGCCCTGACCAATGTGTCTCTAATATTCCTATCCCTCTTATAGGAAAAGAGGGGAGGGGCTTTGAAACGTTCCTATATTACAGTACATAAGTGGCCAGTGCCTCATTATGATGTTCTTTATCTTACCACTACAAGTGGTAAACATAGATATATACGGGACTGAATACTCCCTTTTAACAACAGTCCTTGGTCCATCCAAACCAAACAGAGAATCCCAGGACAGTGATTCAACCTTCCTACTTTGTTCTTGTAATGAGGTAGTAGGATAATTCCTATCCCTAAGCTTTGATTCCATAGGTAATTTTAATACAATAAGTGCAGCAAGCACAATCCCACAATAGGAAAGGAAATCTCTGCTCCGGAGAAGTTACAATCTAAGTGTATATATGTCATTTTTTTATGGCATAAGAAACTATATTGAAACAATATTTATTTGTTTAAGTGTGTCTGAATGTATCAGATATTGTTCATTGTGTTTAGTTACCTGTAAGAATTCCCCAAATAATATTATATTTTACCTTGTTATCAATACCTTGAACCCGAACAACTGTGTACAGTTTATCCTAAATATGTAATAAATAGGAAAAATCGAACATTATAGAATAGTTTGCTTAAAGGGGAAATCCCTCCTAGGACCACGGCTAATTATTTCTAGTGACCTGTTTAAGGGATCTCAAGGACAGGGTGGGGTAAAGAACTTGATTGACAAACATTTCCCCATTCTGAGGCCTCAAAGAAATTAAGATGGCTGACTATGTGGGATTCCACCTTTAATTCTCTTGAGTCATTTATTCAGTAAAGGAAAAAAAATCCCAAAATCTCAATAAGACACAATTATTTTTCACAATGATTTTGCCGAAAATTTTACTCCTTTTTGAGAACCGAGGCTCACACACCAAAATGGCTGTGAATAATATTCATGAAAAGTATATCTAAGATACACAGCTCCAAAAACAGAGCTTGTGTGGGAGGGACAAGTGAAACATTTGTTAAAAGTCTGTCTGAAAATTGTCACAAATGGCTAATTAGAGGAGTTTATGCCAAGTCATTCAGAACTTGTCAGAGGTTTTGGATGCACAGAATATAGAAAAAGGAGACGGACACAGAAATTAGCTTTAATATATTTCAGAATATGTTCATTGAATATCTCATAATAGGGTAAAATCATTGACTGCATGCAAATGGCAGGTTCGCGCCAATTTGGAGTTGTTAAGAAATAGATGCAAAATGCATGTTGCATGTGGGTCGATAACATTACCAGATGATAGTAGGATTGTAGGCGTGAATATGAATCATTTATTTTAATTAGTTAAACATGAGCATGCCCCTGATAAATTGCACATTACTTGTAAGAGCGTCCAGCTTAGAGTACATTTAGTGGCTGTTCCTAATTTAGAGAGGCAATTAAATTGTGTGCCCATTCGAACCAGATGCAAATCATTCAACACTATAAGAATTTCAGCATGGATCCGGATGAAGTGTGGCTGCTGTGTGTGCTGTTCTGTATGCACTATAATGGCCAAACCCAAAATAAAGGCTCATGATTATGTAAATACACGTAAACTTGATGCACAAGTAATTGTTATTGTCCTAAGTTTGCAACAGATGTAAAACATGGACAATTGCGCAAATGGGAGACCTCATCATAATTTCAGTGTAGATGCTAATGTAGAGCATAATTCTAAATCAAGAAGTTCGCACCAATGTATCCCTCCCCATCTCTCTGCCCTCCCTTTTTTCTTTTGTACCCCCTCCCTCCCACCCCAAAATAACTTGTGTAAAGAAAAACAATAAAATACAAGTTTAAAAAAAAAAGAAGTTCACACGGATATAGTATAGGCACCGTGCTAAATATATGATGCCATTGCTATTTCTGTGTTACCTAGCCATCACTCAATTGGGCCTTTGGTGAGTTGTTAAATGTGCGTTAACTTGCTTCTCACCATATTGAAAATGGAATTAAGGGGGAGATTCATAAAAAAATGCAGTGGCTACAATGGCACATTAACTGCTATTTAAGCAAATAAAATGAACACTCAGGCCCTTAATCTAAAAAAACCTGCTAAATAAGGGAGCTCACTGCTTATAGGTTTGGGTAAACGACTTCACAGTATATTGAACAGGAGCCAAACGTTATTACTAATCTCTTGGGCTGCACAATTGGGGCAAAAAACAGAACCACATTTATACCTACAGTACCATTTATAGCTACCATTTTTTAAATCATGTTCCACTTACCCACTTACCTACCAAAACACGCCTCTATACAACATATGGAGAGATATCTGTAAACACAACGGAGATCCCTACGAAATAAACTAATTTTAATAGGCAAATCAACTAATTTGAAGAACCAACCAGCTCTAGATAGGCTTATATTATCTTTCTCTCTCTTTCTCTTCTCTCCAGCAAAAGTCCCATTTCAGGGTGTGGATCAATTTTGCAAAATGGAAAAAAAAAAATGCTTCTAAAACTGAGGCAAATTTGACACATCTCTAATATCCACTAATGTGCCAGCCATTTTTTAAAATAAATAAACCATTTCACAAACTATTTACTATCCTGCGTGAAAGCTTAGCAAAGAAGAACACGTTTTAAAACAAAGGAGGAGAAAATATTTGATATCTGAAGTATAAACCATATTAAAGTTAAAGCCAGTAGATTAATGTTTCATCTATTCAGACCCTTTTAAACACCAATTGACTTTGAAGGGATTTTCTGGGTAAAAACATTTTCATTCTCAGTAATTTTTTTTGATGGAAGCCTTTTCAAACTATAACCCACTCTTGAATCTTATCCATGAGCACTTTGAATATGCAATTGAAATTAAAGGCAGCTGTCTGAACATTTCCCTTTGCATAGGACAGATTGTCTTTATTGTACGAACAACTTCATGGCTTGTTTGAAGCCAAAGCAATTATAGAATGAATGATTTCCTTCACTTCTTGATGTTCAGCTTTTCCTTGCAAGTTGAGGTACTATAAGTGAAACAACAAACTGGTAATAAATAAGCTATGATCTAAAAAAAAAAAGGAAATCGCCATACCAGAATGACCATTTTTGATTTGCAAAGGGTAACATTAAATTGACAGCCTACTATGGAGGAGGAGTCGGAACACTTCTGTAGCCAGTATTTGTGAATCTCACTAAGTGTGTTTGCGTGATTGTGCTATAAACACGTTCACTGAAATTACTATAATGGCCTGAGAGCTAGATGAAGCCAGCTGTTCGTTTTCAAGGTTCTCCTGCAAACGCTTTTCACAACAAAAAAAATAAGTAGAGAGAGCTGTAATTTTTGGGGACAAGTGCCTCAGAATACAGGTCAGATCAGCAAAGTACTTTGGCCTAGAGACATCTTGCCTATGTATATAACGGTCATTGTACACCAACATGTGATAGGCGATTAAAACATTAGCTATTACACATTTAACTAGATAACAACCCATTAGTAGCCCAAAGTGGTCAGCTAGTCATGGGTTTCCATGGGATCCCTAAGGACTATAGAGGGGTTAATACACAAACTCCGGGAATGGTAGTTAGCCCCCCCAGGGGGTGGGGGCACTGCTACGGGTCAACCCCTTGGTTGCCTTAGTGGTGTGTTAAACAATGCATGATAATGCTTCTCTAGCCACTTAGATTGTCTAGAGGGTAGGTAGTGTAGTTTTAGTAATGTTAACCCCTTTGATGCCTGTGGTTTACTATAATGGTTTAATATATTTTTTACCATACCGTAGGGTAATGTATTAATTGATATTAGTATACTTATGGTAGAAATATTACATTACCCTCCCCCATTTGATCGTGATGCGGTAATGAACTATTTATTATCGGCACCGTTAATTACCGCATCGCGCCTCAAGTAAAAATATCGCACCCAGGAAAATTTGACCACAATATTGATGACGTGGCAAATTGCAATAAAAGCAGCAGGTATTTTTTTTTCCCTTGGTGCAATATTTACTCATGTTTAACAGAGTTTTATAACTCAAGGCCTTTGAATCTAATAAAAATGACACAAAATAGAAAAACGTTTGCTAAGAAGAAGATAACATATTATCTTATAAGGTTATATTATGTTATAAGGTTTCCCATTTTAACAGGTTTTTTTAATATACTGTACATTAGAAGCTCCAAAATTGTTTTTTTTTAATTTGCTTTTACACAAATTAAGCATGTGTAAGCAGTGGGATTGCATGATGTTTAGATTTGTAAAAAAAACAAATTAAATATATAAGTACAATAACATACCAGTCCCAGTACTGGCAAGGTTGTGTTTGTGTCCGCTTTTAGAATACTGTGATAATTGTGTGTTATCGGAAGCTATAACAAAGGAACATATTTTGCATTCAAGCAACAGGAGTAATAAACATTAGATAGAGGTCACCGAGTGTTCCAGGAGACAGACAAACAGCCATATGTCACCAGTACAAGACGGAGGTAAAGAAGGGCGCTCCCAGTACTCTGGGCGATTCAATTTACTAAATTATTTCTCTCTCTCGCCACTCCTCTCCATGCCAGTTAAAGCCAACTTTGCATGTCTCAGGGAGGAGATATTTCTGGCGAAATTACTGTATAATATATATTATCTCTAACTGTGCATGCTACCGTATGTCCTGCATATAATGTGTACCCTGTTCACTTATGTAATTGTATTTGTAACCATGTATTGTTTGTCATCTTAACTCTATTCCCAGGACATACTTGAAAACGAGAGGTAACTCTCACGGTATTACTTCCTGGTAAAACATTTTATAAATAAATAATTATAGCTTCATTTGCATGTAACGTGTGCGTATTTCACAGAATTGCAGAACCAGGAAAAATGATATGATATATTAAAAAAAAAAATGTTGGCATGATTTGGGCATGTGGAAAGGCATTACTTTCACCTGCTAAAAGGATTTCCCCGAAACGTTGTGCTTCGCTCAGTATTATGTATTAATGACGTTAGTAGTACATCACTGTGTGCGGCAGATTATTTTCTTGCATTGATTCTTTGGATGATTGGGATTATCATCCCTCATGTGGCAGCACCAGTGCTAGACCATTGGAGAACTTCTTCTTATTTTTTTAATTAGCACCATACAGTACATTTTTTTAATCTCACGTTCAAGAGTTTTCGCATTACCATACTGTGTAGAAAGTGTTATTAAGGTGGCAATTTATTTGGTTCTATTGAAATCTGAGCCACATGCAAATGTAGCATATAAAAGAGCATAACGAATAGGTTACCTTATGTGGGAAATATAATGCAAAAGAGAGACTGTTGATAGAGGTAAACATATGCAGTTCACGTCGCGTTTTATGAGAATTATATCTAGAAAAATATTTGCATGAATTTTTGGGGACAAAAGTCATCTGTTTATGATATGACACAATGTTGTTGTTGTCAAAATGTAAATTGGTCTCCCTCTCTCTTGAACATTTGGTAAATGTGACTGTTTTTTGTGAAACGTACTGTAGCTTCATAAGTGCAGAATAGGCTAGCTAAACACCGGTATATACAGTACACTGGCAACATTCTTATGAAAATGGTCACAAACTCAGCTGGGAGACGTTCACACCTCTCTAGTCATTAATCATCTCTAGGGGAATGTTAATTCTACCTACCTTCTTGCATCTCTGTGTGTATAAATGAACAGCATAGCAATTCAATTTTGCATCTTGAGCTGATTAGTCAAAGTAGGAGAATGAGTGAAAGGGAAGGGTTGATTAGCATTAGAATTGCTTCAGTAACACAGTATTGTTTGTTAAGCAATAAAATAGACCATAGCTAACCAACCCCAAGCACTGATCCTTTGGTGTGAATCACCCTTTATTTTGCTTAGGTAAAAATAACATTTTGGTGTACAGAGTGCAGGAAATATAAACTGAACATAATGATGTGAAAACAAATCAAACACCATCTCAATTTGTTTCCTTGTAATTTGTTGGTTTATTGTCCGTGACATTTATGACCATAAGTAAACTCATTAAGGTCCGTGAAACTATTTTTATTTATTTATAAAAATGTTTTACCAGGAAGTAATACATTGGGAGTTACCTCTTGTTTTCAAGTATGTCCTGGGCACATAGTTATAACAATACATGGATACATTAAATAAACAGAGGTTATACAGTCAATTCCCAGACATTTCATGGAGAAAGTGTTGGAAAATTGGGTAGAGGGGATAAAGGCCTGGTGAGTTACAGATTGAAATAGCACTATACAGTACTGTAGCACAAGTACAATAAAATTATATAAAAGGGAGGGGGAATAGGGAATGTATATGTACATCATAAATTATTATTCTTTCTAATATACTGCTTTTTTTTAGTAATGTGGAAAAATATTTTTTGTCTCCAAGGAAATTCTTAAACATTTTGTGTGAATAGTTTACCTTTTTTTCTAATGAGAAAGCATCCCATCCAATCAGGTGGCCATGTGTGGTCCCAACCCCTGCGGTCAATATGTCCCTTCCTCCACTTTTTGGCTTTAAATTCCTTGAGCTATTCGACTTGACTGTGAGCCCCTTTCAACTCTACTGGCGGTACAACCAATTTAAGCTGCAGCTAAAGTTTCTGGAATTTGGTAAACAAGTTGATACACCTACAGTACATCTTGAAAATAAATGGAAAATATCAGGATCCTGGGTTAGTATCTACAGGCTATCTTAGGCCTGTGATTGATATTGTAGTGTACTTTATAATGTACTATTTGAAGCATACTCATTTAAATAATGGTTATAAATCAGTATAAAGCTAAACACATTTAGGGGAAGATGTATACATTTTGGAGCCAAAGGGATGCAGAGGTACAACATGAAAATGTCACCCTAAGCCTCAATCTTGCTGCACAAGACATACAGTATGCAAAAACAAGGTTACATTTCATTATGACTCAACAGAGTTATTGGGCCAAATCACACTATTCTCTGCATTGATACATGTCCCCACAGTGTTAGGATGTATGATGCATTCATGCCTTAACTTATACACATTTGCTTAACACAGATTAGTTGAGGCTTATTCCACATATAAGAACTGTGAAATTGAACTGTACATTACAACTAAGGCAAGGGCACGCCACCCCCTTTTCTCACAATTAAAACAACTATTTAAGCAAATGGTTCTGCTACAAAATGAGTTTGATGATTTAAAAGTATAAACAGGAAAGTCGTAAAGGCATTAAAGCAAACTACAATGCCATTTCCCATTGTTTTGACTAAATGTCATGTTTGTAATGACATTACGACTGGAGCGTTAACATGACCCTGCAGAATTTCATGTTTGTAAAGACAATATGGCTGGGACATTAACAGGACCCTGCAGAATTTTTCTTTTTGTTTGATAATGACCTATTCTGGAATTTGACATTAAGTACTGTAGGAATGTGGTTCTTTGAATTGAAACAAGTTCCTGCAATGCACATGTGACAAAAGAGGACCATTGGTGACATGAAGCTGTCAATACAAACTCCTTATCATGTATTTTTGTGACCAGTCCAGCACAAGTATCCCACAATGCCCGTCTCCATGTATGTATGTCTTTATTTATATAGCGCCATTAATGTACCTAGCGCTTCACCGTGGTAATACACGTGACAATCATATAAATAACAAATAATACAAATAACAGATCATGGGAATAAGTGCTTCAGGCATGAAAGTAAAATTTCGGAAGAGGAGTCCCTGCTCCGAGGAGCTGACAATCTAATTGGTAGGTAGGAAGAACGTACAGAGACAGTAGGAGGGAGTTCTGGTAAGTGCGTCTGCAGGGGGCCAAGCTTTATGTATCACGTGTCTAGTATTATTCACGGTGCTATTCATATGCTTCTTTAAGCAAGTGTGTCAACACATACAACACATATCTGAGAGGAAATACAATACTCTCAGTATAAGTTAACTTGAAATTAGCATTTCAACATGAAAAACAGTTTGATACTTCAAGTTGAAGAACTTTTTGGATAAAGAAATGGATACTAATTATAATATCATTATCCACAGCTGTTTCTCATCCAGCAGAATCAGCAATACAAATATGTAGTTTTTTCTTTCAACGAACTATATACAAATTGTTCCCATAATATCTAATGTTTACTTTCTCAATTTAAACATGTCTCAATAAATTTAGTCAATGTCAAAGTAAATCTACACACTCTTGCATGATGTCATCAAAAACCACAAGGTTGACTTTCCTTTCACACAGGTAAACCAAACTTCAAACGTATGTTACTGTACATCACTAAAAACCCATTCTCTCACTTCAGAAGACATTTAGCCATAATACTAGGGCTCTCATGATTTGTAATAACACCTAAGAGCGATAAGTCATAAGATTTGTTTCCCCACCACTGGCATTAACTAATGTTTGAGATAAACGTAAACATATGCACTTTGTTTATCCTTTGCTCCTTTGTTCTACTGCTTTGTGGTTGTTGGGGAGACGAGCGTAGGAACTATAAAATTGAATCACATGGCTGTAGTCCCAGGGAGGTCAGCTGTCTTCACAATTAGTCAATCATAGCTGTCAAGATCCGAAAACCCAATTAAGTTTCATTTGTAATATAATACCATTTTGTACTAATGACTGTTCAATGATATGTTCAAAAGTTTAGAAACTAGGTGAATAATGCCCTTTAGGAAAACAGCCAGAATCAGTAGGCATTACAAAGTATGCCTATGATTCTACTAACGCCAATGTACCTTCTAATGACTAAAGCTCATTAAGTGAATGAGACAGGCCTGGAGACATCATAGGCCTGGATTCGTTTATTCTTCTGTGAAGCCAAATGAAGAAATAATATCACAATAGGCATTTTTGTTGCATTTTTACTAAATCCAGAACAGCAGCATAAATGAAATAGAATTAAAAGCCTGTCAACTTATTTATATACATGAAATATTGAATTTTATATATGAGAGCATGTATGTTTTCACAACCTAGAAAGCCAGAATTTCTAAAGTCAATTATATTTCTGCTGGAAGTCTGGGACTTCCCTAATGCTCACAAGCCTGAATATGTTTCACGAGATACCTTGCAAAGACTAGCCCACAATTACAAGGCAATTAGTATAAAATAATTGAAACAGGGAAAACAAAGCAAGAGGAGGTTAATTAGTCATATTAGCCACATTAAGTGATATAATGGAGGAAGTAAGCATTACTTTTTCACAGTATATAAACTTGTTCAGTTTTGTATGTTTTCTTTTAAAAATAATAATTTTGTATTTCAATTCACACATCTAATGGTATTTTTAAACACAGAAGGAAGGAAGGGCAAGCTCCCATACTGTCACCTGTGTTTAATAAAATGTATCTGAATATATGACTTAAAATAAAAAAATGGGTGTGCCCTCTTGATTGATACAGATGTATCAAACTGGGATACATAGATAGTAGCGAAAACAACATAAAAAGACACAAAAGTGTAATTCAATACATTATTTCAATGAATGGATGTGCCCTTACAAATTATAAGAAGGGTAACCGTTTATCTGTCAGTTGACATCAGGCAATCCAGGACGGAGTCAGACTGCCTCGTTCAGTGAGGATGTCCACAGGGGGGGCGGGGGGGGCTTCAGTTTGCTCCGGGTTACAAACGACTGGAACTCCGGTGAGGTTTGGTAAAGTTCTCTACCTTGGTAAAGCTACATCCACAAGTGGTATTTTTGTTTCGGAAATTGAATACATTTTTGATAAATCTTTAAAACTAAAATTTAGCTACACATTATAATTTGAGAGCGGAACGCTTTTAGTTGGCATAAAACATTTTACGTATGGAATTAGCAGAGCCCTTTTTTTGGGAGTTTTATATTTCCATAGCAAGTTTATTCCGATTCTATTTAATATAATGATGGTTCAAACATATTATTTTTTAATGACATAAAAGTGACAGATAGCATCACCAATGAAAAATATGCACGTGTACTGTATAAGGGTGTGAAGGGAAAAGAAGCGACCCCCTGTAATCCCTAGAAATGATAGTATTTTCTTGCACTATAAATCTAATCCAATGCCGTTTCTTTTTCAAATCTTATCTCCCTGTCATCAATCCCACACTGGCTGTTCCTGTGTCTGGAACATACTGTATATGCATTCTATTGTATTATCCCATATCTGAAACCGCATCTATGATCCTATCTCTACTCCACATGGTCTTCTTCCACCTCTGCCCACCCATGTGGGCCCTGTTATGATTTTGGGTATAAGTGATCAAATCCGCTGTGATTATATGATAGGGAGTCCTTGTCCAGTATACATCCTCTTTTTGGTCTATATGGAATTTCCTCCTCGTTATATTGCAAATTGTGAAGATATGGATTTATTAGTTTAAGTTAACTTAATCTGAATGGATGGCTGTTTGTATAGCCATTGAGATATAGTGGAATTACTTGGATATATGTACATATCCTGTTTTGATCACTTACTGGAACAGATAACATTAAGCTAGAAATGTGGGCATTAATTATTTATTTATAAAAACTTTTACAAGGAAGTAATGCATTGAGAGTTACTTGTAAAGGTCAAGGAGAGATGAGCATCCATGATGGTAAGGGGAAACAGGACAGGCTTTTGGTGATTCTTCAAGTTCTTTACGTGGTGTCAGAGCCTCCAGTCATAGCAGGCTCCAGGGTTCCAGAGACAGTCCCCCACCATGACAGACTTCTCTATCATACCCCTACTCAATAGACTGTTACTTAGGCAAGGGTATACAGTATAAAAAGGATTCTTTACTGAAGCAGCCACTGCAGTTGGCATTACAGCGTATGCATCATATTTTAGAATGGTTCCCAGACCTCTGGATGGTGCTGGCCTTCTTGCAATATTGAGGCCTTGTGCTCTGCACAGATCTTGGGCTGCACTCAGCTCCAGGAGGAACTGAAGGCATGTCTCAAACCCAGGAGGGGCTGAGCTGGACTCAATATAATTTGGAACACTTCCTCCCTAATAATAACACAGCTATCAAAGTACCGGCACTCACTGTCTAAGAGCTAAATAATCTACCGAAAAAAGGTCAGAATAGTAGATAATTTTAATATTAACATACAGCTGAGGCCGCCTTTATCCTAATGGGGCCATAGCGGCGCAACTCTGATAACCACGGGCAGATGCAGTATATATATTTTTTCCGGAATATGTTGCGGTATTTTAGCGCTCGTAATATTAGCATATTATTAGCGCTGTCTGCAATACTGCAATACCATCAAAAACTCAGGTGGGCGTTCGCGAGCTGTTGTCTTCAAAATCTAATACTTTAGCAGTTCAACCTACGTCAGTACACAGTCCGCGTGTGCGCGCGCAGTAATTGTAAATTTGCATATTTATACATACACTAGCTGAGAGACCCGGCGTTGCCCGTGAGTTAAATTTCCCGCTCCCTCCTCTCCCCCTATTTCTGTGCTCCCCCTCTTTCTCCGTCCCACCCCCCAGAGGGAGGGAGGGAGAGTGGACAGGAGTGGGGGGGACAGTGGACAGGGGGGGGAGAGTGGACAGGGGGGGGCAGTGGACAGGGTGGGGCAGTGGACAGGGGGGGACGACAGGAGGGGGGAGGACAGTGGACAGGAGGGGGGACGACAGTGGACAGGAGTCACCCTTACCGAACGATTTCAACTGTGCACCCTCTTACCCTATAATAAATATTGCCTTCTCTGACGTTGACCTGTCCTGCCTTTTAGTCTTTTAGCAGCCACCTAAAATGGAAACACACAACCTTTTATACCACCACCCCATTTTAAAACCACACCACCCTCCCATTCGACTTCCACCCCCCTCCACTTACCTTCCCCCTCGGCG
Source organism: Ascaphus truei (assembly GCF_040206685.1). Taxonomy (NCBI): domain Eukaryota; kingdom Metazoa; phylum Chordata; class Amphibia; order Anura; family Ascaphidae; genus Ascaphus; species Ascaphus truei. The sequence continues at coordinate 371,668,138 of NC_134486.1, forward strand.
CGCCTTCTCCCTTCAACAGGGGGGAGCAGGGCAATGGCGGCCACGCAGGTCATGCCCTTCCCTCGGGAGATGGCCACGGGGGTGGGGCAGAGAAGCCTCTTCCGATCAGCGCCCAGAGGGGTGCACAGTTAAATCGTGCCGTAAGGGGGACGACAGGGTGGAGTAGTGTGGAGCGCCATTTTAATATTGTGGTGGCTCACCCTCTCTCACCCGCAGCTTAACTTCTCCCTCGGCGTGCCTTCCCCCTTCAACAGGGGGGAGCAGGGCAGTGGCGGCCACGCGGGACATGCCCCCATGGGGGGAGGGGCAGAGCAGCCTCTTCCGATCGCCGCCCAGAGGCGTGCACAGTTGAAATTGTGCAGTAAGGGTGACGATAGCATGGAGTAGTGCAGAGCGACATTTTAATATTGTGAGCCGGTGGCATAGGGGGGAAGGTGCGCCGAGGGGGAAGGTAGCATGGAGGTGAGGGGGGGTGATGGCGGGGAGGGGAGCTGTGGGTGAGGGGGGGTGATGGTGGGGGGGAGCCAGCGGGGAGGTGTGCTGTGGGTGAGGGGGGGTGATGGTGGGGGGGAGCCAGTGGGGAGGTGAGCTGTGGGTGAGGGGGGATGATATTGGGGGGGAGCCAGCGGGGAGGTGAGCTGTGGGTGAGGTATGGTGAGTGTGATGGGGTGAGAGTCTGTGGCAGTATGTGTGTGTGTGTGTGTCACAGTGGAGTAGGTTTGTCTGTGATGTCAGCGTACCTGTTGGCCAATGAGAGTCGCGGACCCACGGACCAATCAGATTCACCACATCTAGTAACAATCTCACAAAATTCAATTTTATATATATATATAGATGTACAGTGCTGTATGTCTCATTTGAACATTGTTGAAACGCATAGGCATGTACTGTAACAGTATCACATTTCGGTGTATACAGAGCTCTCCCCTCGCTCGCCCTCACATACACACAGGCTAATGTACTGCACTGCAGGGTATTTCAACTTCTTATCTACAGTACACCTTTCCCACACCATTCCATTGAATGGATGGCTTTCTGTCTTCAATCACATTCCTGTCATCACATTCCTGCATGCAGAGCCTGGTTTGATTTATTCTTCTGTGTTGATTATTAATGTTTTTTGTGGGGAAAAAAGTTCAAGACTGACCAAAAAATTTTTTTTTTATTTTTTCTTTTCTCAACATGTGCCTGCCTAAACCATCTTGATATTACGATATTCAATCGGTGCTGTAGCTTGTGTGATTATTATGTATTTGGGGGTGTGGGGATCAAATTATTATTATGATGACCTGCCTGCCTGCGTGTAATCCTCTTTGGGAAGGGAGCTAGCTGATGATTACTGCGCATGCGTCTATAACTTGACCACTGCTTGCTTGCGAAGTTCAAGAGTGACCAAAAAAATATATTTTTTTTTTCTCGTCATTTTTTATTTGTATTTTCTCAACATGAACATGTGCCTGCCTAATACATCTTAATATTATGATATTTAATCGGTGCTGTAGCTTTTGACTGCGACACTGTGCGTTTGACTGCACATGATTGATTTGTGTGATTTTTATGTTTTTGGGTGTGTGGGTTTCAAATTATTATGATGCCCTGCCTGTTGAAAATATGTCATGTCTTTGAGCTAAAGTAAAGCTAATCTTTCATGCAGCTTTACCCCACTCCCCCCACAGACACACACAAGGCTCGCCCAAGGATTTCAAACTTTTATCGACACCTCTCGAAAACCATTAATTTTCATAAGCTTGTCTTTGTGGGAAAATGTTCAGTCCGGGCTCTGCTCTTTATGGATGATAGATATCTATACATATATATTTAGGCACTGTACCGTGTGTAAGTTTCACTGGATGTGCACTGAGCTCTGTCTGTGTTTCATGTTCTGTCTCTGGTTTTAAATATATATTGCCATGCTCAGTAGCATTCCTCTGTGACACTTATATGCTTATATATATGTTGTGGTTATTTTGGGGGTTCAATATGAGCTTGCAGGTGTCCTGTATGTTTTACAATTCTTGTTCAGCTGGTCTTAGCCATACTTACCTAGATCATACTGTACTTGGTGTGCCTGTACTTACCATACTACAGTACAGTACTATACCATACTACCTTCCTGATGCTTGCCCATTACGCTCGATCACAATGGGCAATATATTTATTGCATAGTTCCATGGTGAGTACATCGTTCCAAAAACTCATTATGCCTCGCGTCAACTCATCCTTTTTGGAGGGTTTCACGACTTTTCGGATATGATCCTTCAGCTAATGCCAGACAATTTCGATTTGATTGAAGTCTGGCGATCTGTCTTTGGAGGGGGATAAAAAGGACAATTAGTTAAAGAGATACACAGTTAAACAAGTGGGAAAAATGAGACATGGTTACCGCACTTACTCCACTGGCGTCTTCACCCAGTTGATACCGCGCTCAAGAATATGCGCTGTTGACGCGGTGTGCTTCGGATCGTTGTCCTGGTAGAAACGGTGACCATCTGGGAACTCACGTGTGATGTATTCCACAATCTCAGGCACAATTTTCTCGTGGAAAAAAGCTTTATTCATGATTCCTATAACAAGAAAAGAAAAGTGCTCAAAAAACTGCACACTAGTACAGTACAGTGCATAAGTCAAAAGCGCGTGACTTATTTTACCTTCAAAGATGACGATGCATCCTGGTCCATGCCTAGAGATGACACCCCACACATGCATCTTCACTGGGTGTTTTGGACGCAGCATCATAGATATGCGACCTTTTTTGTGGAATGCAAAGGTGGCAAATCTCTCCAGCGAAACAGTATTCTCGTCAGTGAAGATGCAATCCTGGAAAGTTTCCCCACTGTCGTTCCATGCCTGGGCCTGGACCACTCTCTTGATCTTGTTAACGTCCCTTATCATAGGGTACGCTCTGTAATGACAAGGAATAATTTTAGAGGTACAGTACAGTTTCTTAAACAACACTTTAACCTCCTGTACTGTCCAGTACTAACCTCACACGTCCATATTTCCATCCAATTCTGTGTCTCATCTTCTTTATGCTGGTCTTGGATGCAGTGAGATTGTGATTTTGCAGCAGAGTGTATTTGACCCTTAAGGCACTCTTCTCATCATTCTCTTCACTTATTTTGTCGACCAGAAGAATTGTCTCCCTACAGTGTAAAGAAAAAACACAATTTTGTAAATTATAGTGCAGTAGGTCACAAGTAAAGCACATCATTTACAGTAAACAATAATAGATAGATATACTGTATTATATAGTTATATAAATATACAGAAATAACTATAATATTAGATAGATCTATACTATATAGTTATATTAACCTGCAGCAATATAAACAATAATAGATAGATATACTGTATTATATAGTTATATAAATATACAGAAATAACTATAATATTAGATAGATCTATACTATATAGTTATATTAATATGCAGCAATATAAACAATAATAGATAGATATACTGTATTATATAGTTATATAAATATACAGAAATAACTATAATATTAGATAGATCTATACTATATACAGCTCAACCCCATTATAGTGTGATCCGCTATAAAGCGGATCGCTTATAACGCGGTTTGAGCGTGGACCCCGAATTTAAAAAAAAATAAAAAATTGCACACACACTGCACACACTCACTGCACACTGCATACATTCACAGCACACTGCATACACTCACAGCACACTGCACACACTCACAGCACACTGCATACATTCACAGCACACTGCACACACTCAAAGCACACTGAACACACTCACAGCACACTGCACACACTCATAGCACACTGCACATACTCACAGCACACTGCACACTCACAGCACACTGCACACTCACAGCACACTGCATACACTCGCAGCACACTGCACACACTCGCAGCACACTGCACACACTCACAGCACACTGCACACACACACACACACACACACACACACACACACACACACACACACACACACACACACACACGCTGCACACACACACTGACACACACACACTGACACACACACAGCACACTTCACAGCACACTGCATATACTCATAGCACACACTCACAGCACATTGCATACATTCACAGCACACTACATACACTCACAGCTCACTGCACACACTCACAGCACACTGCACACACTCTGCACACTGCACACACACACACTGACACACTGACACACACACACACACACACACACTGTCTCTTTAAGGGAACTTGCTCTCGCAAGACGGAAGCAGAAGCAGGAAGCAGAGACAGGGAGAAGAGCTGCCAGATGCCGGGTAAGTGCTGTGTGCTGTTGCCGCTGCCCCACCGGGTCTGGGAACGCTGGGAGAGTTCTCAGCTTTCCCCCTCCAGGGGACACGGTACGACCACAAAAAAAAATTCGGCGCCATTTTTTCCCCTGCGACCCCGTTTATAACGCGGCGGTCGCGGGTGGCCCCCGAGGACCACGCTATAATGCGTTTAAGCTGTAGTTATATTAATATGCAGCAATATAAACAATAATAGATAGATATACTGTATTATATAGTAATATAAATAAACAAAAATAACTATAATATGAGATAGATCTATACTATATAGTAATATTAATATGCAGCAATACTGTATAAACAATAATAGATAGATATACTGTATTATATAGTTATATAAATATACTTACACGTTAGTTACCGTTGGTGTCCTCGTGCATTGTTTGGTCTTACCGTGTGCATGATAGCACATGGTGGTTGTTGGTACAACGAGGCCAGAAGCAGCTAACCAGCGTTGGATATCTGCAACTCGTTGTCCGCTCGTGTACATCTCCTTAATTCTCATGCTGAGATCCTTTGAAATCTTTTTAACAGGCATTGCTGCGAGTAGAAAGAAATACAAGCACAAGAATGTATATTCGATGTTTAGTCGATGTGTATTCAATGTGCAGTGAATCCACCGCAGCTGCAGTTAGAGAGAAGAAGAGTACCTGAAGCCCTTGCTAGTTGCCTGTGAACACGGAGAATATTACTCTGTGATTTTTGCTTAAGCTTTCATTCTAGTGTCCTAGAGGGGGAATAAGGGTCAAGGGAAGTACCTTGAGGTTCCTGTGAACCCAAGGGAACGGGCCAGAAGAAAGAGTTCCTACCCTGAAACGTTGTACCTCTTACCCTACCCCAGTGTCTTTATATGTTTTTCTGTTCCCCATAACCTCATTTTTACCCCACACTTCCCTTTCCTTTGTATCTCTTTCCCCCCCACACCCACCCTAGTGTAATAATTATAGGTGTATACTTTGCTAAATGAGTCAGTGAGCAGTTCCAATTTTGTACATTTATATTTTCTATGCTATTAAATTTGTGTCTTATTCTGAAACTCTCAACGTGTTTCTATTTATTATAGTGTGCTGGAGCCTACTTGTATATTCGATGTTTAGTCGATGTGTATTCAATGTGCAGTGAATCCACAAAATGGATGGTGTATTTATACGTTAATGACTCACATTAAAGTATGCCCACTTTTAACACATGTACCTCGTTGCCATGCATAAAAGGTTACACACTTTGCATAGCCCACCACTCGATGATCTGTATCTGAACTTTCCCTTGTCCAGATACTGCATTGTGCCAACTGCTTCCATGGATCAACCCTGATTCTACAGACGCAGGAACCAACTCCCTTCTGCCGTGCCTGTCATGCATAAAAAGCAAAAGGCGGTAGCCATTACCAAGCCAACGCCAAAGCGAAAGGCTAAAGCTAATAAAGAAAACCTTCTGCTGACCCCAAAGGCTAAGGATTTTAATACACGTAAGCCTTATTATGTCAAGAAGAAATTTGGTGATGTACACTCAAAGCAAAACAAATGGCAGCCAATCCATCGAACCCGCAGGCCACTTCCTCGATTACGCTTCGACTACTCTGCCACTGCTCTCCCGGAAATCTACATCCCATCTTCTCTACTACTCGTCCACGACGCTGCCGCTGTTCTCCCGAAAACCCACAGCCCATCTTCTCCACTACTCTTCGACGATGCTGCCGCTTCTCTCCCGGAAATCCACAGGTCACTTTCTCCATCCCTCTTCGACGACGCTGCCGCTTCTCTCCCGGAAATCCACAGGTCACCTCCTCCATCCTTCTTCGACGACGCTGCCGCTTCTCTCCAGGGAACCCCCATCTCATCCTCGGTAGCACCCATCCACCCAGATGTCCACAGCACCCCATGCACAAGATCCAGCTCGTTAGACCGCATGCTGAATGGGTTAAGTGTCGATATCCCCGGGAACTCTACTATGCTGGTAAAGATAGATCTTCTTTTAGAGACCATGCTAAATATGGATCAACGGATGGAGATGATGGATCAACGGATGGAGATGATGGATCAACGGATGGAGAAGATGGATCAACGGATGGAGAAGATGGATCAACGGATGGAGAAGATAGAGACTGACATAGCGGGGATACATAATTTGCTCGGAGTTCATGCCCCTATATCTCCAACACCGGAGCAGGAGGGTGGCATGGATGGGATGAATGGGACCTTCGACCGCCTTCTATCACCAAGCGCACCCCCTCCACCAGAAGAATATGTATGCCGTTGACGAGGATTCCGGAATCTGCGGTTCTGAGTGTGGAACCGAGTCTAGAATCAGGGTTAGAGCGCTCGAGGTCTCAGAAACTTCTGTGAGGGGGGTAGAGTGGTTAGCTACACTGACCGGCTCAGTATTAAAGTCCACCACTTCTTCCTCTGCGGGTTCTGCAGACTGCAGCAGCACGGGCTTCAGGAACTGTGCCCCGCAGCCATCACATCTGGCTCCCCAGGCCAATTTACAAAGTGGGCAGTCATATCTGTTACAGACACATCGTATGCATCCGTCCTCGCTCACCTTTGCCACCTTGTGTGCTATCATTAGCTTAAATACATCAACCTCCATACCACCAAACGTAATAAGGTCTTCTAGTAAGCACTGGCACAAAAGAAAGGACAAATACCCTGCCTTTATCCGCCAGACTCCAAACAGCAGAGGGTGTATTTTGCTGCATCCGGTATCTCTCTTATGGTGAACAGAAGTTACTGGTTGAGGCTCACTGGGCTTGCTCCCCCTGGCCCTTAACTGGGCTATAACCTCCTTACACAGTATCCCCAAAGTCCTTGTACCCAAAGTCCCAAGAGTCCCACAACCCTACCCACGTGTGGGACAGTGCTGCCCACTAAGATGAAGTGTATAGGTGGTGCATTTGGTGACTTGGATAATACCTGCCCGGTGCTCCTGCTACCGGGTGCGCAGATGACCTTTACTTGGAATCCCTTGCTCCAGGAGATGATCCAAGATGCCTTCGTCTCAACGTGGGTGGCTCCCACATGGAGTGATCCACCTTTATAATGTCTCTTATCTCTGCTAACGCAGAGGATGTATTACCTTCACAGCAATTGCCAGGATAGTCACGGTTCCTGGCTGGACCCTCACTTGTCTAGGTTCTACAGGACCCTGTCCCTAGTCTACGTGGAGTCCCTGAGGTGAGTAGGGCCTAGCTGGGTCCTCAGGGGAGACTTCTGGCCTAGTGCATGAGGCTACTTTCCTCCCTGCACAAACACACCCTCCCCTGTCTGTGTCCCAGCTCCTAACTGACAATCCCTGTCTTCATACAACATTGTTGCAACTTTGCAGCATGAGAATCTGTCAGCCTTATTGGCTGTCTGACTGCCTTTGACCAGGGTGAAAGTGCAGTCCCCAGAGGCTGCTGGGAATTGTAGTCCTTGGTGGCTCTCTTTAACATTGGGGCCTCGTGCGTACGTGTAATGGCCACTGCCGCTGCTAACTGCGCATGTGCGAACTGGGGGATATCCCTGACTATGGAGCGCCTCTTCTCACTCCCTGTAATGGCTGCCGTATCGCATCTGGGGCTATACTGCGCGTGCATGAGCTTCCCCGAATGTGCGAACGCACACAAGAGGGCGGCGCCCTGTAGCTGATGTCGCCGGGAGCCCCCGGTGACGCGATCACCCTTGCAACTGCCCTCACGCTGTCGCAGGTAAGAGAGAGAGAACCGAATGTCTGGGGAGCCAGAGGGGACCTGGCTACATACTGTTTCAGGTTTTCTATTAAGCTCTCAGTTACAGTATTCTATCCTAATCAATAACAACAGCCACTAAACTGTTGACTCCGGTAAGTGGTTTTTTTTTCACAAAGCGATATTATCCATCGAAATCCCTCCATGTGCTGTTTTCCACATGAGATGACAAAGTTTTCTTTTCTGAGGAAAAACAAAGTACAAGTTTTACTGAAATGGTCAGTCAGTCCCCTAAAGAAGTTCCCACAGTCAGTCCCACCAATAATTTTCTCTGGGGGCGTCTCCTGTTCACATGCGCATGCGCCTACTGTAGATGTGATGACACGCATATGTGTTTCAAGAAGGTTCCAATACGCATGCGCCTAGCTTTCCACCAATTGTGCAGTATCTACTGTAGAAGCTGCTCTGCCAATGATATTGCTTACAGGAGAATCGCTTGACTGTGCATTGATATTGATATTTCAAAAACAGAATAAAATACGGCAACATTACTCACCATAGACTTTGCCAATCAGCTGGCGCCGAGCCACTGCCAGTCCCGTATTCTTGATTATACACGTAGTTGACAGGTGACAGCAGGACTACTACACCTGTAGTCAGCTGATGAGGCTGGAAATCGCTTTGGTACATGAAAGCTTGCTGGAATCTGTATGCGAAATCCGGCTAAGGCTGCAGGTATCCGGGCAGGGACAGACAGCAAGGGTTGCCGGTCACCAGGTTTTCACTGACGGTTGGACCGTTATTGGAAGTTGGTGCTGGCGCATTGCTTGCCTGCGACTGAAGTTTCTTAGTTGGTTTTAACATGACCTTTTGCCTTTTGAAGTCTCCATGATCAAAGATACGGGAAAAATCTGGTGCTACACACCAATACCCTCCTTTAACACCGTGTGCGGGATCAATACGAAAAAACACGGATCGATACATAACTTTTTCCTTATTGCACGCTTCCACACATGAGCATCTGGTGAAAATTTGTAAAAGTCATAGTTTTCGATAAAATACTGATAAATTTGACCAACTGTTGCCATCTTATCATCTGTTGCATTAATCGCGGTCGATATTAAATAAGCATACGTTATGTCGGGTTTTTGGAACACGGACCGCAGTGGCGCACTCATGTCGGAACTCTCAGGACAATAGAACACCAGACACTGTGCATTTAGTTTTTAATATGAAAAGCCTAAATTGATACATTATTGTAACTTCTTCAGTACAGAGGTCAATTTACAATGGGCCACTGTGGTATTTTTTTTAAACACCTGCAAGTCGACACATTACTGAAGCGCATGCGCATTACAATTCATGAATATCTGCCACCTGGCGGATACGCGAAGAAATGCAACCAATTAAATCCGAACCATTATCAATAAACACATCAATAAACACATCAACCGCGGGTGACACCGGCAGGAATGCAACATGAATGCGGCATGAACGCGGTGAAGTGCGTGGCATTCGGAAAAACTCCCCGAAAAAATCGGAGATATCGGAGAATAAAAGGGGCCGCGGCTGTATGTAAAATGGAATTAGAGCAAATACAATGCAATGGGAAGTAATGTCTCACAGTGAGGGGTGTGAGGGAAAAAAGGAAAAGGGGAAAAAAACATGAAACATTAGGAAAATACACACAAAGAGAAAAGAAAGTATGCTGGGGGGGGCGTAACTGAATATGCAGTCCCACTAGCAAACAATAGGAAAAGCTAGGGAGAACTCATGTGACAGCATTAGGAGTCTAAAAATAGCAACAGAATGTATAAGCAAACCGTCAAACGTTTCAAGGGTTTACCTCTTCTTCTGGCCATTCCCTCTGGTCCCCAAGGGTCCCAGAGGTACTTCCCCGTTTAAATAGCCTGTCAAACCCCACAGAAAATAAATGACACTCAATAGTATATGCAAGAGAATGCTCATGTACAAGCAACACAAGTCCAAAATAGTAACTGAATATGCAGTCTCACTTGCAAACAATAGGATATGCTAGGGAGAACTCATGTGACAGCGTTAGAAGTCCAAAAAAATATATTTTGACCCTTTTGATAGACGGGCACCTTAGCTTGTTTTGTGACCTCATGTCGTTGTCACAGGATACTTGCACCCCCTCAGTAGGTGCCAGCACATTTACTTATTCGGTTGTGGATGCATAAGGTCTGCACCATGATTGGCTGTACACAGACTCAGTTCACCTCCACCCCTGTCACTCAGAGAGGCAGCATGAGGGGGGTAAACCACAGGATAGCCTGTCACTGCCTGTTGCTACTAGGGCTTAAGTGACAGGGAGGCAGAAAGATTGCCAGGACCAGCCATGGCTATATATGTGTCTCTTTATTTTTTCTACTATGTCTACATTGATCAATACAAAACACATTTGAGTTGGCTTTTTCGGTTCTTGTTGCCATGTTAACCCTGGACACAAACATTCAATGATGATGCTGACTCCATACACCTGAAATCCAAATCCGGTGGACATTACCCTTACAGGCCTTGGCAGCTGTAAGGAAGAACTCTCTGTGTTTGATGATAACGTCAGACGCCCTTCAGCTATATCAGATTGTACAAAAAAAAGAAAATGCAGATCACGTCAATTGTGGCACAGAATACAAGCTATCTTGATGCAGTTTTAGTTGGTTGTTGCCACAATTTGACCATTTGCCATTTGGAGGAACTGATTCAACAAAGGGAAGTACCACATTTTTTGTTTTACTACTATATGTGGGAACAGGCCAGAAGAAGGGGTATCCACCCTGAAACGTTGCCCACCCCTCCCCTACATATTGACTATTCATTGACTTTAGTTTTGGCCTTTTAGCCAGTTGTTTTCTATTCTCTACCTCCTATTGAATTTTATTTTTTGTGTGTATTTTCTTCCCTTTTTTTCTCTGACATCCTGGGCTAATTATACTGAGTAAATATTGTCCACACCCCCATACTAATTACCTAGGGATATTTTCGGTATACCATTAGGTGGTGCACTGTAGATGTACACACTATTGGACACATGCTGCTAGGTGGCCTAGAGGAATATAGATTGAGTTTAAACCAGTCAGACTGCATTCATGTTTTGCTTATACTGTGGGAGGAACAGCATTTATGACATACTTGTTACTGTGTGTTGCCTTTTTCTCTTGATAATTACACTTTCTTTGCATGCTCATGTTACATATAGTTGTATGTTTTTTCCATACATAGTAAATACTATTTTTGATATCTCGTTGTTTCTGTCTTTTTTACATTGAGTGTGTTGAACCACATGTATGTATAATATTATTTTTTAATGTTTACAGTTTTTGCTACACACATTTCCAGGACAATTTTATATTATTCCTATAAAATAATTTTTTCAGAAATGGCTGAAAACTACTACTACTGTATGAGTGTCCAAATTATTAATAGAATGGTCATTAGTAATGGGGTTTTAATATGATAAAATTAACTTTGCATTATTATCATTCTGAGTACGATTAAGGGGCCTACTGTATGAAGTAAGCGCCAATAAAAAAAAATCGACAGGCTATTTAAATTGCCATTTTTTACAGCGTTGCTATCATGGTATGCAGAAAGTCCAGAATACCTGTGATAGCAACATTTGCAAAAATGGCGAGAAGCCGGCGACGTTCTTTCTGCTGCAGAGAGAACTCCCCTCCCTGCGCACATCCCTCCCAAAATTAATGTTTTTGTATTTCAATTTTATTACAATATTATTACAATCGGGGACGCGCTCCCCAATTCCTTACAGGCAGTCAGTGAGAAAGGTGAAAGGCGGGAGAGGGCTTTAGACACCAAAAGGGTAAAGAGAAGACATCCTTGAGCGGAATGCAAGAGTCAGGATGGTGTATAGCGAGAAATTAGAGCTGAGATGTAAGGATGGCCAGAAGAGCGTATTGCTTTAAAAGTGAGGAGGAGAATTGAGTGTGTGATACGAGATTTGATATGAAACCAGGAGAGTGATTTCGCAGGAGAGAGACAGATTTAGGAAAGACTAAAGTGATTCTGGCAGCAGTGTTTTGGATAGAATGTAGTGGAGGCAGGTGAGACAGGAAGGCCAGATAGCAGAAGGTTACAGTAGTAGGAGAGAATGAGGGCCTGTGTCAGAGTTTTAGCAGTAGAGCAACAGAGGAAAGGGCCTATCTTTGTAATATTGTGGAGGAAAAAACTACAGCTTTTAGCTACCTTTTTAATGTGAGAGAAGAATGTGAAAGGAGTCGAGTGTGAAACCTAGGAAGCGTGCTTGTGATACTTGGTGTATGATAGTGCTTCCAACAGTAATGTAAAAGGAGGTAGTAGGGCCAGGTTTGGGAGGAAATATTAGGAGCTACATTTTTAAGTTTGAGTCGGCGGAGGGCCATCCCGGATGATAAAGTGACGAGACATTCAGAAACATTGGTCTATACAGCAGGTGTAAGGTCAGGGGTTGAAAAGTAAATCTGTGTGTCATCAGCATAGAAGTGACATTTGAACCCAAGAGATGTGATTAGGTCACCTAGAGAGAGTGTGTACAGAGAAAAGAAAATAGGTCCCAGTACACACCCGCTTCAACCAGCCTTCATCTCTCTGGAGACCAGGAAATGTACTCTTCTTACTACAGATGGCCATCAGGAGGAGATTTCCCTGGATGTCATCCATACTCCACCTGTTAAGGTAATTCTAGGACTGCCATGGTTACAGCAACATAATCTGCAACTTGATTGGACTGATAAAGAACCCATCCAATGGAGTCCCTGTTGCATCAAGACTTACTTAAACTCTACTCAACAGATCTGCAGCCTAATTACTCCCAAAGAGGATAAGAGTGTGAGGATAAGAGTGTTCTACCGAAGTATATGCTGAATTCAAGGATGTGTTCGATAAGATACAATCTGAAGTTCTTCCTCCTCATCGCCCTTTCTTCTGTCCTATTGATCTCTTGCCAGGTTCCGTCTTACCCAGAGGTAAATCTTATCCCCTGTCTCTACCTGAGACCAAAGCCATGTCGGAGTATATTCAAGAGAATTTAAAGAAGGGTTTCATTCGCAATTCCTCATCCCCAGCCAGAGTAGGGTTTTTCTTCGTTAAGAAAAAGGATGGTTCTATTTGCCCTTGCATAGACTATAGGGGGTTAAAAATGATCCCCTTAAGGAACAGCTACCCGCTACCCCTCATCTCCGAGCTTTTTGATCGCCTCCAAGGAGCCACCATCTTTTCAAAATTAGATTTGTGTGGTGCTTATAATCTTGTACGGATAAGACAGGGCGACGAGTGGAAGACAGCCTTTAATACCAGAGACGGCCATTACAAGTATTTAGTCATGCCCTTTGGGCTGTGTAATGCCCGGCCGTTTTTCAAGAATTTGTTAACGAGATTTTTCGGGACCTCCTGAACCTTTTTGTTATTGTCTATCTTGATGATATTCTAATCTTTTCTAAATCTCTCTCTGAGCATATCAAACCCACTAAAATGGTCTTATCTTGTCTTCGTGAAAATCGCCTTTATGCTAAATTGGAGAAATGCCAGTTTCATCAGAATTCTACCACATTTCTAGGATACATTATTTCGGACTATGGTTTTGCCATGGATCCTGTCAAGCTGAAGGCAGTTCTGGACTGGCCACAACTTACCTCTCTTAAAGCAATCCAGCATTTTTTAGGATTCGCAAACTACTATCGTAGATTCATTCGAAATTTCTCCACCACAGTAGCCCCAATCACAGACTTAACCAAGAAAAGGGCAGACGCTGCTTTTTGGCCACCCGCTGCCGCCTAGGCGTTCGATCTTCTCAAAAAGACTTTCACCTCTGCCCCATCTTAGTCCATCCTGATCCCAAACTTCCCTTCACTTTGGAAGTGGATGCTTCCGATGTCGGAGCCGGCTTCATATTATCTCAGAGACAGACACCCCAGGCCAAGCTACATCCGTGTGTTTTTTTCCCAAAAAATTTCGTCAGCGGAACAGAACTATGATGTCAGTAATCGTGAATTATTAGCCATAAAAATCGCTCTACAGGAAAGGAGACACCTCCTGGAAGGTACGGAACAACCTATTACCATCCTTACAGACCACAAAAACTTGCTGTACATTGAGAGCGCCCGTCGTCTTGGAGCCGTCAGGCTTGTTGGTCACTTATTTTCGACATATTAATTATATTATCTCTTTTATTCCGGGGTCAAAAAATCTTAAAGCGGATGCCTTATCCCGCCAGTTCATAGCCAAAGACAAAACTGAGTGTCAATCTGAGACTATTCTTCTATCTAAATACATCCTGTCCGCAAATTCTTTCGATGTCCTTGACGACATATTGGCGAACCGATCACATATTCCAGAAGGTCTAGAGGATGGATGTCTGTATGTGTGCCACGTTTTTGCAAGAAAATTTTGTAATGGAGCCATTCTTCTAAATCTGCAGGCCATCCTGGCACCTGAAGGACTACCGATCTCATCAAACGTTCTTTCTGGTGGCCCACCATGCAGAAGGACACCGAACTGTTTGTCGTCTTGTTTCACGTGTGCTCGTCACAAGAGCTATCGCAATTGACCGCCTGGACTCTTACACCCTCTCCCCATACCGGACCGCCCTTGGAGTCACTTGTCCATGGACTTTATTGTTTAATTACCTCCCTGCAGAAGGATGACTACTATCCTCGTTGTTGTCAACCGTTTCTCTAAACAATCTCATTTCATCCCTTTAAAAGGTCTTCCCAACTAGGCCACTCTGGACGATATTTTCACCAAGGAAATCTTTCGCATCCATGGAGTGCTCTCGAACATACACTGGCGACACACTTTATTCGAGCTTGGCTAGTCCCACGAATTCGGGTATACCCGGGTGTATTGAGGTTTGTGACTGTTTTCTGCCCGAGTGCATTGAGGTATTTTCCAAGCAGGGATTGAAGCATTTTATTTCCGCTGGCTGCAATACTGCACAGTATATATATATATATACTGCATTACAATTCATGAATTTATGCCATCTGGTAGACACGCGAAGCATTGCAGCCTATTAAATCCTAATCATTATCATTTAACAGATCAGCCGCCCATCAGCCAGGCATGAACCCAGGCTGGGAAGGCAAATGCAACGGGGCTTGTCAGAGGTGAGGAGCGGCGCATTCCAGGTATCTGCCAGGTACATACCGGGTATTTGCTCGAATAAAGTGTGTCGGTGCAGTAGTCTCTGATCGAGGGTCACAATTTGTTTCCAGAGGATGGGCATCTCTAGATTTTTCATCCAGATACCACCCTCAGACCAATGGTCAAACCAAGAGGACAAATCAAACTCTGGAGCAATACTTGAGATACTTTATCTCTGATGCCCAAGACGACTGGGTGGATCTTCTTACCTGGGTGGAATTCGCCCACAACTCCCTTAGGAATGAGTCTACTCGGGAATCTCCATTTTTTGTTAGTTACGGATTTCATCCAGCACGCCTTCCCAACTCTTCCTCTTCTTCTGGGGTCCCAGCGACCGACAACAAAATCAATTCTATACAAGAATCTTGGAGGAGAATACTCTTGGAGAGGCCACTCGCAGGCAAAAATCTCAGGCGGATCGTCATCGGCGCAAGGTACCGGAGTTTAAACCAGGAGACAGGGAGTGGCTTCCCTTGAGGAACATCAGGCTCAAGACACCTACTCTCAAATTGGCCCCAAGGTTTTTGAGTCCATACACTGTCCTGGAGAAGATTAATCCGGTTGCATACCGCCTTCAACTTACCTCTTCTATGAGGATACCATCCGTCTTCCATTTCTTTCTGTTGAAGCCTGTGTTCCAAAGTTCACTTTTCCCAGATACCTCTTCTACTCCTGCTCCTGTTATCGTACAAGGACAAGAAGAATACGAGGTACAATCTATTATTGATTTAAGAATTTCGAGAGGAGTGGTACAATATTTGGTACATTGGAAGGAATTTGGTCCAGAAGAAAGATCTTGGATACCTCATCACCAAACACATGCTTCCAACCTCAATAAGCGCTTTCACGCAAAGTACCCTCTTAAGCCATATTGGAGTCGTCCAGAGGCTGCTCCTCAAAGGGGGTGATACTTTAAGGAATTGGGGAGAGCATCCCCCGCGGCGCACTCCCTCCTTACCTAATGTCTCGTGCAACCGCTCTGTCCTTACAGCACGTGTGGGCTGCCGCAGGGAGCTTTTCTGACATTGCGGAATCTGGCTCCGCCCCCGCTTGCAATGTGCACCAACGTCATGCGGCACGCACACATGACGCGTGTGCACTGCTCCCAAGCTGCGTGTCAACTCCCCTGACTATGCCCACCTGTCTCCTGTGTCCCTCTTCCTATCCAACCCTTCGCAGAGACCGCTCCTCCACTCCGCCCCCTCTCTCATTGGACATTCTCTCCCATATATGCTTAGCCGTGCCACTTACACTTTGGCTGAGCATAGTTCCAGTTAGCGCTGTTCTCCTGGTTCCTTGTCTTGCCTTACCTTGTCTCCTAGCTCCTTCTTCCAGATTGACCTCCTGTGTACCGACCCGGCTATTTCTTTGGACTCCGCACTTCTGGCTTACCGACCCGGCTTACCTCAGACATTCTGCATTTCTCCAATCCTGACCACGGCTTATGGACCTCTATGCTCCTACTGGCTCCAATCCCTGACCACAGCTAAATGGACACTGACCATTCTACCGGCTCGTACATCAGACCTCGGCAAGTACCTGACCATTCTACTCTCTCCAATCCTGACCCGGCTGCCTGACCATCCGCACTACAGATGTGCCCCCATGGCTGTGGGTGGCGTTTAAACCCATTCCCACCTCAGTACCGGGGCCCTGCCTTGTTTGTGGTGAGCACAGCATTACACTGCCCCCACTTCTGGAATGCCCACCCTGTCAATATCTGACTAGCACTTACCAGAACACCTTCCTACTTCTACTACTCTAACTTCTCAGCTCTAGCAGTGTGAGCTATGCCTTAGCATATCTCCAAGGGGACTGTACCTATTTGTATTCTTTTTTTTAGCACAAATGTCTCCACCTAAGTTATTTGGTGGGAAATTTGAGTGGATATATATCCAACTGGAGACACTGTGAGTTTCAACTACTACATTAAACTTCTCCTAATCCTTCAATTTTTACAAAATCAGTGGTGGAAATGTGCTGATCAGATTCAGATAAGTTCACCCATCTCTACGTTTAAGGGGTGATATAACAAGTTTTCCCCTGTACAGTAGTGAGGCACTTAATAGCATGAGATTTAGCAACAAATGCAAATACATCACTCTGATCATGATATTGATAAGATATTGAATTCAGACATTATAAGCTTGTGTGGAAAATGCACCTGGTTCTATGCACCATTGGTGAGGGAAAGCCCAAAGACCTGTAGCGGTAAGAGGTCCTGGGGATATTTCTGATGTCTCCTCTGCTAATGCTGAATCCCAGCATTCCTTTACTGTATCCATTTGCTGCTTTCTTTCCTCCTAACACCATAGTCCTGGCCGATTCCAGATACAGTATGTCTCTTCCAAGAAAAAAGTGTAGTTGAAGGAGTTAAGTAATTGGGGTAGGGTATATGAAAGAAGATTGTGGCATAGAATGTGTGTGAAAATGTTTGAAGAAGAATAAGATCAGGATAAAAATTTGAGAAAAAGTACGGTGAAGAGGGAAATGTACAGACTGATTATATGTGAAGGGAGTGGTAGAGTGTGGCAGAATGAAAGGATAAGAAGAGTGTGGGGAAGGAGAGAATAAAGAAAGTGTGGGGAGAAAATTTGAATACCAGAATAAGGGGCATATGTGAGTGTGCACTGATGAAATAAAGGGTGGACGAGGAAAGATGGAATGTGGTGAATATTAGGTGAAGAATTGTATGGGGAATGGAAGAAAAAAAGTAGAATGGGGAGAGTAAAGGCGATAGAAAGAAACAAGGAGTAAATAAAATGTGTATTGGGTTAGGCAGAGCTTTTTACCCATTCTGGCTGGCTAGTGAAATGTTTCTGATCATCTACCAATTCACAGAAAGGCACTACAGGCTCTATATACCAATCTCTTAAAAGGAGTGTATTATCTGCTTTCCATTGCCTTGCTAATGGTTACTAATTTCATACATTTAAAGCCAGATAGAAGCATGAAGAGATGCAGAGCTTAATAAAACCAATTAAAATATATGAATCTCAGAATACTTGAAATGTTCCATACAATCACTTCCCAAAACCTAAAACACTGGTCACATCATTATCTTGAAATTGTACTTGTATGACAAGTTGAATTTACCAATCATAATTTGGTCTTTTTTATCACAAATGTACAGCATGACACATTAGGAATATGTGCAAAAGTAAAATATATATACGTATGGTTTTTACAAGGTTAAAAATGGGGTTATAAAAGAAGAGACGTGAGCTCTTGACAGTTTCGTACAACTATGTCTGTGAAGGATAATCATGGTGCTCCATAATATATTATATATTGCAGCATTCAACCTTGTACTAAAGAATAAAGGGACCTTTATAGATCATTTCACCTGATTTGGTGCTAACTCCCATTTATCTCATTTGGAGTTAACACCAAATCGGGTTCGTTAACCCGTAATAGACCATAATAAATCACCCCCCCCAATGATTTTTTTTCTACAAGCAGCGGTTCTTTTCCTCCTTAGCAAAAAATAGAAGTCTCTGTTTGGATATAATCACTATACCACTTAATGGATTAATGAAAAAAATATTTTTAAAATGCAGCACTTTAAGGGAACAAGCAAGAAAATATATCGATAAGGGTCAATCTCCCTAAAGTTTTTAGCTTTGATACCTTTCATAATACTTAATCTGCAGCTGCTGTTTTCTCAACATCTCATTGATTTTTGAGCTAAGGTCTTTGAGTAATGTTAATGGTTCAATAATAATTAATAATCCATGAAGTGTAAAAAGTAGCTAGATAAACATGGTTTCCAATTAGTGACCGTAAGTAACCTATTCATTTTTTTTGCCTTCAACACAGTTTCCTCTAGCAGATTTTTATCAGTGTGCAGACAAGGTGAGTGTACAATGAAATATCTTACAAAATAGCAATTTTACATGCTACAGTTGTACATACTTCTGCATTAGATACCACTCTAATATGGCTTCTTACTGGAAGACCTAATGCAATATTTTGATGACTTTCTCCATTTCAAATATCTCCCGTTTTTGTTTTAACTTTACTCTCTCCGAGGCTATGCAGAAGCTACTTTTCTTCACTAATCAACAATCACAAGTCTAACCCGCCCCACCACTTCTCTGTCTTTGACTTTCTTCTCTAACTACCATCTACAGTATATGCTGTTTTTCTTTCTCCACTTCACCTCAAGACTTTGCTGACTGTTCTTGACTTAGGTGGATTAATCAATGCATCTACTCTGTATCCTCCTCATATTCTACACCTCCTCTTCCTCATTCTTCTCCTGTATTCCTTGACTGTTTTTTCTTAGTCACAGAGGAGGAAGGATTCACCTCCTTTCTTCTGCCACTTGCCCTCTTGACTCGTATCTCCCATATCCTCAATCCTCCTGCTTCCACTCTACTTACCCACATTTGCAAACTCCTCTCTCTGCTCTGATACCTGTTTCACCTAATTCAAGCAATAGTGATTGATATTCTCAAAAATACTCTCTCCTAAATCTGTCTCTATTTCTGTCATGTTTAAATCCCTCTCCCTTCTTTCCATGAAATCCCATATACTGCTGCGACACATCTTATTCTTACATTTGCCCCTAATTGACCGGGGCTTTACTCCGGCTGGCGCTGAAACTAGACCGCGCGCCAGCCGCATCTCCTCCGTTCACCCCTCCACTCGCGTGCATTTTTCTGCCCCTTCCCGACCCCCTGGCTGCTCCTGCTGTCCCCCTTCGGCTTCCCCGTACCCCCGCTTACCTTCAGGGGATGGTCGGGGAAGCCGGGGAAGCCGGGGAAGCTGGGCGCGCCACGTGGCAGTGACGTCACAGTGACGCGCGGACATGCCGCGTTATCACGCGGTCCGCACGCATACTGCCGTGAGGGCAATGTTAGAATAGGATGTGTCGCCACTGTATATATATATATTTTTTTTTATTTTATTTTTTTAAACAAGCTTGACACTACTTATTTTTTATAACTCTGTGCCCAGGACATACTTGAAAACGAGAGGTAACTCTCAATGTATTACTTTCTGGTAAAACATTTTTATAAATAAATAAATTATCTCTCTATCACCCTGTTTCCCTCCTGCCTTTTGTCTCCAAACTTGAATTCCTTGCATACTTGTGCTTGCTCCATTTTTTTAACTCATATGCTCACCTATATCCTTTACAACCTGTCTTCCACACTGCTAACTTCAATGAAAAAGCCCTAACCAAATTAACTTGTGACCATCATGCTGCTGAAAACCAGGGTCATTAAACCCTGCTGCTAGAGCTCACTCTGTCTGTGGCTATTGATACTGTAAATCACGCTTTTATCCTTTACATCCTTCATACTCTTGGTATCGGTAACAAAACTCTAACCTGGATTTCCTCTTACCTCACCCATCAGACTTTCAGTGTCTATTTTGATGACACTGTCTCTTCATTTATTGATCTCTCTGTGGGCCTACCCAGGGGTCTGTCTTGGAACCTCTTCTCTTTTTTTCTCTACATATAGATAAAGCGTGATTTATGTTCAACCACCACACAGTATGTTCAACCAGCATGCTGTTTGAGCACTTTGTTGTCCGCATTTCATTCACGGCTGAGCCGCTCGGTCCTTGGTTGTGGTCAGACAGAATTATTATTTGTGTTGTAGCAGTTCGGTGCGTGTCCGGCAGGTGGTCGTACTGAATATCTTGGCCTTTGATATGCTGAATGCTACAGTTCAGTAATAACCTAGCAGGTGTCTGAAGAGAAGATCAAACGTACACATCTCTATGTCTAATGATCCGTTTCACACTTTATTAAAACCCACTATGCATTAATCTAACCAGCCTCATAACTTTTTACTGTACTGTACATGGCATAGGACATGACACTTTCTCCGTGTCATACAAGACCAGCTTACAGTTATGCCTCTTTGATATATTGTACAAATAAATTCAGGACATATAACAGTGTGTCTCTGTCTGAGATCTATCAGTATATCACTGACAAGTACCCATTCTATACAGAAACACCAAACTAGAAAGCTGGAAGAATTCTATTCGACACAACTTAAGCAGTAATGATTGCTTTATTAGAACACCGTGCCTCGGCAAGAGGGGCGGGTGCTGGGCACTGCACGCATTATGGATGGGTATGTTCGATGATGGCAACTTTCAAAGGAGAAAGAGATAGACCTTCCCAAACCCATCCCTTCAATCTGCCTCAACCTGAGTACTGCTCCAACCTGCATACCTGCCTCTGCCCGAGTACCTGCCCCAATACCATTACCAATATGGACCAACCAACTCGAAAAGCAAGATGAAGCTACATCCCAACTACCTGCCTCCACCCAAGTACCTGCCCTATCTTGAGTTCCTGCCTCCACCTGAGTACCTAGCCCAATTCCATTAACAGTATGGGCCAAACAACTCCGAAAACTAGATGAACTACATCCCAACTACATGATCAACTCCACACCTACGTACAGCACACTCCTTGCATCACAATGGGTTGCTGCCACCCAATTTTCAGCCGTGTATAATCAAGGTAAATATAAGTTTACACAAGTTTACATACAGTAATGTACAGTACAAAACTGTTCCCAAATAACCCACGTATGCATTCAATAGACCATGCATGCGCCTACATTAAAAGACTCACATAAAGTCTCTTAAAGTGACTTTATTCCATCTTTTGTGTTCAAATATAACCTCTATGACGATTACACATTTTTTTAACTCCAAGCCTTAGACCTGCTGTCCATACCAATGTCTATGAATGTCTCTCTGTTATACTCCACTGACTGAAACGTAATATGTCGAAGACGGAACTCCCAAGCCTGGCCTAATTTCCACCATCCCCATTACTGTCAGCAGAACTATCATATGCCCAGTACCACAAACATGCTGCCAAGGTTTCACATCTTTCTCCCTTCCTCACATTCTCATCTCACATTCACACTGTCGCTAAGACATGTCGATATTTAACTTCTCACATTCCTCTGTTGCTCTACTGCTAAAACTCTAATGAAAGCCCTCATTCTCTCCTGTCCTAACTATTGTAACCTTTGAATGTATAGCCTTGCTGCTTCTCAACTTTCTCCCCTACAAGCTACTCTAATTGCTGCTTCTCAATGCTGTTAGAAGCACTCCACTTTCTCCTAAATCTGTCTCTGTTTCTTTCATGCCTAAATCCCTCTCCTTGGTTCTCATTAAATCCTGTATTACTTACAAAATTCTCCTTTTCTCTTTTAGGACTATACACTCCTCTGCCCTGCCTTATAGCTCAGCCCTAATTTCTCGCTACACACCTCCTCTTCTTTTGCGTTCGGCTCAAGAATTGTCTACCTCTTTTGTATCTAAAGCCCTCTCCCACCTAAAACCTCTCACTTACTGCCCAACCCCACTGGAATGACCTTCCCCTATATATCTGACAAGCACCTTCTCACTCCCCTTTCAAGACCTGTCTTACAGCACAGATCTTTAATGAAGTATTTCTGATGCTCGATGGGACTCATCCCCTTGCATAATGCTTTCAGCATTACTCCTTGCATTTGCACTTTCCATAAAACCATCCTACTGTCTCTGTAAGTTCTCCCTAAATACCACCTTGATTGTAAGCTCTTCAGGACAGGTACATGCAAACACATGCAGTACCACCTAAAACAAAAGTACTGTAATATAGTGGCAGTGATTTGTTTAACGGGTTAAATGTAGAAGATCATCTAAAAAAAAAAATTAGGCAAGTTTAAGTATTGTAATAGTCCTTACCAAAAATCTATACTATTTCCTTAGCTGTTTTGGGTCACATGTTTCTGTTGCATTTATTAGTCATTATTAGCCATCTGACATGAAAAAATGTCAGATATTAAAATTACACAGAACCTGATCAAAATATAATCAGGCAGTTTTCACATGAAGTAATAGAAGGTGATTGAATATTTTCTGAACATCCAATTACATTGACAAGTTGTTTTATTTATTTTTTCCTGCTATATGGGAATGCCTCTTATTTAAGAAAACTGCACATTTGTTTGTTCCTTTAACTAAACTTGAGCATCGTTTGGAAATACTTGATTTATCATGGTAATTATACATTTGAAGCAGCGGGCCTTTACGTTCCTGAACTATTCACTCTTGTTTTCTATATCGTAATGCCATTTCTAATTTCTGAGACACTGAGCCTCAAAAAGTAACATGACTCCAGAAAGGCAATGAAATGGCCATTGAATACTTCTACAAATTAATGAAGCCAGATAAAATACATACCGTACAATATAACCTTTAATAAATCATATAACACATGAAAAATACATGAAAAAATAGAAGTGGTAAAGGGGCAGTCCCACGTGGAAAAAAAGTTAATAATATCAATAGATTCCTTATTAAGATTAATTTACACTTACAGGTACTGTATGGCGGCGGCACCAACAGAGATTCTCCTCGACTTTGCTGGGTGCACCAAGGTTGCCACTGAATCAGGAAGCCAGCCTCCTCCTGGAACTGGTAACTGGCTGCACCTGCCCCAGGGCCTTAAGTAGCAGCCAGTTACTCCCAGCCTTGACCGAGCAAGGTATCCTTACCCTTGTGCTACCGGACTCCATCTGTCCCAGACCCTTTCCTGTGTCCCAGCTGTGTTCCTGTGTCCCAGCCCCTGTTTCTCATGACTTGTCCATTGGTACCATTAACCCGACTTCCCTGCCGCACCCTGCCCATGATACCGGAACCGAACCTGACTACTCTTGCCTGTCCAGGCACCAGATCTCGGGCCAAGGGTTGGTTACTATATGTAAGGATCCGCTCTGTGGGTATGCCCGTGTCTGCGGGTATGCCCGTGTCCAGCGCCTCCTTACCTCCTTTACAAGCCGTTCAGGCTCCCCAGCAGCGTTCCCCGATGCTGACCGCTGTCCCCGCTCCTCCGGGCTGCGCGCGTCACCCCACGGACCCAAGCTGCCATTAGTTGGCGCCGGACGCCTGACTCCGCCTCCACTGACGAGGCACCTTGCGTGTCTCTGCCCCTGTCTTGTCAGCTCCGCCTCCCTTTTTCCTCTTCCCCATCTGACCCTTCCCCTCTCCGTCCCTCTGCTCCTCCCCCTTTTCTCTCTACTCCCAAACCCTCCGGTATGTCACTTCCATTCTCTGCCTCCTCTGACACGGCGCACGTACCTGGCACGCCCGTTCCCCATCAGCTACGCCTCCCAGGTCCTCCTTTCCTTTCTGTCTCTTCCCTAGTCTGCCCCTCCGCTCCTCCCCTTACTCAAACCACTCTCAAAGCCTTTGGTAATTCTCTCATTTCTGCGTCTTACTTAGGTCACTCCTCTGTTGCTCCCCTCACTCCAATTGTCCCAAACTCTCACACTCTGCTCTCCTATCAGGTCCTTCTTCGGGCCGCTCCTCCGTCACTCCCCTTCCCCTGATTGGTCCCAGCCCCCTATGTAATCTCCCTTCACCATTTCCTCTTTGCTCTGCATAGCTTCTGTACCTTGGTGCTGTCTGCTGTTGCCTGGCCTCTTGTCTTTCAGTGTCTGCTCATGTCCCTGGAAATTCTGCTGACCTCCCTGGATTTGACCTTTTGCTTTGGACTCTACTACGCTGCTCTCTGAAACCCTTTGGACTTCGCTTTGGACTTACTGCGCTGCAGACTTCTACAACCCTTGGATACGGCACACGGACAATCTACTACGCTGCTCCCTCCTCTCCACGACCCAGGCTTACGGACAATCAACTACGCTGCTCTCTCCAATCCACTACCCTTGGCTTACGAACTTTACCCTTCTACGCCGGAGATGTCAAGTACGGTATCATTTAATATTCTTGTTACCTGGACCATCTACGCTAATTCCACACTCCGGCCGTGCCCCGTTTACTGTCAGGTGTGTGGTATTACTCCTTTCCACCTCAGTCCCGGGGTCTCGTCTGGCTTGTGGGCAGGCTGAGCGTTACACTATACAAACAAATTCCCCAAAATTCAGGTTTCCTCTAGGACAGAGGTACAAAGTAGAGCTCTACTCGGTTACTATATTCCAAAGCTCTCCCTGCAGGTCCATCTCCTGGACAGTAACTAGCAACTTATGTAAATGTAACACATAGAAACCCCCCCCCAGAGCATTTGTTTACTTTTTTACAGTACCTGGTTTTTAAAAATGTGAATCACGTTTAACCTACTAAAGCTATTAGTTGACATTAGTTTTAGGAGGAATTGTCTTTTCAAATAAATGGAAAACATAAGGAGGCAGTATTTTTTTTTTCTACTAACACAATTGCATATTTTCAATTTAACATAATATGAGTGGGTCAGCAGGTTATTTCAACATGAAAATACAGCCACTATTTCAGTTCCTCAGATAGTTTACCTCCAAATGTTTCTGTATCGCTGACGTTTTGCATGTTTGCTACCCATGAAAATGACACTTTGGAATGCCACCCTTTCTTCAAGCACATTCAGATAATCCTGACAAATGTTAACCTCTATAATTTACTAGAAAGCTTATCTATTACTAGTAATTGTTTGGCCAGACACACCATAATAGAGCACCCTTAGTGAAATCAGCTACTTATTAGATAATCAGCTTGCTAGCTGATAACGTTTTCATATGGCTCAGGCTTTCAGTACCAAATCAAAGATTATCTTGCTTCAGGGTTAATGTTCGACTGGCTTTGCAAAAGCTGATTTAAAAGGATTGAATAAAACACAAGCAAACATTCTAACAAAAATGAAATAATATGCATTATATAGGATCACAGATACCTTCAAAATACATGACTGGGCTTAGAGACAGGCTATTGGAGAACAAACAGAACGTAACAGTCACAACTAAGATGTCAAATTATTCCGGGTTTACCTTCCCTTACGAGAAACCTCCCCCCTTAACATTTAAAAAAAAATGATATATATACATGTAGCGCTCTTTCCCCCACCCTCTGGGAGATAAGGCAACTACGGTGTGTGTGTGCATGTGGCTTACAGGTGGTCTGAGCCTCCGCCGCTGGGAGCCTAGGGTGTGTCTGATTCGATTGATAACAGCGCCTCCACCTGTGCGGGATCCTAACTATGTGGGATAACCCGTGCAGGAACATATATGAGTAATAAACACCAATATGGTAAAACAGTAACTCTTTATATTAGCATATAAACCAGCATAACCATGAACAACACTTATATCATAAAAATAAGTAATGAATGCTAAGTTGGTACAGCTACCCGCCAAGCCTCACATGGCCGTAAGAACACCACCGTGTTCCCAGCATCGTGTCGTTAGAGTCCTGTACCCACCCCAATGTGTGAAACAGCGCTGCCCACTAGACTAGGTGTGAGGTTGGTGCACTTGGTATTGTTAGGTACCTGCCGGGTACTCCTCCACATGGGGTGGTATCAGCCTGGAGTGTCCCACACTGTAGAGCGTCTCTATGTCTTTCAGTGGTGGTCTGTTCCCAGACCACAGGCCGCAACTGCTGCGCGGCGTTCACTGGTGTCACTGTCACTAGTGCAGCTAATGGGGCAGTGTCCCTGTCTAATGGTCTGTCTCTGTAACAGCCACAAACTATACCAGGGAGTAGGCAACTATCTGGGGCCTAAGGGGGCCTCTGGCCTTGTGCAGGGGCCACTAGCTCCCTGCACATGCTCACCCAACCCTTCTACTGTCCCAGCTCCAACTGACTGGCTTCCAAAATGCCCCAAATGTATCTATCTCCTTGCAGGAGATCTCTGCAGCCCTATTGGCTGATTTCCGGCAAGTTGTCTCTTGCCCCTATGCCTTGTGGCAGCTGTAGTTCCCCGCGGAGCCGCCGCGCTAGTGACATCCATTGCACATGCGCAACATACAAAATGACAGCACCTTGTGCGTTCGGCCGCCGCAAAGCCTCTCACCGGAGCACTCCCTGCACTTCTTGGCTACCTGCCCAAATACCTTGCACTCCTGAAGGCACACGCACCCTGCGCCAGCACATGCACACCCCCGCAACAGGCACAGAGGTAAGGGGACTATAGGAGACGCACAGCAAGCCCAGAAGGGGACCGGGGTTACATCTACAACAAGGGTGACCAACTTTTTTAAGGCATGCCAATACATTGGCACAGACTATTTGGTGGGCCACTTTCCTACTGCCCCCTACATCCTGTTTAAATTAATGTCTAAACTAAATAGCACCAAAAGTAAACAAGGATAAAAACATTACAATATTAAATACATTAATGGAGGTCCAGGAGAAGCATGGAAGCCAGGTTGGAGGCGTGCGCATCAAAGAGCATGGCAGCAGATCAGTGGCTTGCACCAGGAGTGGATGCCTGGATAGACAACCTGAGGGAAGAGACAAGGATGAGAGACCCTTAGTGGCTGGTGCCTCAAGTGCTTGGACCAGCAACAGCAGTGGGGACAATGGCATCTCAAGGGTGGCGAGATGGGATTCACAATGTGACTTGAAAAAATGTTTTTTTATTGCATCGAATTGAAGCCGGGGGGTGTAATATTTAATTGTAGACGGACGTTCACAGAGGTACACAATTGGAGGCTTTTATAAGGTGAAATTATAATAAGGCTTTATTGTGCCTTTTCCTTTTTATCAGGAAATCATCCAAACACAGGGGGGGGGAACAAAGCTTCTATTCACTTGGGAGTATTTCTAGTGAAATCCTTTGCAATTAATTCACATCTCCGTTAGTTAAGCATTTCTCCCAGCCCCAAACATATAGCATAAAATAAGCAGATATAAGCAGTCTCTTAATTATGAAAGTCTTATCTGTTTCTTGCTGTAGAATAAGCTTCTCTGCTCTCCTGGAACCGCACCCGTGCGTGCACAGAAAATATCAGCATCCAGGTTTAGAAGTCTTATTTGGTGTCTTGCAATCAGCTATGCTGGGCAGAGCTCAAGACCGGTCAGCTCCAGAGATGTGTGTTCTCTTGGTCAGTCTCTCCTGGGAGTCTCAAGAACACTCCTCTGTATCTCCAAAGGTCAGCTCTCATTCAGAGCTAAGGAGTCACTTCCTCTCTCAACAGACAGGCTTTTGTAAGCAATCAGGCAGGTGGTGTTTATTAATTGACTACCAGCAGTTAACCACCACACTGCCAGATTAAAGGCACATTATTTGAACAGGGATTACTCCCCTGTTACAGTAATAAAAATACATTTACACGCAGCTTTATTACCTTAGCGGCTAACAGCTAAGGTAATGAATGGGTTAAATACCAGTGCCTGGTTTATTGGGATTAGAGGGGGTGGGTGAAGGTGGTATTTTGCCGGTGGTAGTTAACCCCATTTATTACCTTAGCGGTTACTACTGGTAAATCAATTGAGAGAGAATTGGCAATCTAACAATTTGGTATGTATCTGTATGCTGACTCAATCAATTGAGAGAGAATTGATAATCTAATTAACAATTTGGTGTGTCTGAGTTGATTAGGCAAACCCCTCCCTTAAGTGTTAGTCAAATGCATGTGAGTAGGGTACTTAAGTCAATGTGACTTGGCTGTGAGCCATATGGTTGTGTAACATCAAAAGAGTCACATCTAAAGTGTCTGCAAGAGTTAATTTTGGAGGTGAAATTGAAGGTGAAGATTGGATGAAGATCTGGACTCTGCATTACAACTTTGCCACTGTGAGACATTCTCTTTCAATATCTGTGATTATTTGTTCATTTTAATCCTCCATTACCTGTGAAGTCTCTCCTCCTGCATCTTACTATGCCCTCCCTACGGCTTTTCCTGTTTACTGTTTCCTCACTCCTTTGTGAATGTCTCTGTTCTCTCCAACTTCCCCACTGCACCAATATTTATACACCCCTCTCCCAACAACTTGTATATCCCTCAATATAAAACACCCACACAAATCCTCTATTCACACCCTCTATCTACTCCTTCCCACTTCTGGGGATCTCCCCATAGCCTGAAGTCAGACATACACACCTGATCTCACTCATGCATCCCTGCCATCTCTTCCCCTGTAAATTGTGTTAACCTTCTCATTTAATAATGACCAGCCTTAAATCTCACCTCACAAATCAAGTATCCCAATAGCCTGCACTCATGGCTATTGTCCCACACTCAGTCACTCCTACCACCCGTTGTGACCAAGCACTGCCATCTACAGCACTTACTCCCTCACCTACTGTCTCTGTAAGTTTCCCATTAAACCTCTTAGATTGTAAGCTCTTCAGGGCAGGGATTTCCTTTCCTATTGTCTGATTTTGCTGCACTTATTGTATAATTATAATTCCCTGTACTATATTCTTTGTGAAGCTCTGAGTACACTTTTGGCGCTATATAAATAAAGACATACAATACAATACAACCCCTTGTGCTACCCACCCTGTAAGCATAAACACCCTCCAAGGCCCAAATATCACCTTCACCCACTCCCTATAACCCCAATAAAAATTAAAACACAATACTAGCCAATACACTCATTGATTGCCAGTGTTGTTACCTATGCCCACAATGGGGGCAAAGATAACCCCATTGGCAATGAATGGGCACCCTACTATCCACCCCATCTACCCCCAACAACCCCTCCCTAACACATACAGTACAGTATTAGGCAAAATCCCAATTATCCAGATATGGATAACAGCTCATTTGCCCCTTAAAAATAAAATTAGTGTTTGAAGAAGGGGAGCCTGGTTCAATTCCCGGTGTCGGCTCCTTGTGACCTTGGGCAAGTCACTTTATCTCCCTGTGCCTCAGGCACCAAAAACATAGATTGTAAGCTCCACGGGGCAGGGACCTGTGCCTGCAAAATGTCTCTGTAAAGCGCTGCATAAAACAAGCAGCGCCAAACAAGAACATGCTATTATTATTATTATGAGTCTGTTTATTTTAAATCAGCCTGTGACTAGATAGACTCAATCTGTTTTTCATGTGATTTTAATATATAGTTGTTTTATGTGATCACTGCCGTATTTGGTATTTTTGTGTTTCTTTACAATGTATACCAGATGGAAGTTCCTGTCCTTCTCGACTTCATTCCTCTGCATTTAATAGTGTATTCATATTACCATTAAACCTAGAATATTATTGTACTGTAAGCACTTTAATTCACTGTGTTCTATTGTGCTCTATGGGTTAGACGCTGTTTGGAATCTCTTTGTATGTACTGTATAGTATCAGTGTTTTTGACTCAGTGGCGGCGCCCGCTACAGGGAAGTGTGGGAAAACGCTGGGCATCCATCTTGACTATGTAAGCATGGCAGATACATTTCCTCAGGGTTGTCCTGAAATAGTGAGCATTTCCCAGGCGCGTCTGCCCTTTGTAACTTTTTTTCTGTATATTATTGTATCTGTATGCTTTTTTGATAATACATTGTATTATTCTATGAATTTATCAATCTTTCTATAAAATATGCCGGTATCCCCCTGCAGTATTTAAATCCCCCGGTCACGTGGGCCGTGACGCACAGGTTTAAAACCGGTACCACATACCCGGCCTATATCTCGGGGAAGCAGGGGGTCCCCGTGGCTGAAATCAACGTGGTTCAGGTCAGGAGACCCCCTACTCCCTACAATATTATTAAAATTAACATTTAAAGTGCACGATGGCCTGTAAGAGCCGTGCACGGAGATGCAGCTCTCTCTGTGCATCTCTTCCAGGCTGCAGTTTAAACAAACAGTTTCAGTGCAATAAGTATTGGTGAAAAAAAACAAAAAAAAAAAACAAGTGCTATCTTGCATTTTTGACCACACTTTTAAAAAAAATGTGTTTTTTCTTAGTGAATACCATTTTGACACATGTTTTATAGTGCGGTAAAACAATGCAAAGTCGCTCGCCAATGCACTGAATTTATTGAGGTTTAGTGAATAGGCCCCTAAGAGTTTTTCCCATACTAACTTTTTCTGTTTCATATTTTGTTTCTCGCGAGGGGTGGGGGAGGGTGGCCTTTGTTTTTTAGCATATGAAAATACAGTGTTACTATGCCTTCACTAGTAAATATATGTGGTGTTCTTACTGTGAAATATTTCTAAATAGTTCACCTAATTCAATAAAAAAATACATATGTAGAATTTTCATGCAAAATATATTGTCATTTTCAAACATTACAAACATGCAAGCAATATTTCCCCTTTTGTTTCATAGCCAAATGTGTCCCCATTGAAGATACCCAGCATATTAATCATAAAATAATTTACTATCTATCTATTTGAACCTCTAAGCAGCCAAAGTAATCATGAAAGCATGTTCGAGAATACTAAAGAGTGAATATGCATAACAGAAACGTAACCCCCCCCCCCCCAACCTATTGCATGCTAAACCTTTAAATCCTGGAGACCTAACACCCCTCCGTGGGGAATCTAACTTGATACCACCAGCACCCCAGGTATCCCCTTTCCTACTAGAACCAATCCCCATTTGGCCATAGTCAAATGTTCTCTATGAGTGCTAAACAAATATAGATGACAGATAAAACAAATATACACATAAAAAAAATACAACAGATACAAATAACATCACTATAAATGAAATGACTTGTGAGCCATACTAGGCCATCTAAATGATTGCATTCATAGCCTCAACACTTATAGTGTGCCACTCCTAAAGAGATCATCCCGAACCCGCTGGATATTTAAATCCTTGGAACTAGTCCTTCAAGCTCGCAAACTTCCTTGACCTATATTCTTCAAGGGTCACCCATTGTGGAAGGAAAATAAATAGCATTGAAGAAAAATGTTGGTCTGCAAAGTTTGGCATTACAAACAGTGTGCTCTGTACATTTTATGTATTAATTTGAAAATATTTACAAGGGAAAATATATGGAGATGTACAGCTCAATTTCAAGTACTGTATGTTCTGAAGTGCAAGACAGAGAAACAGACATAGCTATTCTGTACATGTAAGCAATGGTTACAAGAACCCTGCGTTTTCACCCTTTGCTCATTCTTTTGTAGTTACAGTAAATATCACTGACGTAAATATCCTAGTATCTTTTCATGACATGATTGTGAATACAGTCACCTATCAAATACGTGGGTTACTTAAGAAAGTAGTCAAAAATTACTTAATCAATTAAATTGATATAGTTAGTGATATCATTATAAATACACCAATCGTATACAGAGTAACTGTATGTCCGGCTTAATGTGTGTTATGTGTACATCTCATGTATTATGTGTGATATACAGTCACCAGAGGTATACCTAGATCTTAAAACCATGTATGCACAATATTAAATAAAAAACAATCAGCTTTTATTTATTTTTGTTGCAGTTTAATAGAGTAAAAGATGAAAATGAGGCACATTACAAATTAACCTACAACCCTTTAAACAACACAGACAGACAGGTCATTTTTTTCAGCGCTACTGACATTCTGCCTATGTAAGAAAACAAGCAAAACTCCTGCATGTAAATTGTGCACACAAGAGCTTCAGGGCATAACCCAGACAGAGGAGCCATCACTTTTCTTTTCTGCACTGAGACTGCAGACAAAAGAATTGTGCAAATGAGCCTTTAAATCCGTAAATAGTCACTACACAATGCATGAAAGAATGCAGTCCAAGACAAAGAGCAATATTCACAGTTTATCTCAGGGTGATGGATATGAATCGACGCATGAACGTGGGTTTGTTATGGGATGGAGTAGGCCGCAAACCCCCACAGAGAACCCAGTGGCCGTACTCTGTAATGCAAACAGTCAGGCTAAGTCTTTAACAATTAGGGTAATTTGAACTGGCAATTATCTGAACTTCAACTTGTTCCCATGATTGATATGGGAAATGAAAAGTTGTATGTAATAAAAAAAACAAAAAAAAAACACGTTTCCTTCACTTTTTTAATGCAAGTTCTATTTTTTTATTGTTCTTTTTTTATTTACACATATGTTGTAAATTAAACGAAAAGGGGTATATTCTAATCTCTTAATGTATTTGAAGTAATGTAGTGTACATTCATGTACATATTTTTAAAAGACAAATTTGGAACATTCTTCATTGCATATTAGCCTATAAATTAAATTAAATAATTTTTCTATGCCAATATATTTATCATTTTTCTCCTGATTGTAAATTGACCCTTAATGCTTATTCATGAGAAGGTGCTAAAAGTAAACTATTGTGCCTGGTAAGCTAAGTCACTGTAATGACCTCAGTTAAAAAGTGATAAAAGTAAGCGCCACAAAGTAGTCATTTTGTCACCCTCATATAACCTGTGGCACTTAACTCCTCCCTAGACATCTACAATTGATTCATATTACCCAGACCTAAAATAATCACTCACAAGCAAAATAAAGAGAAAATATTTTCATACATTGATGTTAATAAATACATGTTCAAAATGCCTTTGAAAAGCAGAAATTCATTTTTTTAGCATATGCATCGTAAAGCTTCCGGCATTAAACAGCACTGTCCTTTAAACTAAGAATAAAAGCTTATTGTACTTTTGCATCACTA
Organism: Ascaphus truei; assembly: GCF_040206685.1. Taxonomy (NCBI): domain Eukaryota; kingdom Metazoa; phylum Chordata; class Amphibia; order Anura; family Ascaphidae; genus Ascaphus; species Ascaphus truei. Next base: position 371,701,585 of record NC_134486.1, read on the forward strand.
TTGCATTGTTTTTAAAACAGTAAACGTTTATTACATTGCCTTCTACAAATGCTTGAAATGTAGGGATGGATGTCTTGAAAATGGTAAACCACAATATATGGATGCCTATGGCAGGTAGTATTTGGAGAGGCACAGTCTACACAGTGGGCATGGTTTCACAAAAGGACCTTCAAGAAAGCCACCAAGATGGCCAGTGAAGTACATGGACTTTAAGAAACCACTCTTCAAAGCAACATGATTTATTCAGAATACATTGCATTCAGGCTGGGTGGATTTTGCTTTTGTCTCCGGTACATCAGAGGCAAGTGACATCTTGAACGCCTCAAGAAGATTAAATAGCAAAGCTCAGTCGGAAGCTTAAAAAAAAAAAGGAAAACAAAAAATAAAGGAGAAGGGGAAAAAAAGGGGGGGGCTAAGTTAGCCATAATAGAACTGTTCCTTTCTTTCTTTGAAAGAGCTTTCAAGGAGAGCCATGGAAGAAGAAGGCACAGATAAAGAATACAATGATGAGTAGAAAGGGAAAACTCTGAGTTGGAGCAGAGGGTGTGGGTTGTACTGAATGCGGGATTAGTGCAGCTTCACAGCAAAGAAAAGGGGAATCCTAGTCAAGATGAAAATGAGGAATTACTTTTTGGGGAGACTTCAGTTCACTGAACATCAACAATGCATGATGGGAGGTACTTGACATAACATTCTTCCAGGCCATGTTTGCTCTCCATGTGGGACCTTAGAAAAACAACAAATACATCAAAAGAAAACAAAACTATTTTTAGCCTTTGTTTAAAGCTCTCTCTAAGTATGACAAGGTAGGACTGTATTTGTTGATTAGGAAGAATGTGTGGAATTTTATTGAGAGTTTTCTTTGCCAGTAAGGCTGATAGTATTGACAGATTGTCCTGCAAGGGTCTCTAAATCAATATCATGACGAATAGGGTTCAATCTCAAAATATTGACTCGTTTTGTCTTCATTTGCATCTGTAAAACACTTATTATGGGTGAATATATTTAATCAATATATGAGCGAACAGTGAAGGGCTGAATGATCACATCAATATTTGACTGCATGTGTAGTTTAATATTCTTACCTAGAAAACGATTCATTGTGGTCCATTCACTGAAACACCTGCACATTTGCCAAATAATGTTTTGGCTCTCTGTAATTTGGTACTGGCTACATATTGTTTAAGAAAATCCTTGACTGTAAATTATAATTACATATTGAAGTATCATTCATATTTTACTGACGACTACAATATTTGAAATAATGTAGTAAGTGCTGATTTGGGGATGCATCGTTAAACATACGGTGTAAACTTTAAATACCATGGGCCAGATCCTCAGAGACACATTAAATGTCTTATCATGACGTTACCCTGATTTAACGTATTGAAAGTCTAACGCATATCCACACAGGTAATTAGCATTACTATGCCTTGTGTTAACTAGAGAAATATTGGATTGCTACATTTTCACAGACGTTGGACTTACTCATATGCACATCATATGCTAATGAGCTGTTCATGTTAGCGCATGGAAATAATGTTACGATAACTAAGTCACATACCAAAACCTGCCATTACTCACATCCAGATTTTTGCAGAGTACATGCAACCACACACGCGGGTTCTCTTGATAAGGCTTCTTTATTGAGTCTTGAAAACATACAGCACACAAAACAAAATAGCTTCTCTTCAGCATACAAAAACAAAATAGCTTCTCTTCAGCAGACAAAAAAAAATAGCTTCTCTTCAGCATAGAAATCAAGTCAGCTTCTCTTCAGCATGCAGGACACAGACAGTTCATCACACCTGTACTTTGAGAAACAGTAATCTCTTCAGTATTTCAGTCCTGTCTCCTGACCAGCTAGCTTGCATGGGTTTACAGCCTGGGGGTTTTAAAACACCTTGATTATGCAGCTGGGGTCAGACTAATTAAGCAGCCCTTCTCAACTGAAACTTAACCTTGTCACTGCTGCACTACAAGCCTAAACATAGGTTTGCCAGGTATGTGGCTGGTGACGTTCATTCACCCTGTCACATTCCTCCCCTGTTAGTGTGTGGCTGGGTCCACGCACGGCTGAAGTCCGACCATCCACCCCTTCTCTAGAAAAGAATTCAGCATTTGCATTTTCTTTTCCAGGCCTGTGCTGAATCTCAAATGAGAAGGGTTGGAGGGCCATTTACCACCTGGTCAATCTAGCATTGGAGTCCTTCATACTATTTAACCACTTCAGTGGAGCATGTTCCGTCACCAGAGGAAAATGGACTCCTGCCAGGCAATGCCTCAAAGCCTCGATTGCCCACTTTACTGCGAGGCACTCCTTCTCAATCACTGAGAAATTTTCTTCCCTCGGGAACAATTTCCTACTCAGAAAAAGGATCAGATGTTCCACTCCCTCAAACTGTTGTGACAACACTGCCCCTAGCCCTATCTCTGAGGCATCGGTTTGCACTACAAAAGGCCTGTTGAAGTCTGGGCTTCTAAGGACGGGACCATCTGATAGACACCTTTATATGTCCTCAAAGGCTCTCTGACACTCCCTTGACCATACCACTTGTGTAGGGGCACACTTTTTTGTGAGGTCCGTTAATGGGGCTGCAACTTCCGAGTAGTTGGGGATGAACCGCCAATAGTACCCTGCTAAACCCAGCAGAGAGCGTACCTGCGTTTTTGTTTGGGGGGTCGGAACTTCTTTCAGGGCAACTACCTTGTCGGCTAGTGGCCTTACTTTCCCACCTCCCACTGCATACCCTAAGTATTTGGTTTCCACCTTACCTAAGGCACATTTCTTAGGGTTGGCTGTGAGCCCTGCCTCTCTTAGAGATTTGAGGACCGCTTTCAGCCTAATTAGATGGGCCCGCCAGTGTTTACTATAAATGACAATGTCATCTAGGTAGGCTGTGGCATAAGCCCTATGGGGTCTCAGCACTTTATCCATGAGTCTCTGAAATGTGGCTGGGGCTTCATGCAGTCCAAATGGCATTGTCACAAACTGGTATAAACCCATGGGAGTGGCAAAGGCTTTTTTGCACTTGGACTTTTCCTCTAAAAGTATTTGCCAGTATCCTTTTTTAAGTCCAGCATGAATATATATTCCGCGTTACCAAGGGCGTCAATTAACTCGTCCACCCTTGGCATCGGATATGCATCAAACTTGGATACCGCATTGACCTTTCGGAGGTCCACACAAAATCTTACCTTCCCATCGGGTTTAGGGACCATAACTAGTGGACTGCACCACTCACTGCATGATTCCTCAATCACTCCTAAATGTAACATTTCTTGTACCTTGGTCTGTCAACATAACCTGGGGAAGTCCAACCCGTGAGAACAGCTCCAACAACTTGGTGGCTACTTGCTTCGCTGTTGCTGTTCTCAGGGGGAACGCCTCAGGATATCATGTTGCATAGTCATGTGTCCTTTCGCAGAAGGTTCTAGAGGTCCTATCAAGTCTACCCTAATCCTCTCAAAGGGAACTGACACCAAATGTAGAGGAACCAAAGGGGCTGGTTTTTGTCCCTTCGGAATAGTTAGCTGGCACTCCGGACATGCCACACAACTTTGCAATATCACTATGCATCCCTGGCCAATAGAATCGGGACAAAATACGGTCCAATGTTTTATCCCTGCCAAGGTGACCACCCCAAGGGACAGTATGGGCTAGAGTGAACACAGATTTAACAAACGCCTTAGGAACCAATATCTGTCTGGTGACCTCCCCTGTTTGTGTCTGCCTATTCACCCTATACAGGATATCATTTGATAATTCAAAATGGGGAAATACTATCACCCCCTGTGCATTCAATATCTGCTCATCAATTTTTACCACCTTATCATACTGTCTAGCAAGGACTGGGTCTTCCCTTTGCCTCTGGCGAAAATCAGGGAGATATTGGTCTGGTAAATCTTCAGGGCCCATATCCCCTTCCCTCTAGCCATCCTCAGCATCACTTGTGACTTCTGGCTACTAGAATGGTCACCTTGAGACCCAGATTTCTGCAACCAGTCCTGTTTGTCAGAGCGTCTTTGCTTCCGAGTCTTTGGAACACGTGTCTACTGGGAAAAAGGTCTGCTGAGAAGGGGAACAGTTTGCCAGGGTTCTCCTGAGCCATAGAATAAGGCTCCTCGTGAGAGACTGGAGCCATTAAGTCCGAAAAGAAAGGCCAGGCAGGGAGCCAAGGCGCGACTCCTACTTCGAGGTAGGCCTCCTGACCTTTTACCTGTAGCCAGATTTTGGCCGTCGGATACCGTTTTACATCGCCGTGTATACATTCTATATTCCATGGAGAGTCAAAAGAACACACGTTAGGCGGTAACAGTTCCTGGAAGACCAGAGTTTTCCCAGAGCCCAAATCTACAATGACCTGGATGGTTTTTCCCCCAACCTGGGCTGGAAGTAGACAGGGCTTGTAATTTGCTCCAGTGAAGGCCGAGGCGACGGTCCTGCTGAAGGAACAATCCATCTGTGGACAGTCCACATGCCGGTGGCCTTGTTCTCCGTAGGCGGAACATGGAGAGGATTCCCTCGCAGGAGGGGGGCGTGGATAGCGCTCCGCTGAACCGGATACCGGAGACCAGGCATCTGGTGGGTCCTGTGGGCGACGTCCTCGGAAGTTCCTCTCATTTGGCGACAAGCCAACATCAGGAAGGGGATGAGGGTCTCAGCGGTGCCCGGCGTTTTGACTTCTTCCTTGTTGGAAGGACCACTCATTTTGTGGCACTTGGCGGTTGCGCATGGAGGGGCCGTAGTTTCCCTGTTGTTCCAATCTCCCTCTTTGGGTCTCCGCAAGTGCTGGTGAAGTTGGATCCGTCCGGTCCAGGGCACTCGCCTGATTCTCGGCCCTAAGGAAGTTCTCAACGAGTCGGACCGCCAAAGCTAGGGTTTCAGCAGCATGGCGTTTTACCCACGAGCGTGCGGAAGTGGGTATTATCTGTAGGAATTGTTCCAAAACCACTTGCTCAAGAATTGCCTCATTAGTGCGCTCCTCGGGTTGTATCCAGCGAGTACACAAGTCCAATAACCGCTGGGCGAGGACCCGGTGCCTCATCTTAGAGGTGTACTTCAGGTTCCGGAACTGCTGCCTGTAGGTCCCTGGGGTCAGACCTAAGCGATCCAGTATGGCGGCTTTTACTTGTTGGTAGTCCACTGCCTGATCTGCTGGGAGGCCCTGATATGAGGCCTGGGCTTCTCCTATGAGGAGCGGGGGCCAAAGCAGTTGCCCAGCGATCTGCAGCCCAGCCCTGAGCTTCGTCAACCCTTTCAAATGTCAGTAGAAAAGCCTCTGGATCCTCGTTCAGAGCCATTTTCTTCAGGAAGACCGGGGGTTTGTTCGCAAGTTCTGGACTGGCAGACCCCTGGAATTGGGTCAGCAGCTTGGCCATCCGCTCATCCTGTGCTGCCTGCTGCTGGGTTAGGAGCTGGGTTTGCTGCTGCAATAGTAGTTGGGCCTGCTCCTGCATTAACAATCCCTGCTGTTTGGTCTGCTCCTGCATTAACAGTCCCTGCTGTCTGGTCTGCTCGCACAGAAACTCTTTTAAATATTCTTCCATTTTTCTCATTTTTGTGTGTGTGTGGCCCTTCAACTGCAGGGGCCACTCAAAATCCCGGCACTTCTGACACCATATGTTGCAGAGTACATGTAACCACACATGCGGGTTCTCTTGATAAGGCTTCTTTATTGAGCCTTAAAAACATACAGCACACAAAACAAAATAGTTTCTCTTCAGCATACAAAAACAAAATAGCTTCCCTTCAGCAGACAAAAACAAAATAGCTTCTCTTCAGCATAGAAAACACGGCAGCTTCTATTCAGCATGACAGTTCATCAAGTTGAGCCTATGGAAGAGAGCAGGGTCTCTCTAAACGTGGGACCAGGTGTAAGTCGCACCACTGGCACAGCCATCAAGCCTGCCCTAAGATCATATAAATGTCTGAAACACATCAAGAGATGCATCAGATAATGTGTCACGAAGTTCATGTAATAAACTGTACTATGGTTTTTAGTGATTAAAGTGAATGTAGGATTGCAGACGCACTTACCAGAATGCCATCCTACTGTCTGTGTATGTTCTTCCTACCAACCAATTAGATTGTAAGCTCTTTGTAGCAGGGACTCCTTTTCCTAAATGTTACTTTTAAGTCTGAAGCACTTCATCCCTTTGTGTTATTTATATCTTATTATTTATATGATTTATATTTATATGATTGGAACTATTACTGCTGTGAAGCGCTATGTACTGTACATTAATGGCACTATATAAATAAAGACATACATACAAACATACATACATTTGTTTGTCTGAATTAATATGGTATATAATCTTGACTGTATTAAGTATGGGTGTACAATAATGTTTATCCAAATTATAACAATAATTACCAAGAGGGAGAAGTTAGGAACAACATTTTTAATCACACACAGTTAATTCACTGCATGTGGAACATAAATGAAGAACAAATTAACAGGGAAAATAACAACAAACTATGTACAGAAAATCATCTCCTCTTTCTGAGACAGGACTGTCTGTAACGCATGTGCATTCATTGGAATATAGTTTTTGCCAATGCGCATGTGCAGTGTATTGGTTAATGCGTCTCTTCGTAATGGAAATCCTCATTAATACGTATTATAGGCTAAAGCAGTAAAATTCCGGGCATTACAGAAATCCCTGCTCTCTGGTTGGTTAGAATTCCGGGCATTATTCATTCAGTAATGCCCGGAATTTTTGGCAACTTGCCAATTCACCTTTCAGAGATGCAGGGAGAGAGCGCTGAGAATATGAATTTAAAACTGCTAACAGTAAATACCTCTCCCGTCCAAGCTCCAGCTGCATATCCGTTCCTCTCCCCTCACATACTGTAGCATGGCAGCATATGCAGTCTCTCTCTCACTGCTGCTAGTGCTGTCAGAAGCTGGCGGGTCCCAAATAGTAACTTTGTTACTTGCAACAAAGTAATGTTTCTTCCACAACTTGTTTAACTTCTGCTAAGGTAATTTTTATTTGGCTTTTATTTAGTTTGTAGTTAAAATCACTGTCCCCTCACTTCTCTTCATCTCCCCCTTCACTCCCCCTCATACCCCCACTTCTCCCCCCTCATCCCTTTCCACCTCTCCTTTCCCCCCTCACCTCCCTCTTTTCTCCCCCCTCACTCTTCTCTCCTCCCCCCTCACTTCCCTTCTCCCCCCTCACCTCTCTCTTTTCTCCCCCCTCACCTCCCTCCTCCCCCCTCACCTCTCTCTTTTCTCCTCCCCTCACCTCTTTTCTCCACCCACTCACCTCTCTCTCCCCCCACTCACCTCTCTCCTCCCCTCACTCACCTCTCTCCTCCCCCCAACCCCCTCACATTGCGCTCTCTCCCCCCCCAACCCCCTTACCTCCTCCTACCTTTCTCTCCTCCCCCTCACCTCTCTATCCTCCCCCCTTCATCCCTCTCTCCTCTCACCCCCTCGTCTCTCTCTCCTCTCACCCCTTCATCTCTGTCTTCTCTCACCCCTTCATCTCTCTCTCTCCACCCATCCCCTCACCTCTCTCTCTCCCCCACATTTCTCTTTTCTCTCCCCCCCCCCCATCACCTCTCTCTGTTCTCCCCGCCCCCTCACCTATCTCCCCTCTCATTTGCTACTTTACTTCTTTTTCCTACACAGGTGCATCAGCGTAGTTTCTATTGATATATCTATACAAACGTGTCTATTTTATGAAAAAAGCCTAAACAGACTATAATAGTAATAATCCCCTCAGAACAGGGCATTATTGGACAGTAATGTCCTGTTCTTCGGGGATTATTACTTAAACAACGTAACGATGCTAGTTTGCCAAATGGACATTGTTTTTGCATATCATTAGCTTTTTGGATACCTCTTAAACTGAGGAAAGCTAACAGATGTCACTTAAACATTAGTAGCCCAGATTTAACAAACTTTTGAGTATCTACCTCCCTAATTTTCCTGATAAAACAAAAACAAATAATTTTATACAAATTGCTTATACTAATAAGAATTGTAAAACAAAAATTGCTGGGTCATTTAAATTGTGATTTTCTAAAACTGCTTGGTACTGGTCACTGAAACTTTAGAAATGATGCTGTATTATATTCTACTAGATGTGATATTGTTATTGAGCTTTTATCAGGCAGGCTTTCAGGCTTAAATTTAAAAATAAATAAATAATAACAATTATGGAACACTGTTAAAAATAGCAGATAAGATACTGTATGACATGGCTGAGTAATAAAACTATTGCAAATCCAATATATGTTGCTAAGTGTGATTGGGGCTTTATTGTATCTGTTGCAGTGCTATAAAAAAAAAGGAGATAAAGCTCAAGCTCCTTAGTATAACAGGAAAATGGTGCACTACCAAGGAATATTAGAATCACCTACAATAAGGAACATATTCCCAGAAAACTATAAAGTACTCAATCTCCCATGCGACAACCAAAATATATACTCTGTGAATAAAAAAAAAAACAATAAATATAACAATATATATGAAATATATGCAAAAATATATATTTATGAAAGGTAGAAAATACTGTATATGAAAAATGCAGTTATCCACAAAAATATGAAAAAATGGAAAAACTATGCATAAACTTTAGGAGAAAGTGTATGTATATAGTCACCACAAGTGAAGATCATCAGGGGATTAATGTTCCAGGAAATGAAGCACAAATACAGAGGGTTTATCTTGCAAACTCATGATCCAGATCATAAGTACAGTAGGACCCTGAGAAATTCGAAAGCTTGTAACATATCAACTACTTGTTGGTCCAATAAAAGTTACTGTACCATACCACCTACTCTCTCCCTGCTTTTCTACTATATGGAAACGGTATATGGATAACAGAAACCTCATCTTTAATAGAGAAAGTATCTACAAAACAGAAAGGAGAAATAGTGCAACCTCCATAGTCCAGTATTTTTTTTTAAAACAAAGATGGTATATAAATGCTGCAGATGGGACGCAAAGTATCCGGACGTCAAGAGAGCTCTGAATTTCCAGAGGCACCAAGACTGACCAAAACGGAGATCCCTGGCGACGCGTTGTGGCACATTCAAAGCTGATTTTATCATTGTGTTTGTGAAGACATCTTCAGCATTTAAACTCTCTTTTCTGTAATAAATACTGTACTACATAAAAGACAAAAATACATAGGTTGTGCTTTTCTCATGTATGTTTTGGACAGTAGATTATTTTTCTTCTTGGAAGGATTGACTAAACCTCTTGCTTGTTACAGCACCACAATGGGATTTTTCCAATAAAATCGACTATATTTTATTATATCAGTTTTTGTCACTGAGGGTTTATAGATATATAGCACTGGCTGGACCAGCTATCTATACCTTCCTCTGTCACACAAGTTCTAATAAGATGTAGACAGTGACAGGCTATCCTATGGGGTTTTCCCTCTCCTCATGCTGAATTCCTGAGAGACTGGAGTAGAGTTGACACAGGGATCTGTGATAGCCAATGGTGGTAACGATACTGGGCCCTCCCTCTTTGAGCTGCAGGAAGGAAGTGCCTAAATTAGAGATTGAAGTTCAGCCCCTTAGGGGTGAGACCTTCAGGTTGTTCGAGCCTGCCCCCTGCATGGGGTAGGATGTGTTGGAAACGTCTCCTCCTGACCGGGAGTGATACATGTCCTCATGGGCGGAACACATAACCTAATCCAGCCATGCCTCACCATTACCCATAGGCCAGTACCATCCAGAAGCCAGGGATCTACCTTACCAAGTGGAGCATACGCTGCAATATCATCAGCAGTGGCTGCTGTAATAAAGAACATCCTTGTTTGTACTTCTGGCTTCACTGCAGTCTGTATGGAGGGTGGTATGGAGGGTGGTAACTGAGAGCAGGGCCGCCAACAGAAATCATGGACAAATGAAAGGAGCTGCCCCCCCCCCTCCTCACCCATAGCGCACCTACCACGGAAAAAAAAATAGTGCTAACTTTTACTTAACTGTTTTCTTGTTATTGTTAATATGGAAAAAACATTACAATTCAATCTTTTTATTTTAATATTTTCAACAAAAGACAAAGATACCCAGTGCTACATCCTATGTGACAAAAGGCCTGGGGGGTTCAGTATGGGCCTGGGGGGGTGGGGGGGGGAGAGTTGGATGATCAACTTGGCTGATTAAGCTAATTAATTAGGTATCACAGCTGATTCCATGGGGGAAGGCTCTATATAATCAGGGAATGTCTATCCTGATCAGCTTCTCTTTGATAAAGCACCCTGTGCGTGAAACATGTCAGAGTGTTATTAGGACACTCACACACACCCTGACACTCACACACACCCTGACACTCACACACACCCTGACACACACACACTGACACACTGACAACCTCTGACACTCATACACACCCTTACACTCACACACCACACACTCACACACTCTGACACACACACACACACACACACACACACACACACACACACACACACACACACACACACACACACACACACACACACACACACTGACACACACTGACACACACTGACACACTGATAACTTCTGACACTCACTCACACCCAGGCACTCACCCACACCCAGACACTCACCCACACCCAGACACTCATACACACCCTGACACTCACACACACTGACAACCTCTGACACACACACACACACACACACACACACACACACACACACACACACACACACACACACACACACACACACACACACACACACACACACACACACACACACACACACACACACACACACACACACACACACTGACACACTGACAACCTCTGACACTCATACACACCCTTACACTCACACACCACACACTCACACACTCTGACACACACACACACACACACACACACGCACACTGACACACACTGACACACACTGACACACACTGACACACACTGACACACACTGACACACTGATAACTTCTGACACTCACTCACACCCAGACATTCACCCACACCCAGACACTCACCCACACCCAGACACTCATACACACCCTGACACTCACACACACTGACACACTGACAACCTCTGACACACACACACACAAACACACACACACACACACACACACACACACACACACACACACACACACACACACACACCCTGACACTCACACACACCCTGACACTCACACACACACTGACACACTGACAACCTCTGACACTCATAGCCACCCTGACACTCACACACCACAAACACACACACACACACACACACACACACACACACGACTTTAATTATATATTTTTTAAATGACGTCACTTAAAGGGAATGATGCCAGCCAATCAGAATGGCTGTTCTTCATTTGCCTTTAAGATGATGTCACTAAATCCAAGGTGGCCGGTGTCACATGGTATTTCAGCCAATCAGATCGTGGGAACCAATTCCACACTCTGGGGAGAGTGAGTGTGGACCATACTTCTGCTAGAGAGGTGGGGAAGAGCTAGGATGGCTGTGAGTGCCCTTGGCCCGTAGTGACGGTCCAGGGATCACCATTCAGTGAGAGCTGAGAGCACTGCATCGGACAGAAGCCTGCCGTTTAACTGTGCTGTTCAGAAGACAATAAACCATTGCTGTTGTAATATACCTCCTGCCTGGTGCGTGACCTTACTGGGGGGAGAGGTAATAAATTCTACCGTGGGAGATCACCTTCAGTTCCTGGAGCCTACGGCAGATGGAGGCGCTGCACTGCTAAAGATATACTGTATGTGGGGTATGAACCCCAGAAGCCTGGTCCTGTGTCCCCATTACTATCGGCGGAAGGACTTAGCCCTCCTGATGCCAGCAGGTATATGTACCATACACCATAGTAATGGCCAAATCTCCCACCAGGTGAGGAAAACACTGTTACAGATGTATTCTAAATTTCACTCTATTAGGAGTGCCTTACCTTTGAGCGCAGTCTCTGAGGCACATCTCTCCTTTTTTAACAGCCCAACTTGAGTAGCTGGGTTCTTGTTCTACGGGAGCTATGACCGTCGATTCACTTTTCCTATAAAATAAGCAGCCTGTAATTCTGCACTGCTATTGCCGTTCCAATATTTAATGTATGCAATGCACTATTTATAAGTCATCATTTTTATGTCGCATATTAACTACTTTTAAGTGTTTTTGCTACAGACCAATTAAATGCCCAATATATGAATTCTAAGGCCCGTAATATAGTGTGCGCGTGCCTGTGCGAATGCGCGTGCACGTTACGCACGCTTTTTGTGTGTATGCTGTGAGCGACAGTCTTGGAAGGTACTGTGTGTTTGTGTGTGTGTTTGTGTGTGTATGTTTATGTATATATATATATATATATATATATATATACTTGCGTATGTAAATGTTTTTACCTCAGCATGAATGGATGTATTTTATTTATTTTACTTTATTAAATCTTTCTAAACACCACACATAGATACACACATACACACACATTCCCCCCTGTTGGCCGGTTCCACGCTCACTGCCGTGCGCGCACACGGCCCTATTATGGAATGGTTGGCTAACCACAGTGAACTATAACTGCCGTGCGCATGCATGGCGCAGCAAGCGCACACACTATAGAACAGCCCTAAGAAATATTTCCAGAATACAAAAAAACCCATGGTGCTAAATATAACAAAATACGGAAAAAGAAAAGAGAAAGAAGCAAATTTGAGCATTCAAGCTTCCTTTAGATATAAACACACCAACCACTCACAATTACTATTATCATAATAAACACTTCATTTAATAAATTATTAAAAAAATGTATGTACTGCATGCAGTCATCATGTCAAATGAAATTGTTGAACTTTAAAGTAATGTTACCTGTAAGTATGAATTGAAATAGTAACATGCAAAATAATATATAACACTGAAAACTCTAAAGTGCAGCTATGTCATGCCCCAAAAGCTGCTCCCAGAAACCCAAGGCTACCAATACTGATCCCTTAAGAATCTAATTTCAGAGTCATAACAGACAAACTGTGATCCCACTAGTATTAGTATGATGGAATTTTAAGCACAGTTCTTAAGTCATTCAGGTTGACACAGGTTCATCGCTTGCAAGCCAGCAAATAGTCACATGAAAAATATTTGTGAGAGGAATCATCTCATCTGCGTGCATGAATTATATAACAGACTTTGTTGCAATGTTGTATGTGTAGCCCTGGCTGGCTCTGGCTATAACTCTGCCCTCCCTAAGGCTGCGCTTACAGTGCCGGTACGCACAGTCACGTCAAAACAAATGTATTGACGCCGTCGCGTGCGCTTATAGAAGGCGCAATGCGACGGCGTGTGGCTTGGTCGCGATCGCTGGAAGTCAGTTCAATTTGATTTTTCCAGCGACCTCAGCGTGACGTCAGCGTCGCCGTTGCCGGTGACGGCACTATAAGCGCGACCTAACAAGTCCTGGTAGATGCAGATAGTCCCCATGCAGTTTCCTTGAGTGGCAGGAGTGGAGGTAGGACTTGGCCTGTATGTTACCCAATCGTGGGTGCAGACCTTGTCGCCTCCCCTTCTGCTCTAATTCAGAGGCACACCAAAGTTAGTAGAGTTCTTCCCAGTTCCCTGAGGAGTGTGCAGCTCTGATTCTAGTACTAGGACTTGTAAGCTATGCCTCGCCCTGCGGGGTGGGACAATATGATCAGTCCCACTATGGGATCGTGAATAAGGCCTAAGGCAAGATCTAACACAGACGTCTGGGACCGAGAAGAGAATTAGCTGTATGCCTAGATTGTTTGAGGTGGATGCCAAATAAAGAGACTTCTGTTCAATATACTCTGGCCTGGGTTGCAGTCAATCAGGGGGCGTATGGAAGGATTCTACCATAGGGACTGCCTCCAGCACTCTTGGAGCTTGTGGTGAATGGAGGCACTAGCACTGCAGAGACTGAACTGAAGCATCTACATCACAAGCCTGTCCTGTTGTCCCAAAACCATCACGGACCCTCAGCCCTCCTGTGAACCAACAGGTAAAGCACACCACCATATACCGGTAGCGGGGCAAATCTCCCAAAGGGGGGTGGGGGGGAGAGCAGCGCTACAATTGGAGGCGCTGCTGAGATGTAGTAACAGGACAGGCTTTCAGTGCAGCATGATACAGGAGAAAGGGAGGGAGACTGCTCCCTGAGGCTACACCAGGGAGGTAAACATGAAGAACAAGATGATTCTGGCGCAGCAGCCAAAGAGTGGGTCCCAAACAATGGATATTAAAAATAATACTTTATTGATCCATCTAAAAAAGTGGAGGCACTAACCCTCCTACGGAGGGTTAGTGCTTCCACTTTTTTAGATGGATCAATAAAGTATTATTTTTAATATCCATTGTTTGGGACCCACTTTTTGGCTGCTGCGCCAGAATCATCTTGTTCTTCATGTTTACTTCTCCACTCCAGGCTGCACGCCTACCATGACTTCAGGATTAAGAGATTTCTGTAAGTACTTTCTTATTCATGATTGCTCAATGTGAGTCCAGGGACCATCCCAATGAGGGGTTGATGTTTTTTTTTTAGCCCTACACCTTACCCTTCAGGGTGTTTTGGCCCATGTGGGGACTTTACTATCTTCAATCAGTTATCTATATCTTTATCCAGTCCGGTGTTATGAATATATATATCCAATGGATTCAGTGCTGAAGCTCCTTTGTCACTTGGAAATGGGACTACACCATGGAGGTGGTTGCCTTTCACCCTTATTAAGAGACTAAAACTGGGGACACTAACACTCCTCATATTGAATATTTAGATATGATCCCACCAGAAAACATCATCTATTAACCAGAGTGTTCAAAGTTTAGCTTTGTTTGTCTAAAGTTTGAACCACACAGGCTTTTTAGTATATCACAAAGCAGAAAGGTTCCATCAGAGAATAACTGAGAGATCATGTCTTTGCTGCACCCCACAGCTAGGGCACTTTGGTGGAAATAGGTTCACAGACACCTAATAGCTAGTGTCATTAGAAGGTGACGGTCTTCAGAGGTTACTCACAAATGCCATTGTGTTGACATGAGAAAACCAGTTATGCCCTGACTAGCATTGACTCTGATCCGCTGCCTTCACTAGAACCACCTTAACTCACATTGTCTCATTGGTTGGGTATACTTATTGCTTTAGCTGGTTTGTTGAGGTTGATTTGTCTGCCTATGGTATAGCTGCATGCAAATGTCTGCTTCCACTAGTGAGTGGGATATGAAATTCCAGACCTCAAAAATAAATCAAAGAGGCAGGCAATTGCACAGGGCTAAAGGTGTGAAAACAAATTCAGATGGGGAGCTTAGGTGGCTATGTACTAAGCTCAATGCTTTTGCGTTCGGATGTTCCAAAAAAGCAGGTCCATTAAAAAGTGAGGCCGGAGACGCGATTCACTAAGGCCTTGAGCCCATTTTTTAACGTACCTGCTCAAAACACCCACAGCGTACGTGTTGCTTTTTTTCCCCCTGCTAGCGTTCTTAAACTTCACGTTCGCTAGCTGATAGAAAAAAAAAGCCGTATGTAACATTTGCATGGAGATTTGCCATCCCCATGCAAGGCTGTTACAGGCGATCGTACACTAAATAAATACATTTTAATAATAGTGTACATGACCAGGGGGTCTCCGGAGCTGAACTGCATTGGTTTCAGCTCCGAGGACCCCCTACTTCAGGAGATACATGCCCTGTTATGGGGTGCCGGTATCACCTGCAGAATTTCAATGTCCCGGTCACGTGACGCGGACGCTTGAAAGTGCAGGGGATACCTGTACCCCATAAAGGTGCCTGTATCTCGGGAAGCAGGGGGTCCCCGGACATAAAAACAACGCGGTTCAGCTCCGTAGACCCCCTGCACATCTACACTATGAAACACATGTATATTAAAAAAAGATTTAACAAACATCAATACACGACCCCCCCCCCTCTCCACCCTAACACATACAGTACAATACTGTGCAAAATTACTATTATCCAGATACGGATAATAGATTAATTGCCCATTATTAAACACTGCATTAGCATACATAAATAAAGTTAATAAATACAGTTATACTTACCACAACAGCAGGTCCCTCTGTCCTCCGTTGCAAGAAAGCATATACAGAATACAGTACATAATAAAGACATTATAATGGCCCCTAACCCCTTAATCACATTAGCGGTTACTAACCGCTATAGTCATTAAGAGGTTAAACCACCCTGCCCCCATACAAACCCGGGAGGCCTAAGCACCCACCCCGGACTGACTATACCCACCCTGTACCCATTGAATAGTAAAGTGGTACCCTAATTACAATACATTAATGCACCAGATACACAATAATAAAACATAACTCCAAAAAAACACACTTCACTAAATAAAAAGAGTAGCCAGCTAATCCAATGAATACAAGCAATAACAACATCAACAATGAATTCATTAAACCATTAACCAATCAAACCAATTAATTCCAAAACCAACTCAAAATGAATAGTAACACTAACCAATCAAACCAATTAATTACTACAACATTAATGAATTGAAATATTAAAATACAAAGAAATACATTCAAACAATCTCTGAAATAAACATAAAACCTATTAGCTAACATAATACAACATTAACTACAAACGAACACCAATCGCAAACATTGTATAACCATTAAGCAGGAAAAAAACAAACAATGACATCCACATGTAGCCATGCTGTAAAAATGGTATACAGTTCTCTCTCATACTGGCAGTAAGCCTGGTAAGTTACAGGGTTGCCAGCATCAATCATGGAGGTTTGCCCTCACCCTGGTGAGGTGTCATATGTATTCAAGGGGAGTGATAACATGCTCGGAGTCCACCGTTAGTGACATCAGAGATGTGCCTGTTCCTGAGGGATATAAGGCACAGCACTGTCCAAAGTTAGGTGTTCTACATAACTAGGTTCAGAGTTGAAGGTTAAGGCGACCACTAGTGTGTTAACTAGTGGTGCAGTTCTAGTTCAAGAGCCAGCAGCAGTAAGGCTGGCTAGGCCTACACTGTGTCCAGGGACCTGGCACAGGTGGTGATCTCCCTGAGGGGAGAGGTGATCCAACTCCATTGGGAGGGCAGACCTTTTGAAGGAAAAGTACGGGACAAGATGAACGGCTGAGCTGCCAGCTGCGAGGGGCAGTCTGCCTATACCAACAATAAAAGATGCCCTGTTTCACAACAACCCTCATGTGTGAGTCTGGAATCACTCTGCAGAGGAAGGCACCACCGAGGAGTTCCTCATCAGAACCATCTCCTTGTGGACGCAGAGATCCTGATGAGGTGGAGGCGCTGCACTGTATGTAGGTAGGACTCTAGCACACTACCTCAGCTGCCTGTCTGGGTTGGCATTCCCCACACAACATCATGCGGGAGACTCAGGAGTCCTGTTGCCATCAGGTGCACCACCAGACGCGACCATGTAATGGGGACTGGTTAGACCACAGGGGCCAATGTGAGATTGGGTGGGGCAGGTCAGGCCAGAAAAACCATTACATTTGGAGGCGCTGCTGAGATACCTGTCAACAGGACAGGCTTTTTCTAGGCACTCTGGGAAACAGGGAGAGTGTATGCTGCCAGTCAGTGCTGTGTTGGGACGGAACCTAGGGGTAGTCAGGGGGCCTGATGGAATTGTCAGCTCGCAGGGACGACCTAGGATCCTGAGAGGGGTTAAGGGGTCTGGAGACATGGCTATAGCTGTTCTAGTCACCTTGAGGCAGCGCTAGTTGGTAGGATGCCTAAAGGGATAGCCTGTTAACGTGGTCAGGAATCCTGGAGAGGGTCTGCGCTAGGCTGGCCAACAGTAGGTAGATGCCCCAGTACTGCATGGAAGAGCCAGAGTACTCTAGACCATTCCAGAACACTTACCAAAGGGAGCACAGACTGGAGAGAGAGAGGAGGAACACAGCGTACACAGAGAGAGTGAGCCTAGCCTGAGGTAGTGCAACACGAGTCAGACCTACATTAGGTACACAAGGTGGTGCATCGGGCAATCTTTTATTGTATCGGTATGGCAGCTGCCCCGCAGAGACGAGCACCATGTACAATCACAGCAACTACAAGTGGTCGCAAGTGGCGACCGCAAGAATGGAGGATCTGCGTGGTGCGGAAGGTCCAAGATGGCGGACGGAGGCAGACGGAGAGAGCGCACGTGGTGTGTGTCCTAATGAAGAGCAAGCTACGGAAGTGACTTTTGCTAGCCTGCTATGGAGTGGCACCAAGGCTATGGCTGCGCCGTTTTGGTCCTGCCTAGGACCCCGGGTTGATACCCTGGAGGACAGTGTGGAGGACATTGTGGTGGTGTGTGGTGGAGAATCTGATCGCCAGCAGGCGAGTACTATACAACCAGCTACCTCAGTTGCTAGAGTGATTGGCAATGTAAACCAAAATGGCGCATCCCGCTTCCCTGGGAGACCGCGTGGGCCATTTGCAGAAAATACTGCCAATGAAAAGGTTGCAGAAAGTTGGCCGGGAATGGCGCCAAAAGGAAAACCCCACCCTGATGGGAGGTACGGCGCGAAAGCTGCGGCCGCGCCCTCATGGACAGTAACAAGCTCAGCCCCAGTGCTGGGTCATCCAATAAACTTGTGGGACCCTCCCCTAATCTCAACCAGGGGGATTGGTTTCCAACTGTGTCAGATGCGGGTGGAGCTAAAAGAGGGAGGAGCTAACAAACCAGCCCCTGCCCTTCAGTTGCGAGGAGCTGACATACTGGGAAGACCACTGCAAAAAGTGTCTCCTGTGAGCAACATGGCCAGCAAAAGCGAGGAAGATCTGGATATTTCTGCCCATCCCTACTCGGCCCGAGGAGGCTTCCCGGTGCTCCGAGCTGGAGGAAGGAGACAGTCAAGTGTCTCTGCATGCAGTGTCGGCTGCCTGGTGTTTCTGTCAGCACCACGTCCAGTTGCCCGCAACGTGGCATCCAGTATTTATGGGCTGTGCCACCATTTGTGCCCGGACAGACCATGGAGGCGGGGGCGGACACAGCCATGCTAACGGCTGAAGCCCCAGGTGCGGCCTGGAGAGAACCCGTAGATCCAGGAGTGTGGGGATCGCTCCTCATGATCAAGACGGAGCCGGATGAAACAGGGGCCTGTACACAAGGTGGATGCCGAGAGCCTCATCAGCGATCCCCGATGGGAGTGCCACTCCCTGGGGCGGAGCTCGACTATTCGGACGAGGAGCAAGCGATCCCGACCCCGGTGGTGACGCGCCAACCGGCGGACCACTACGGCGGAGTTGCGAAAGATCCGGCACTCACCTGTGGTGTGGCGGAGCGGAGTTTCGTGTCGCCGGTGCAGCGACAACCTGAGAGGCAGAGTCCCACGGCCGTGGTGACTAGCAGAGTGGACAGCAGAGAAGGAACCCTACAACGTCGACGGAGTGGTAAGCGACACCCTTGCCCTCCTCAGGCGCCAGTGGTGGCGACGGCGGAAAGAGGCCCAGTCCAGGCTCGAGCAGAGCGGAGAGCAGATCCCTCACTTCCGGCGGCGATGTCGTTCTGGAGGAAGAGGTTCCGGTGGGGAACCCAACGCAAGATGGCTGCGGCGAGTCCCGCGAGATCCAGGACATCACTTCTGGTGGGCACAGCGGAGACGGATGGAAGATGGCGGCGTCCTCGCGACCGAGTAGCTGCACCCGATATCCTGGATCCAAGAAAAGCTGGCAGGCCCTGCGGAAGCCTGGGTGCAGCGAGGCGGGAGAACTGGATGGCCAGTCCGATGGCACCGGGCCAGGTAGCGGAAAAATGCGGGTCGTAGCCCCGCGTATGCCTGTCGTATTCCCCTATGCCCAACTCCCGGCATAGTTAAAGCCCCAACCCCTTTCACCTTTTCCTACGGGTCATCATTGAGCCAAGGGTTGTCTGGGGAGTCCCGAACCACCTCCGATGAAAGGACTGGGGAGAACTTGGACACTGGGGAATGTTTCACGTTCGATGACGGGTCGGATAGGGGAAGGTATACGCGACAGGTGTCTGTTTTGAGTGATTGCCCCAGTTCCATTAGTATCAAGGTTACCAGTAGGCCCAAGAGGCTGCGATCAAACTCGAGATCAACGGGTATCTCAGGGATATCCTCTAGTGGGGAGGTGGAGGAAAGTGAGGGTTCCATGGTGGCTCCTGAGGAAGTTAGAGAAACCAGGTGGTGGGTGCCCAAGTTTGAGGGGTACGAAGCCTGGCTAGACCGCACTAAATTCATTCTAAAAAGAGAAGAGGTGGTGGATTACTGGTGGGCTCCAGGGGAATTTACGGAGGAAGGTCGCCTGGAAGAACTGAGGTGGTACGACATCAGTACAGGGGCAGTGGATCCCAAGGTGTCCAGTAGATTCAGAGATCCCGTAGAACTGGATGAACCCTTATCCTGGGTGCTGCCAGGCAGGGCAGGAAATGCCAGACTCATTCGAGCTAGCAGGGCCGAAAGGGCCATAGTGACAAAATATAAAAAATCCCTCGGGTTGGAATACCCCTACGTCCCAGAACCCCTCATGCAGGAGATAGAGGACCAGAGGGAGGGTTGGTTGCGAGAGACCATAGAGGACTACATAATGACCAAAGGTGGTGGTTATGCTGGGTATAAAACGGAGGAAAGAATTGATCAGCTAATACGGGTATGGAGCATTGGGCGCAGTGTATACATGAATAAGGTGGTGTATAGGCCGGAGAATGGGTTACCTCGGGAGTACAGCGTCACTGTAAAGGACATTGCTGGCCGGGAAGTGAAGAAGCTAGACCCCAGGCACTATTATTAGGTAGATATGAGAGTGGGGTTTGCTTTAATCACAGTGCCATCTGCTGATCAGTAAGCATTGAGGATGTTAAATGTATCATGAGAACTGTATGATTATGTTATTATGTTTTGCAGTGCTTCCTGGAAGAAAGGTCGACAAATTTAGGTCCCAGACGGGTTGTTGGGATTCACCAGGGGGAGAATGTACCCATGCTGTAAAAATGGTATACAGTTCTCTCTCATGCTGGCAGTAAGCCTGGTAAGTTACAGGGTTGCCAGCATCAATCATGGAGGTTTGCCCTCACACCCTGGTAAGGTGTCATATGTTTTCAAGGGGAGTGGTAACATGCTCGGAGTCCACCGTTAGTGACATCATAGATGTCCCTGTTCCTGAGGGATATAAGGCACAGCACTGCCCAAAGTTAGGTGTTCTACATGTCTAGGTTCAGAGTTGAAGGTTAAGGCGACCACTAGTGTGTTAACTAGTGGTGCAGTTCTAGTTCAAGAGCCAGCAGCAGTAAGGCTGGCTGGGCCTACACTGTGTCCAGGGACCTGGCACAGGTGGTGATCTCCCTGAGGGGAGAGGTGATCCAACTCCATTGGGAGGGCAGACTTTTTGAAGGGAAAGTACTCATGTGTGAGTCTGGAATCACTCTGCAGAGGAAGGCACCACCGAGGAGTTTTTTTTTTTATTGAAGTTAGGTCGTTTTATTTTGGATCTTTGCCTTCTTTTGGGTCCACAGGTATTCACGCACTGTGTCTCTGCTATTGGGACTACACCGTCTGCCCATCACATTCATTGGTGGAGTAGCGGGGTGCCTCGACCTATCAGAGACCCGTGGTGACGTCACTGTGGGCGTAAGTGAGGGCAGAGACTAGTTAGGACTTCTTGGCTTCATGCCTTAGGATTGGCATGCGCGGACGACATCAGGGTGCGGTCCATACCCACAATCCTTAGGGACGGTGAATCGGCGCCGCGGGTGACGTCACGCGCATGCGTACTGGGCATGCGGCGCGATTTTTTACAGCTTTTGTCAATTGACCCTGATAACTACCGGGTATATAATACGCCTCATCTCTGCATACCCCAGACTCCTTGATAAAGGACCCGTTGGTCCGAAACGCGTAGGAGGTTCCTGCTTTGTCCCCCAAGGGGTGAATTTGTCCTTACCATGCACTGATTAAAGGTAACATTTTGCTATACACCTGGCTCCCTGGCTGTGCGCCATTCGTTTTTTTCTGCTTGCTGTACTTGGACTCTGGACTCTGGTTTCCCTGTGGCTGGCACGCCAGCAACCATCCCTGGAGATGACGTGAGTGGGTTTTTGTATTCTAGACGGTTATGGTTAAGTTTTGACTATTGTCATTTGGTAACTTACAAGTCTTGATTTACCCACTCCCACTGGTATCTCCAGGGTTAGTGCCTCATTGCCTTATTTGGATGGAATTACCTGGGGTTTGAGCGCCCTTAATCTTTTTAACCACCGAGGAGTTCCTCATCAGAACCATCTCCTTGCGGATGCAGAGATCCTGATAAGGTGGAGGCGCTGCACTGTATGTAGGTAGGACTCTAGCACACTACCTCAGCTGCCTGTCTGGGTTGGCATTCCCCACACAACATCATGCAGGAGACTCAGGAGTCCTGTTGCCAACAGGTGCACCACCAGACACGACCATGTAATTGGGACTGGTTAGACCACAGGGGCCAATATGAGATTGGGTGGGTCAGGTCAGGCCAGAAAAACCGTTACACATATAAGAAACTGAAATTAAAAAAACCACCAGCAATACCAAGCCAGAAATGCCCCCCAAATATTGTCATAATAATGTATTAATCTGTGCCCTAAAGTGGTACAGATTAATATATTATCAATCAATGTGCTCCCCCAAAAAATCAAAAAACACATCCAATGAAAAAACCTGTTAAAATTTCCCAAAAAAACTCAGTTTTAGAACGCAAAGTGCCTGTTTGCGTGGCTTAGTGAATCGTGTTCAGCGCAACATCGCGTTCTAAGAGCACTTTGCGTTCTAAAAACGACTTACTGGAGCTTAGTACATGACCCCCATAGTCACTAAGCAGTTCTCACACAAGTCGCACCTTTACAGCCACGGAAACATGTTTCACATCCCCCGAAACGACGTCTCCTTCCAGGCGTGCACTCCCAGGTTACTTCTCCAAATTTATAGCCATAGCGCCACCTGACTTTGCCTAGCAAAATATCACAATCTTTAAATCATACAAAAAATCCAATAATAGACACAAGATATTTTCAAACCTAAAAAAAGACGATGGCTTATTGCAATTTAAAGCAACATTGTACATATGTATTCCTCATTTAATCCAATAGGTTCTCTGTAGAGATTGGTGAATTTATCAGAATATTTTCCACAGATTTTCCTAGTCTTTAGAGGTCCAACCCGGTCTGTGGAATGAATTCCAGAGTCAGATTGCATCATTTAAAATCCGAGTGGAACCCTCAGAATCTTCTGGAGGGTTCTGGTCTTGTGGCTTCTGCGGAATTCGCAGAGTCCGAAACGGAAATAAGGTATTTTGCCTCTCACACTTCCTGTCTGTTTGTCACACACTTTGTGGTGAAGGAAAGGAGAGAGATAAAGGAAGCCAGAAAAATAAAAAATAATTTAGTAGTAGAAAGATTATGAAAAGAGAAAAATTAAAGAAGAAAAAAGAAATTAGAGGGAGATGTTTTTCCATTTTATTTTGTTATATTTGTTTATTATGAGTAGTGGTAGCAAGAGCAGGAGAGACTCTGCCCGTGCTCCTTCTGTGAGACTGAGGCTCAGTTGGCAATGAGGATGGAACATCAAGGGCAGCAGTTGGTGTACCAGTCATCAAAATATACATACTACTGTAGCTGCTGAAACCCTGGTTCTGGGGATGCCTCAGGAACCTGCTCTCTCAACCTGTCTCAGAGGAACAGGTTGTGTTGGCAAGTAGCTCTGTCTTAGAGGAAGCAGGAGCAGTCATCTGTCCAGAAGAGCCACCTCCATGGTGTGGGAATACATCCAATTGCCCAGACATGGCTCGGTGACTGAGTCTGCTGTGGTACACTGCATGATTTTTGGTTTAGCGATGTATAGGGGCAGGAGTGGAGGACACCTGGGGACGAGTGATCTGCAGCAACACTTGTGTATGAACCCCTATGACATATGGGACAGTCATCTTCAGCGAACCTGTGCATCTTTGTGTCTCCAGACGTGATGATCAGCCAGGTCATATGATGATTAATGAAAATAACTTTTGATCATGTTTTTTCATGATTTACAATTTAACATAGGTTGAATTATTTAATTTTTCCCCTTTGGTTTTTTTTTTTTTATAACTTGGATTTTATTGGTGAATACATGCTTGTTATACATAAAAAACCATTCAGACAAACATTGTTTAAATTAGCATATAGTAAACATTAATTTTCGCATTACAGACCCGCACGGTTTTTCGAGCCCTACTTAACCGTGCGGGGGATGATAGTCACTCTAATTGTGAGGGGTTGGGGGGTAATAATAACACTAATAAATAATTTAAAAAAAAAAAAAGAGGGGGGAGGGAGGAGGGGAGGGTTGTAGGATAGGAGTGGGAGATCGGAAGGGGTGGATGGAACGGCTGCTGAGGGCTGTTGAGACGTCCTTAGTACCGCCGATTAGCCGCAGAAGCCGAAGTAAGGTATAGATGAGCGGTCTCATGGTGTGTGAGGTATTTATTGTGGGTATGGGCTTTCCCTCTCTGTAGGAGAACGCATCTATTATTATTATAGCCAAATTGTGTTACGCTCTACCCCGGGGATGTCTGTCTGAGCTAGCCAAGGAGCCCAAACTTTTAGATAATTATCGCCAGTGTTATTAACAAAGCTCGTTAACTTTTCCATCTGACATATAAACCAAATACGATTCCGAATCTTTGGAATAATTGGAATTTCAGGGCGTTTCCATAATGCTGCGATCTCACACCGCGTTGCTATTGCGAAATGTGCAATGAGTTTATTACTGCACCGACACACTTTATTCGAGCAAATACCCAGTATGTACCTGGCAGATACCTGGAATGCGCCACTCCTCACCTCTGACAAGCCCCGTTGCGTTTGCCTTCCCAGCCTGGGTTCATGCCTGGCTGACGGGCGGCTGATCTGTTAAATGATAATGATTAGGATTTAATAGGCTGCAATGCTTCGCGTGTCTACCAGATGGCATCAATTCATGAATTGTAATGCAGTATATATATATATACTGTGCAGTATTGCAGCCAGCGGGAATAAAATGCTTCAATCCCTGCCTGGAAAATAACCCAATGCACTCGGGCAGAAAACAGTCACAAACCTCAATACACCCGGGTATACCCGAATTCGTGGGACTAGCCGAGCTCGAATAAAGTGTGTCGCCAGTGTATGTGACTTTGACAGGCCTTTTAAGGGTCTGTTTAATAGAAACAGCCATGGGTCTGGGGGAATAGAGAGGTCAAAAATCCTCCTGATCCAATTCCTGATTTGTTCCCAAACTAGGGAGATCTGCGGGCAGGACCACAGCATATGTAACAGGTCAGCTGTTCCTCCACATTGTTTAGGACACAGTGGGGAGGACCCTGGTATGAATTTCGATAATTTGAGTGGGGTGAGGTACCATCTCATAAGAACTTTATATGCGTTGTCCTTCAGTGTGGTGCATATAGAACTTTTGGCGGTAGCCAAGAATATGGTGTTCCATTCTTCATCCTCTAGGGACTCCCCTAGGTCCATTTCCCAATGATTGCAGAAAGATGGTATTTGCTGTTTTGATGCTACTGATTCGATTACCTCTCCGTATATCGTAGATATAAGTCCCTTAGTGTCGGTTTCTGTCCGACAGAGCTTTTCGAAATTTGTCAGGGGAGGGTATGGGGCGGATTTATTATAAAATGCTCTAAGCTGGAGGTATTTATAGAATTCTAAGTGGGGGATGTCTTTTTCTAGTCTGATATGATCAAATGATTTGATTTTTAGATTATAGCCCTCCAAGTCTTTGAGTCTGTTATATCATTTTAGCTTCCAAATTGAGTGATTGTTACCAATAAGGCCGGGCGCAAAGCCGGGGTTGTTCCAAATGGGCGACATCAGCGAACTTCCTGAGGTAAGTGAGTTTTTTAATCTCATCCCCCTCCTCCTCTATGAGAGGATCCATAACAGGGGCCTTGTCTGATGTCTGCACAGGGATCTCCTTACTTTCAGCTGAGGGCACTCCACTTTTCCTGAAATAACTGGTTACTGGTTGGCTTTTGGTCCGAGCTGCTTTGCTAATCGGCATCTCTGGGTGTTTATAAATGATGTGCTGTGTAGCGATCAGGTAGAATCACGCTTTTGTCGCTTGTAATTGCTTTAATAGTGCCGGTGGGAGAGGAGCACTGAAATCAGGTCTCCATTCCCTCCAACATCCAGCAGGTGTCCTCTCCCCTTTGGTTTTTAACATAATCGACAACTAAAATACTACTACAATACTTTGAAATCAATTAACTATCTAGTAGTAGATATAGCTATTAAATATGTGAATGATTTGAATGGCATTAAATACAATTAACATGTTACATTTAATTTGAAAAAGGCCATTAACACAGCCTCTAACAAGAAAAACATGATTAATGTAATAATTACCGAGTTATAATGAGTAAATATGTCTATGATTTATGAATGAAATTACATGCAAATTGGCATATTGCAAACTAATTTAAAAAAAGGCCATTGACATATACTGCAATTAAAAAATATCTAAGATAAGTATCTACTGTCTAAATTTAAAAGACAAGTTGAATTCGATGAACATACCTAATCTCTTTTATCAACCTCATCTACTATAATATAACAATATTACTATGTAACAGCCTTCAACTAGAAAAACATGATTAATCTACCATAAAAATGTATATTTAAACATTTTTATGAATATGATTAACAAAAAAAATGAAAACGTAGCTTTTTTTTTACTTTTCAACAAAGTTTTTCTTTTTAATTTTTTTTTCTTTTTGGTACTTTTTTAAAAATAAAGTCCATTAATTTAGCAAACAAACTATAACTGAGGAGAGTAGGCTCAGTAACAGCAACACTGCAGAAAAGTAAAAACAGCAGTGTTTAAACCATGTCAGAGGAAGAGGCCATGTACCATAGAAAGCAGCAGAAAAAAATAGAATAAGGATTTGTGTGTTGGCAATGAGAATAATAGTACTGGATTGTGTAACAAAAAAATCAATGATGGTGGACCACAACATTTATTTATTTATAAAATGTTTTACCAGGAAGTAATACATTGAGAGTTTCCTCTTATTTTCAAGTATGTCCTGGGCATAGTTAATATGACAAATAATACATGGTTACAAATACAGTTACATAAATGAACAGGGTATACATTATATACAATACAGTGCATGCACAGCTATAACCCGAAACATAAAAAACTTAAAAAATGTCCAAGATGCAACCAATGTAAGTAGCTAATACTGTTGTCATGATGACTGTCATACAGTAATTACGTAGGACAAAGGACTTTCATCGCCATGTACTTGAGGAGGCGCAACTATAGGAATAGGAGCATTTTCTTGCATTAAGGCTGACCAACTTGATTCCAAAAAGCTGAATTCCTCTGGGTGGGTCAGTCTCCTATGCTCTAAAATGGCCCGTGTCTGTGTCTACTCAAGTGCCTAACTCTTACTAACAAAGTGCCCACAGTATGCTCATTGCACCCTTTCACAGTACCAAGCAAAGTGATACAGTGTTTGTTCTATGGCACCGGACCCTGTCCCACTCTGAAGCCTACTCAGTCTTTCTCTCACTCCCTGGCTGCGTTGTCTCTGGTGTGGTGGTGGGGAATGTGGAGGAGAAGGAGGAGGTTACACAGATGGTGAGACGGGATGGGAAGCAACAGAGTTACTTCTCACAGCAGGGGTGGACCGTGTAGCCCACCTAAACCTGGTGCGCCATTGAGAAGGAGTGGGTGTCCGCCTTCTTCATTGAGTGAGGAGGTTCTTCCATGATGATCCTCACTCTACAATAATCCTTTGGGGTCAGCCATATATGTGTAATGGTCAGACCCCCCACCCAATCTCATATTGGCCCCTGTGGGTGTAATCTGCTCCCAATTACATGTATGTGTGTTGTGGTGCACCTGCTGGCAACAGGACTACTGAGTCTCCCGCTGGTTGGTAATGGGAATATCACCCTGACAGGCAATGAGGTAGTGTTCTGAGTCCTACTCACATTTGGTACAGCGCCTCCACCCCATCAGGATCCCTACGGCAGCAGGGAGGAGTATCTGATAGGGAACTCCTGGGTGCATCTTCCTGGGGAATAACTCCAGACTCACTCAGGAAGGATCTCTTGAACCAGGGCATCTTTAATAGCATGTTACGTGGCTGACTGCCCATCATAGCGGTCGTCACTTAGCCACTCATTTCGTTGAGGTACTCCATGCAGAAGGTTCCTCCTTTCTTATTTGAGTTGCTCTCCACCTCTCCCCTAAGAGAGACCACCAGCTGTGCCAGGTCCCTGGACACAGTGTGTATTCAGCTTGCACTTGACTCTCTGACAGACAGATTTGAACTGCTGCAGACACTTAGGATGAACATTAACACACATACTAACTTGAGGCAGTTCTGTGTAATATATAGACTCCAGAAAGACCCACCTCTGTGTCACTAACAGTGGACACAAAGCATGTTGTCACTTCCTTTGCTACATATGACACTTCACCCAGGTTTGAGGGCAAACCTCCATGATAGTTACTGGCAACCCTGCCCTCTTACCAGGATTACTGCCAGCATGAGAGAGATCTGTACACCAATTTTACACATTGCTAAAATCTCCCCCTGGTGGAACCCAACGACCCGGCTGGGATCTAAATTTGCGGAACCTTCCTTCAGGTAGCACTGCAACACACATCAATATACGTTAGAATAGAAATACATTATCACAGAACACATTTTTACATCAGAAACATAATCACATAACAGCTACATCCTGACCTGCAAGACTGTACTGCTCCTAAGGAGAATCTAATTTAGTAATAATGCCTAGGGTCTGGTTTCTGCACCTCCCTCCCATTGGCATCCTTCACTGTAATGTTGTAAGATCTGGGCGGACCATTCTCTGGCCTATACTCCATCTTATGCATGAAGATGTTGCGCCCAACAGTCCATACCCTCATAAGGTAAGATATCCTCTCCTCATTCTTGTACTGTGCGTGACCACCCGATTTAAACATAATGTAATCCTCAACAGTCTCCCTCAGCCACGTATCCCTGTTATCCTCTATCTCCTGCATGAGAGGTTCAGGCACATACGGATATTCCAGACCATTTGAAATTTTGTATCTGGTAACTATTGCTCTCTCAGCCCTGCTGATGCGGATAAGCTTCTTATTACCTGCCCTGCCTGGCAGCACCCACGACAATGATTCTTCAGGAGAAACCACGTCATATAGTATGGACGACCCTCGGGGAGTAACTAAGCCCTTTTGAATATCGTACCATCTTTTCCTTAATTCTTCTAGGCGCTCCTCATCTGAGTACTCACCCTCATCCCACCAGTGGTCCACTATGTCACTCCTTATCGCGTACGATCCAACCAGGCCACATACCCTCAAACATAGGAGGCCACCATCTGGTTTCTTTCTCCACTGCCTGCTCTTTTACTGCCACTGTTATCTCACTTTCCTCCGGTTCTCCCCAGAAGACACTCCTGATGTCCCTGTGGACCTAGAGGCTGACCCTAAGCACTTCGGCCTACACCTCATATTGGCATTGCAATCAATCGAATTCGTTCTTGATGACACCCCAGAAGCAACCATTTCCCTCCCCGATCCTTCATCGGAAGTAAAACAATCCCCCCAGTCCAGATTTGACCAAGTATGTTCCTCGGAGGTATCCCGGGACTCGCCAGACAACCCTTGGCTCGATAGGGATCCGGAGGAGGAGGTGACAGGGAAAGGGGTTTGAGCTATGGCCGGGGGCAGGGCAAAAGGGGATGCGTGCTGGTGATGCAGCATCACTATCCGCAATTTGGCAATACCTCTGCCGGTGCCAGTGTTGAGCGAATCAGACTCACTCGTCTCCTGGTTCCCAGGCTTCCGCAGGGCCTGCCAGCTCTTGCTCTTTTCACTTCCAGACGACCTGGTACAGCACGGCGGTCGCGAGGGTGCGGCCATCTGCCAACAGGTTCCGCTGTGTCTGCGGAAGTGACATCATCGATCTCGCGGGATGAGGCGCCGCCATCTTGGGTTGGGTTCCCCACCGGAACCTCTTCCTACAGAATGACATCCGCCGCCAGAAGTGATGGTTCCTCCCGCTGTTCCGCTTGGGCCTTGGCTGGGCCTTCCTTCGCCGTCTCCTCCATCAGAGCCTGTGGAGGGTAAGAGGGTGGCTCACTGCTCCGTCGGCTTGTGATGGGGTCCTCCTCTCCTTCCGCGCTGGGAGTCGCCACGGCCGTAGGACTCATCCGCTCCGATCGCTTCAGCGCAGGTGATCGCGGTACATCAGGACTCGTTTCCTCCGCAGTATAGGTAAGTGCTGGTTCTTTTTCAGCACCGCTGTAGTGGCCCGCCGGTAGGCGCATCACCACCGATGTCGGGCTTGCTTGCTCCTCGTCCGATGAGGCAGACTCCGACGCTGGTAGTAGTACTTCCGCAGGGGACCGACATCGAGGTTCCGGGTTCTCGCTGCGGTTGCAGGCCCCAATTTCTTTCTTCTCCATAGTAATCATCAGCAACGATCCCCATTCTCCGGATCAGTTTTTTCCATTTTTACCTTGGGCGAGGCTCCAGCCGTCAGCTTGGCTGTCTCACCTACAGCCTCCGCGGCGTACCCAGGCACAAATTGCTGCACGGGCCACAAATAATGTATTCCACATTGGGGACACCTTGCAGTGGTACTGGCTTCTCCGCCTGGCAACCTGCACTGCATGCACAGGCACCGCAAAGTTTATTTTTCACCCGCCTTTACTACCAGGAAGGCTCCTGGCAATGAATAGAGGTGCACTGCAATGTCCATCTCGTTCTTAATTGTACTGGCTAAGGGAGACACTTTGCACAGTGGTCTCGCCTGTTCACCAGCTCCTCGTAACTGAAGGGCAGGAAGCGCACATCCTGCTCCTCCCTCAGCCAACTCGGTTCGTAATTGGCAGATACAGGGACCCCTCCCCGTGGTAGATATTAAGGGAGGGTCCCACAGGTTCACCTGATGACCTAGAATTGGCTCTGAGCCTGTCACAGTCCATGAGGGCGCAGCCACAGCTTTCGCGCCACTTCCCCCAACAGGGTGGGGTTCTTTATTTCACGCCAATCCCGGGCAACTTCTTGCAATAGCATGATTTGCAGAATTTTCTACAATCGGCCCACACGGCCTCCCAGGGAAGCGGGAAGCGCCATCTTGGATTGCACGGCTATTCACATAAGCAACTGAGGTAGATACTGGTCTGTTGATCACCGTCTGGCAATCAGGTTCTCCATCCACTCCGCACATAACGACAATGTCCTTCACACTCTCATCCAGGGCAGCACCCTGGGTTCCTAGGCAGGACAAGAACGGCGCAGCCACTGCTTTAGCGCCACTCCATAGCAAACTAGCCAAAGTCACTTCGGTAGTCTGTTCTTCTGTGGTACACACACCATGTGCGCTCTCTCCATCAGGCGCTGGCCGCCATCTTAGATTTTCCGCACCGCGCGGAACTTCACTACTTGCTGTCGCCATCTTTACTTGATACTTGCTATCGCACATGGTGCTCCGCTTTGCTGGGCAGCCGCCATTTCGATGCAATAAAGAATGCCAGTGCACCA
Source organism: Ascaphus truei (assembly GCF_040206685.1). Taxonomy (NCBI): domain Eukaryota; kingdom Metazoa; phylum Chordata; class Amphibia; order Anura; family Ascaphidae; genus Ascaphus; species Ascaphus truei. The sequence continues at coordinate 371,733,053 of NC_134486.1, forward strand.
CTCTACATGTATCCCATGTATGTCTGACTCATGTTACTACCTCAGGCTAGGCTCACTCTCTCACAGTATGCTTGTCTACCTTCCTCAGTATGTGCTCTGTGGTAAGTGTTCTGGCTACTGGCTAGAGTACTCTGGCTTCTCCCATGCAGTACTAGGGCGTCCACCTCTCTTGGCTACCTCTAGCGCAGATCCTCTCCAGAATTCCTGACCCATGTTAACCAGGCTATCCCTTCAGGCATCCTACGACTAGCCACCTCAAGGTGACTAGAACAGCTATAGCCCTGTCTCCAGACCCACTTTACTCCTGTCAAGGACCTAGGGCGTGCTTTGCGAGTCGTCCAGACCTTTCCTGACTACACCTAGGCTCCCGTCCCATCCACAGAACTGACTGGCAGCATACACTCTCCGGTTTCCCAGTGTGCCTAGCAAAAGCCTGTCCTGTTGATAGGTATCTCAGCAGCGCCTCCAAAAATGTAACGGTCAGACCCCCCCACCCAATCTCATATTGGCCCCTGTGGGTGTAATCTGCTCCCAATTACATGTATGTGTGTTGTGGTGCACCTGCTGGCAACAGGACTCCTGAGTCTCCGGCTGGTTGGTAATGGGGAATATCACCATGACAGGCGTCTGAGGTAGTGTTCTGAGTCCTACTCACATTTGGTACAGCGCCTCCACCCCATCAGGATCCCTACGGCAGCAGGGAGGAGTATCTGATAGGGAACTCCTTGGTGCATCTTCCTGGGGAATAACTCCAGACTCACTCAGGAACGATCTCTTGAACCAGGGCATCTTTAATAGCATGTTACGTGGCTGACTGCCCATCATAGCGGTCGTCACTTAGCCGCTCATTTCGTTGAGGTACTCCATGCAGAAGGTTCCTCCTTTCTTATTTGAGTTGCTCGCCACCTCTCCCCTACGGGAGACCACCAGCTGTGCCAGGTCCCTGGACACAGTGTGTATTCAGCTTGCACTTGACTCTCTGACAGACAGACTTTAACTGCTGCAGACACTTAGGATGAACATTAACACACACACTAACTTTAGGCAGTTCTTTTTAATATATAAAAAATAGTGTAGTGAGGCGGTCACTGCTGCCGCAAGGGTATAGAAGTTCCACACGCAATAAAAATAAAGTTTGGTTTATTAGTGCATATATACACGAAGAAAATCTGCCACAGAGCGAACTCTGACGCGTTTTGTCACACCAGTGACTTTGTCAAAGTCACTGGTGTGACGAAACGCATCAGAGTTCGCTCTGTGGCAGATTTTCTTCGTGTATATATGCACTAATAAACCAAACTTTATTTTTATTGCGTGTGGAACTTCTATACCCTTGCGGCAGCAGTGACCGCCTCACTACACTATTTTTTGGCAAGATTTACCTCGGCTGGAGCACACTGACTTCCTCTTCCGGTTCAGTGATCCCTGACATCATCGTTGACCGGAGACCCGGCGCGTCAAGATTGTGAGTGCTTGCTTCTCTAGTTCTCCCTTCCCCTACCTCCGCAGTGAGGATTTCTTGTTCGTGGGTGACACCGGGTGTAGGAGGGTCGTGGCGGAGGGTAGCGGTTGCTTAGCGGGTGTTCCTGGTTAGGGAACACCGCGGTACTACTGCTTTTATTCCTTTTTACCACTTTAAACCCCTACCCGTTGTTTGTCACGTGGCACGATCCAAGTGGGGAGTCTATACATCAGGCTTATTCATTATTGGGATACTGGACAGAAGAGTGTTCTATTTTCATGCAAATATTGCAATTATTGTTCTGGACTATACATAGTACATATCTGTGGACAATTTGTAGCACCAGTTTTCTCCTGGGAGAGATTCCAGGATACTTGCTGTCTGTGTAATATATAGATTCCAGAAAGACCCACCTCTGTGTCACTAACAATGGACACAAAGCATGTTGTCACTTCCTTTGCTACATATGACACTTCACCAGGGTTTGAGGGCACACCTCCATGATAGTTACTGGCAACCCTGCCCTCTTACCAGGATCACTGCCAGCATGAGAGAGATCTGTACACCAATTTTACACATGGCTACATATGTATGTATGTAAATTTGTATTTATATAGCCTCATCCATGTACATAGCGTTTCACTGCAGTAATACACGTGACATAATAATATTACAAATAATTGAAATAAGAACTTCAGACATAAAAGTAATGATAGGAAAAGGAGTCCCTGACTGGAAGAGCTTACAATCTAAGTGGTAAGTAGGACGATCTTAGAGAGACAGTATGAGCATGTTCTGGTAAGTACATCTGCAAGGGGTCTAAGTCAGTGCATATGAGATATCTAATATCAGTCAACAGAGAAACCCACATGCTTTTTTAAAGAGGTGTGCTTTATGATTGGTCTTAAAGGTGTGGAGTGGGGATGCAAGACAGATATTGAGGTGAAGGAGCATTTCAGATGTGAGGGGCAGTGAGCGAGAGAGGTTTTAGGCAGATGAGGGCTGTAAATATAAAAGGAGTAGACAGAAGACATCCTTGAGCAGACCACAAGACTTGGGCAGATGTATAGTGAGAAATTAGGGCTGAGATGTATGGAGGGGCAGAAGAGTGTGTAGCATGAAAAGAGATGAGAAGAATTTTGTAAGTAAAATGGAATTTAATAGGAAGCCAGAAGAGGGATTTCAGAAGGAGAGATGCTGGGGCAGATCTTGAAGAAAGTAAAGGGATTCTAGCATTTAGGATAGATAGGTTAGGGGCAGGAAGCCTGGACAGTATGAATACAATAGCCGAGATAGAAAAGAATGAGGGCCTGCATTAGATATTTAGCAGTAGAGCTAAAAGTATTTGATATGTTGTGTTTGAGTCGGGCGAAGGCCATCTCTCCATCTCTCCAGGGATATAGCAGAGAGACATTCAGAGACGTTATTCTGTATAGCACGTGTAAGGATTGGAGTTTGAAAAGTGAACTTGAGTGTCATCAGCATAGCTGTGATATTTGAACTTTGAAGATTGTATAATGTCACCTAGGAGAACAAGTTAGATGTGAGATATGAAGACATGTAGAAATAAGACAGGGACATGGATTGGGAGAAGCAAGGAAAGAAAACAAGGAAAGAAAGATTTTTTGTAGGGGTGTGTCTTAGTGCAGGGTTTATCTTGGAAAGAAGTGAGCTTACAGCAAATATAAATAGTAGAGGAGTAGAGATATGTGACTTTTTGAGAGAGAGAAAGATACTCTTGCAAATGTAGTAGTTTCTCCAGGGCCGCATTCACGCGTGGCTGTCGGACCGCAGTGAGTCACGGGCAATCACTGCCATGGCTCTTACCGACTGGCTGAATTTATACTGAGGGTGTCCAGCTTTTTATCCTCCTGAGCCGCAGATTTTGGTGTTTTGGCCCATTGTGTCGTGGACAGTAAGTCTTGCTATATCTATTTATATCCCCACAAACGTCCCTCAACATAAACAGGAGATAGGTCTCTGTTCTGACAAAGGAGCACACCGGAGGTATCTGGCTGGGAGATATGCTAATGGCAAAGCAAAATATCCCCCACTCCCATCCCACACTTCCTAAAAGGATTTCCATACCAACTATATGATGTTGATAAGTCCAAGGCATCAATCTAATTACTGGAAAGGTGTACAATCCAAAATAACTTGATCCCACAACTAGTGCGTTTCTAGGCTTCAGCTCTAGCATTGTGAGCTAAACAAGCTGATGGCTAGCAGTGCACCACTGTCTACTTCTAGCATACCTCCAAGGGATATCTATTTTGTTGATTGCAACCAAGAATGGACTTTAAGCACAAAGTAATAATAATATGTACTGAGGGCTATGAGTTACTGAGGCAATGTGAGATTAAATAAAACACAGGTTTTGAGAGAGAGAGAGAGAGAGAGAGAGAGAGAGAGAGAGAGAGAGAGGAGGGAGAGAGAGAGAGAGAGAGAGAGAGAGAGAGAGAGAGAGAGAGAGAGAGAGAGAGAGAGAGAGAGAGAGAGAGAGAGTTATTTTTACAAAGTGAGCTGGCTTGAGTTAGTACTTCTAATTTTATAAAGGATAAAAACAGTGGGCCATATTTACTAAGCAGGGCTCTGGCATAAGGCACCTTCTTCAACCTGAGGAAAGGGCATGGACCCTGAAATGCTGCAATTTTTGTGCTAGAGAGCAGTAGATGTCTAGATTATGTTTAACCCCGTTTTTTTGTAAATATTTCTCAAAAAAACAGATTCTGCAATAAAATTGAGATCAATCCAGCTACAGGTGTAAATTTAGTGTTGTAGAGCTGAGTGAGGGCTGGGCACTGAAAATGAAGTTAGGATAAGGGAAAAGTGCATGATGTGAGAAATACCATTTATGAATGGTGGTGCTCTAAAGTGAAGAGTACATATAACAAATACAAACCGGCGCCTCAAAAAAAGTCCAATAAATGCAAATATAAGGTAATATGAAACTTTATTACAGAAGTCCAATCTGGAACATCCGGATCCACTTGAATAATCCCTGAAGAAGTTTCCTCAGGAATGTGGTAATCCACAAGGGACAATCAGAGAGCTGTTGGGCTGTTTTCACAGTGCGAAAGCCTGCACGCATCTCTCACGATCAGCTGTAACCTCTGACCCTACATTTTTTGTGATTGCATCACTTCTTCAGGGGTATATAGAGTGTTAGAACCAGTCTGTCTATTTGTACATGTCCAAAGGCTGTGATTTGTTCAGAAATAGCCAATTAGACAGTACTAACACAAATCCCAGCATGTGTGACAACATCAACACAGAAACAAAACATATACAACACAATAAAACACAGCAATACTACAAATGTATGTTTTCCTGATCTCGTTCGGTCAGTTTTTTATCAGGCAGCCTTGCTTATATGTATAAGTACTCTGTACACTTTTTTATTATATTAGTTACCAGTGGTCACCACACATTTTGTTTTTAAGCAGTAGCACTTCCAGCTCTTTCCTTTATGTCCTAAAGTGAAGAGTGTATTCTTGGGGCTTTGAAAGAGAATGTCCTCCTTTTCCGCACAGTTCAACTCCAGAATCCAGGGCCAGTAGGTGTGTTGTTGTCCACTTCTACTTCCTCTTCTGTTGAACAATATATATATATTATCTTGTTGAAATCATATTATGTAGGAGACTGAAATCAAAGTCATCATAAAGGATTAAATTGGGTTTTGATTATATTCTCTGTCTATAGGGATCCCAAATTAATCTGAGCTATTCCCACAAATCTCAAATCGGTAATTGATGCACTTAATTACCAATCGAGTCGCATCATAGGCTTCCCCAAATTAAATGTTCCCCGTTATGCTTCCCCATTCACTGCTCCTGTCCACTAAGCTAGTGTAGACAGGGTTAGCATCAAGGAAAATGCAGACACAACTTCAAAGACCCGTGGTTCATTATCAGCTCCCCAAACATCTCTGCTGTGGCCGTCTGTTTGCTGTGCAGCTGATATCACCTTACCTCAGACTCCTTTCGAGCTAATAACAACCAAGTCGCAGCAGAGGCAGAAGCCTCGGGCAGCAGCCAAAGGGTGGCAGCCATTTTCTGCAATTCGCTAATGTTACAGCTGTCTATACATACCAAACTTTTATCCCCCTGTACCACAGGGTCCTCCTTACCTACTTTAACAAAGGTTAATGTTTGTTATTAAATTGTTTTTGTTCTTTTTTTAGGCTATGGAATATGTTGGCACATTATAAATAAATGATTATAATTAAAGTGCCATGATGTACTTCATTAAAGTGCCTAGCCACAATACTCAATTGAGATTTAATATATTTAATCTTTTGAGTGCCCTGGGACATAGTTACTACGTCCTAGGTTCTGGCACCCTAGGAGCTACATCCCCAAGAAATGCATGTTGCCTTTAGGGAGATCACGTTCTGCCCTCCCAGGGCAGTCAGGATGTGATCTGAAGTGATAACGGATGAATGGGAGATGACTCCTCCACTTCCACTCTGTCATCAGTGATGGAGCAATTACGTGACCGCTTCGCAGATCGGCCACGTGATCGTGAGTCCCGTAAGGGCTGTGGCACTATTGCCCCCGCGGCCCTTCCGGCACTCAAAGGGTTAACGATTTCAGTTTTGTGTTACAAGTATGCATCTCCTAAATACTCTGATTGTTTTCCCTATATAAACTTCAGAGCACGGTCACATTAAAATGTACACAAAGCCTTTGCTTTTGCAGTTGATAAAGCTCTTGATTTTAAAGGACTTTACAGGGTCCATTCCAGAAAAAGGTTTTATTTTTACCAACCAACCCTGTGCCTGACAATTGCCACAACTAAAGCAACCAACTTTTCTAGCTCTCTGTTCTGGCCAGGATGTCTCTGTTTGGCTTGCCATAAAGTGCTAAATATCAACAAATCCTTTAAATTGGGTGACCTTCTGGCCACCGTTTGTGAAACATCACGCACTATTTCTTTTACACCACTGTCTTCTGTTAGCACATAAAGAGCAGGGGGTGCTGCACACCATATAGTAATGATATAAAAAATATATCGTTACCGGTGCTCCTGGTCCAGGGAAAACCTGTGAAATAATCCACATGGATACAGAACAAGGGAAAGAAACAGGGCTCTACGGAGTTAAATACTGCAAAGTGAATTTATTTTGCCAAGGAATCGACGTTTCGGCCAGTTAATGCCATTAACTCTTGAGAAAGGCCGACATACTGGCCAAAACATCGATTCCTTGGCAGAATAAATTCACTTTATTTAAATCCGTTGTGCCCGGTTTCTCTCCCTTCTTCCTTGTGTTAGCACACACTAGAATTATTTTAAAACGTCTCTTACCATACTTTATTCCATTTGGAGACGTATTCACTCACAAATCTTATGACAGATCTATTAACTTACCTAGCACAACCAAAACGTAGATCTTCTCTATTGCTATTTTAATAGCTCTAACATTCCCTCAATATAGTTCAGTTATTGTAATCTTCCCTTAAAGTATTAAGATACTTTGCTTGAATTTGAGCACTGTGTGCACCCATTTGCAATTTGGGGAGTGTAAAAATTAGGATTTTTGTGAGGAATTACATTATGCACATACTATAATATATCAAACGAAGCATATCTACATTATGCATCATTATTTCATTATTTATTTTTATTTTTCCTCCAGGGGAAAATAAGTCATGTCTGAGGTGGCATAAAGCGCTCTGGCTAACAACCTGCACCAGATACAAAAAAGGTTATTTTATTTCATACAGCTAAGAGCATAAACGGTGCAGTGAATCAAAATACATTTGTCTTTATGTCACCTTTTTGTAACTAATGTGCTTAGAACTATACTCTGGCAAATTTTGTAGCTCTCCATGCATCCGCTTTCTTTACATTTAGTTTGGCGTGTTGATTATTTCACATGACTGAGCTTGAACTAAATAATTTCCTCTTCTATTAGGTTTACTGGGCTGTTAATATCACACACACACACAAACCATAAATGTACAGATGTGTGTAAACCAAATACACTTAATTATACATTTTTGGGAAATAACATGTATAGATTGATGAATGTTGGTTTGATGTCTGTGGCTTCTCAAAGCCAGCCCAATTCTACATCATCAATACCTTTAAGCATACATAACTCATGTTCTTCCCTTTCTTCACTATTAAGATCTATAGGGCACTGGGGCCATGTCATATTTTCAATATAATGCCATAGAAGTAGGTCCTAAATCATTTATAACCATGACAAATGACTTAGCGTTAGTGACCCATAACTGGTCATTATCTATCTTTTGGTTCTCGAACTCTATGCTTTAATGACGTTTCTATGATTAATTTTAGAAAATCCTCTTCATGTGATGGTTTTGTTGATAGTTTTGTTTGTCAGAAGATCTAGCATTGGAGTGACACTTTATGGAGCTGATTTGCTAAAATCTCCTGTGCTGGCAACAAAACTAGGGCAAAAGTAAGACTAAAGAATTGCACCACATTTATCAATGGTGTTGGTGGGGGTTGGGGGGGGGGGTTGCACTGGTTTTGCAGCTGTGAGACTTTAGAGAATAGATCCCTATATTTCCTATCACTGACTTTAATAAAAAAAATACACAGTGTTATTACTTTGCAGCAAGAAAATAAAAAATAACAACAGTCTAAAAACTAGAAATGTATGTATGTATGTATGTCTTTATTTATGTAGCGCCATTAATGTACCTAGCGCTTCACAGCAGTAATGCACGTTACAATCATATAAATAACAAATAATACAAATAACACGTGATGGGAAGAAGTGCTTCAGACATGAATGTAACATTTAGGAAAAGGAGTCCCTGCTCCGAAGAGCTTACAGTCTAATTGGTAAGTGGGAAGAATGTACAGGGACAGTAGGAGGGCGTTCTGTTAAGTGTGTCTGCAAGGGGCCAAGGTTTATGTATGAGGTGTAAAGTATCAGCCATAGAGCTACTCATATGCTTCGTTAAGCAGATGTGTTTTAAGGTGGGTCTTAAAGGTGGATATAGAGGGTGGTAGTTGGATATTGAGGGGTAGGGCATTCCAGAGGTGTGGGGCAGTTGGTGAGAAAGGTTTAAGTCGGGAGAGGACTTTAGATACAAAAAGGTTAGAGAGAAGACATCCTTGAGCATAACAGAATGCATTCACTGTATGAAGTGTGAGAAAATGTGGTTATTAAAACCCTTTTAATAGTAATTTAAAATAATGTTCTAAAGAGGGATTTTGTGTACGTGTCCATGACCATTCCCAGTTTACTAATCAGCCTGGATGTTGAATCCCTATATACATTTATAATACACAGTCATGGGATCAAGGCTGTTGAATATTTTTTACAGACAAGAAGCTGTGACTTTGTAAATCACAATCTATTGGTTGTGGAATTACTCCGTTTTATACTTACTTACAACTTCTTCATCTTTGACGGGAAACTGTACCATCAGGTGAGATGGACTGCAATGGGGACCACCTGCGCTCCCACCTATGCTAACTTATATCTTGACTGGTGGAGGCGGAGGTGGTTTTCCAGGAGTTGTATCATCTGTTTACCTTGCACATCCTCTTGTGGGCGAGATATATAGATAATATCCTGATACTGGGCAGGGGTACCAGGAAGTTATTTGAGGAGTTCATTAATCTCCTTAATACTAATACAATGAACCTAAGACTAACATCTGAGATCAGTGAAACAATGATAACGTTCCTGGATCTAACAATTACATGATCTCCACTGGGAAAAATAGAAACCACCCTACACCGCAAAGATACAGCTATGAATAGCCTCTTAAGAGCTGATAGTCATCATCCTCGTCATCACATGATGGGTATCCTAGTTGGGCAATTCCTTCATATTTGAAGGAATTGTTCGTCCAATCTGGAGATTGATAAAGAGGAAACATTGTTAAAACAAAGATTTAGGGAAAGGGGCTACAGCAACTGAGCAATTAAGAGGGCCTATAATAGAGCAAGAGCCATAGATTGTAATGATCTCCTAGCAGATAAAAGGGATCAGAAAGACGAGAAATACATTGTACTATTTATAGGAACGTATAATAATCAATGGACACAAATATCTAATATCATCAATAGATATTGGCATGTTCTCTTGGAGGACGAGGATCTCCGTAAGGTTCTCACAACTCAGGCCACATTAGCCAGTAGGACAGCCACTAACATCAAGGACTTATTAGTTCATGGTCATTTTCAACCACCAACAAAAGATACATGGCTGGCTAATAGATCTGTTGGGAACTTTAAATGCAATAACTGCAAAGCCTGTTCGTCATCAAGTCCAAGTAAAGTATTCTATAACTGAGACGATAGCCGCAGTTATAGAATCAAACATTTCATAAATGGTAAAACAATAGGCATTGTCTATCAAGTTATCTGCGTGTGTAGGAAAAACATGTGGGTAAAACCACACGACATTTTCGCCACAGAATATTAGAGCATCTGGGTGATATTAGGAACCACCGTGACACTCCACTGGCAAATCAGGTGCACCACATGAATCAGGGGGATATTTCGGGTTTGAAATTTTTAGGAATTGAATCAGTCCCCAAGAACATCCAAGGGGGTGACTGGGACACCGAAATATTACTAAGAGAATCTCGATGGATTTACAACTTGGGGACATTATCCCTACAGGGCCTCAATGAGGGGTTCGTTGTCTCTCCTTTTATTTAAATGCTGCAACGTCTGCCAAAGTTATGGATAGCGTTTCTTGATTATGGTTCTTTTTATAATTTTATGCTAGGAACTCTAGGCTCCGTAAATCTAGTTGCTATAAGTTTATTAAGTACTCTCTATCCTGGCTATTTAGACATTAAGATCAGGTTGCCTCCCTAAAGCCTGGTCTGTTGCCTTGAATAGCACACAAATGGCTCTTCGCTATTTTTGCATCTTGGTTATACCAACAAACATTGGTCTCTTGGGACTTTACACTACCTGCTATATTTGACAAGTTTGAGCTGTATTTGAACATTGTATACCAGCGACCTTTTATTTATTTTAACCATTCTTTTTCTTTCACCACTCTATGTCTGTAAACGCAAATGCGATTAGAAACTGATATGCAGAGGCAAGGGTTAACTAAATGCTAGTTACCATAACAACCATCTTCCTATAAATACACTACGTGGACTAATTGAACTTACCTTTGAGAAAGCGCTGACAAGTGCGAAACGTGCGTCAGGTGGTTTGACGGAGTGACGTCATCATGCGGAAGTACCTGCGGGAGGCTGTCTGACAAACACAGTGACGAACGATCACACGCTGGAAGTTTATACAGATGAGTATAGCTGTATTTGTATGTTTATAAACTTTGGCACAAACACAGCAGATCTGTTACAAACGGCCGTCCTGTCAGGTTACCAAGGAACATCTGAAGTTTAACCTCTGCACAAATGTAACATGGGACTTACAATGTATATATTCACTAACGCTGGCTAAGTTTTGAACACTGAACACTGTGAGCCACAATTAGCTATGTATGTATAGCAAAAGCACATAGCTAGGAGTACTGGCCGTGATGTACTATATGCTGGATTACAGCAGCTACAAACAACTAGCTACATATGTATATCAAGAGCACATAGTTAAGAGTGATGGCTTTGATGTTTGTTGGATACTAGTAGCTACAATTATACTGCAATTCACGCTATCTGAGGCTATAACTGGATACGTTCCTTGAACCGTGCCTCGATCCAGAGATACACATTAGAGTGTGCCTCCGAATGCAGTATGAGTGAATATTAGTTACAGCAGAGTTTATAAGGGCATAGGATATTGATATAATTATTCTCTTCCATATCTCATATAAAGAATTACTTTTCTCATGGTTAATTAGCAGATCAATAGAGCGCATGGACCTATGTTAATGTTTTATTGATCTAAGGATAACCTTAATAACAACTGTATATATTATCACGACAGTTCTTGTTGGTTTATTGATACAATGTTAAGTTGTACTAATTATCTTGATGCTGCATCTTTGAGGCTATAACTGGATGCAGTCACTGAACGCGGCTCTGGGCATAAATGCACATTTAGGTGTGCCTATAAGTAGAGGGTCACTGATACCTATATCCTGGTTTTTAGTCCAACAAATAAACATTGGTTATCTATTCCGATTTTAGGAAATTCATTAACTATATCCTTTACTTTACTGTGAGTAGATGGGATGAGCTTCGTTCTATACTATTTTCCAGTATTAGTTAATTAGGTTGTATTAGCATGCGACCCTACAACATTATATGGTTATGCTGTGGGTACATTACTAAAGTGTGCCTTGCGGATAAATATATTTTTGAAACACATGGATTTCTGTGTATTTATGTACTGTCAATAAAAAGTACTGTCATTAGGTAAGCTCTTTCACTTAAAAGTGATTCTGTGCACAGAGGTAGGGGCATTTCTTTCTTCTATCTCTGTGTTTAAGTAAATATATCCCACTATTTATTGACGTGGTAGAAACTCAACAAACTGAGCTATGAATTATTACTGTATGTGACTATACGGCATTAACAGCTGCCCAATTTTATATAATAGGGATTCTATATGACATTAAATGAGGTAATATCCGACTGAGCAGTTTGTACAACGTTAGTATCTTTTAAGTACAGTATGTAGTTTAAGGGAATGGTCATGGACATGAACACTAAGTCCCTCTTTACAACATTATTATTATTACAACATTTTAAATTACTATTAAAAGGGTTTTAATTACCACATTTTCTCACACTTCATACAGTGAGTGCATTCAGTGGGGAATCTTTGCTTGTGTTTTCTATGTTACTATCCCTATTTGCACCTCAGTACAGTATATATCAAACATTTTAATATTACTAGGCGGATGCGGGTGATTCTCCCTCTTTCCCTCTTTCCCTTTACCCCAAGTTTAGAGCATTAAGCAAGAGTCAGGATGGTGTATAGCTAGAAATTAGGGCTGAGATGTAAGCAGGAGCAGTGTAAAGAGTGTAAAGCATTAACAAGTGAAGAGGAGAATTGAGTGTGTAATACGGGATTTGATAGGAAGCCAGGAGAGGGATTTCAGCAGGGGAGACGCTGAGACAGATTTAGGAAAGAGTAGAGTAATTCTGGAAGCAGCGTTTAGGATAGATTGTAGGGGAGACAGGTGAGAGGATGGAAGGAAGGCCGGACAGCAGGAGGTTACACTAATCGAGATGGGAGAGAATGAGGGCCTGTGTCAAAATTTTAGCAGTAGAGCAACAGAGGAAAGGGCATATCTTTGTAATATTGTGGAGGAAAAAGCGACAGGTTTTAGCTACCTTTTGAATGTGAGGGGCGAATGTGAGAGAGGAGTCAAGTGTGACCACCTTGGCAGAGTGCTTGTGCTACTGGGTGTATGATAGTACTTCCAACAGTAATGTGGAAGGAGATAGACGGGCAAGGTTTGGGAGGAAATATGAGGATGCCATGTTAAGTTTAAGTCGGCAGAGGGCCATCCAGACATTCATAAAGTTTGGTCTGTACAGCAGGTGTAAGGTCAGGGGTTGAGTACATTTGTGTGTCATCAGCATAGAGATCGTATTTGAACCCAAGAGATGTGGTTACATCACCTAGAGAAAGTGTGTAAAGAGAAAAGAGAAGAGGTCCAGGGACAGAGCCATGGCGTACCCCCAAAGAGAGATCGATAGAGGAAGAGTTGTTAGCAAAAGAGACACAGAGTACATTGGGAGAGTTGAGGAGATCCAAGATATAGATTTGTAACGAATACCAAGAGTATGGAGAATATGAAGGAGGAGAGGATGCTCCACAGTATCAAATGCTGCAGAGAGGTCTAGTAATATGAGCATAGTGTAATGACCTTTGTCTTTGACAGCATGGAAGTCATTAGTTATTTTAGTGAGGGCTATTTCAGTGGAGTGAGCAGTGTGGAAGCCAGATTGTAGAGGGTCTAGGAGAGAATAGGTGGTGAGAAAATGGAGCAAGCGAAAAGAATACAAGACGTTCAAGGAGTTTAGAGGAAAAAGGAAGGAGGGAGACAGGACGATAGTTAAAAAGACAGGTAGGGTCAAGCTTGCTGTTTTTGAGTAATGTTTGCATGTTTGAAGGAGGAGGGAAAGGTGCCACAGTAGAGGGAGGAGTTAAAAATGTGTGTGAGCGTAGGGATTATAGTAGGAGCAAGAGGTTTTAGGAGATGGGAAAGAATGGGGTCAAGAGGGCAGGTGGTAGAGGGAGAATAGGAGATCAGAAGCGGTGTATCCTCCTCTGTGGCAGAGGAATAAGAATTGAGGAAGGCAGGAGGAGAGTTAGGAAGAGGTGTAGGATGGGAGGAGGGTACAAAGGGGATATCCTGACATATGGATTCCACCTAATCCTTGTAATAGTCAGCAAAGCCTGAGGTGAGATGGGGGAAGATATACAACAAAAGACAGAAAAGCCCAATGCTACATCCAATGTGACAAAAATACACAGTTTAATACTTATACAGTATATTCTCTTGAATAACGGTCATTTAGTTAAACCCTTTGGCCAAAGTGTTATAAGCCTGCAAGTCACATCAAGGCATGACCAGTAAGCAGGTCCAAACACTGCCTATGAAAATTCTCATTTACCTCTCTTATGAGGTGGAGGAAGAAGAAGAGGCAGCAGAGGGTGGTCTGAGTAGAAAGTCAAAGACAGAGAACAGTTGGTGTGGGTTAGACTTGTGCATGTTGATTAGTTAAGAAAAGTAGGGTTGTTTAGCCTGTGAGAGGGCAGAATTGAAACATTATACCATACATTTGTAGCAAAGGAAGTCTGCGAGAGTGTGAGATTTCCTCCATATGCGTTCAGAGGAATGAGTGCAGGAACGCAGCATGCACGTATGGGAAATTTAGCCAGGTCTGGAGTTAGAAAAGCAAGAAGGACAGAGAGAAAGCGGGGCATGTAGATCAAGAGATTAGGGTAGGGCAGAGTTGTAGTTCCTGACAAGGTTGTTACTGTAGGGTCTGGAGGAGAGCTAAGAGAGGAGAGGGAGGAGCGTAAAAGTGGAATCAAGAGCTGGTAGGTTAATAGAGCGCAGGTCTCTGCAGAAATAAGGGATAGATGAAGGTGGAGAAGGGAGATGTGTGAGAGAGAGAAAATGAGATGAGGTGATAGTCACAGAGAGGAAAGGGGGAAATTAAGAAATCAGAGAGAGAAATGTTTTTAGTGAAAACCAGGTCTAGGTAGTGGCCATCCTTGTGGGTGCTGGCTGCATACCACTGTTGAAGGCCAAAAGAAGAGGTTAGAGAGAGAAAGCGGGAAGCCCAAGGGAGAGAGTGGTCATCAGTATGGCAGTATGTGGAAATCTGTCCCCGTTCACTGTGCAAAAGTTTGATATAGGTTTTGAATTTCTGATACCTTTTAATAAACCAATTTTAGAGTTCTACATAGATTAAATAACAGCGTACAGGAATTTTGAAACTTGATAGATTTAATCTTAAATGTATTTTTAAAAAAAATTATAAATCGTTTGACAAAAGGCTCATAAGAATTTAATGAAGCATACTCGCGAATATTCTCCAACTAATATTATGAAATATTCATCAAAGTTAGTTTCGAGATGCTCTTTGAGATATCCACTGTTGGGAATTTATGCCAAAGTTTAATACATTTTATGCAAGTCATGAATGTCCAGAATTTGCCTGATTTGTGACCTTCTGCAATGTTTTCCTGCATCTCCTAATGTCTGCAGATAACAACTGCCATGTATTATATATATATATATATATATATATATATATATATATATATATATATATATATATATATATATATATATGTATGTATGTATATATAATATATATATATATATATATATATATATTTATATGTATGTATGTATGTATATATATATATATATATATAATATGTGTGTGTATGTATGTATGTATGTATGTATGTATGTATGTATGTATGTATGTATATATATGTATGTAACCCGGTTCCCCCCCCCCCCCCCACAATCTCACATAGGGTGTCCTAGGGTGTTTTAAGCTCAGGCTGTATGTGGTGCATACCTGCTGGCAACAGGGGTCCCTGAGTCTCCTGCAATGACATTGGAGAAGACAAGAGCCTCCATCTCCTGCAGCCCCCAGCAGTATGGTGTGGTGTACCTTTAGATGAATTGTCTCCCCCTCCTCCTGATATACTCCACTCTCAGGCAGGAGCTTGTATAAAAGTGCAGTCTCTTTATTGTCTCTTATCACAGCATACAGTTGCAGACATTTGCACACAGCCAGCTGTCATCCTTTAGGATTACTCCTGACTCCACTCTGGGCCTAGTGCCACCCAGAGTGGGTCTAGCTCCTCCCCTAACCCTATGCAGGGTAGGAGGTATATGGTCCACCTATTGCACTCTAAATCTAACAGCTCTCCTTATCCTCCTCTCCTAACTCTATTACTACTCACTTCTACTCCTACTGCCACTAAATAGGAAGTGCAATGCCCTAAGTAGTTTCAACAGGCACCGCCCCTGTGTTTCTTGATTGGACACAGAGTAAGGTGACCTGCCTTCACTTCCTCAATGCAATTGCTTGAGGTGGGGAAAACCCATGATGACTCCGGCAAACCTGCCCTTCCGCAGGAGGAGGACAGAACTATAGCCCAAACCACACAGGGCTACATATATATATAATTTCACATATTTCAAACCTAAAATGGTATTAGATTTTAATCTAAGTCCTAATAATAGATAAAGAAAACCTGATCAAACAAATGGCACACAAACATGATACTTTGTCAGCATTTAATTATCCACAAATGATTCAACATTCAATATCCATGTGTGAAAAAGTGTGTGAACCTTTAGATTCAGTACCTGGTAACACCCACTTGAGCAGTAATGACTTTAACTAAGTGTTTCCTGTAACTGCGTGTCAGTCTCTCATATTGGTTTTGATGAATTTAGCCCATTCCTCCTTCAAAAGTGCTTCAACTCATGACCCACTTTCAGTTCAGCTTCAGCTCACTGATGGGTGGCCTGACATTCTCCTCTAGAATCTTATGATACAATACAGACTTCATGGTTGTGGCAATGATGGCAAGCTATCCAGGCAGCAAAGCAGCTGCAAACTATCAAGCTCCCCCACCATGCTTGAAAGTTGGAATGAGGTTCTTCTATTCGAACGCAGTGTTTCTTTTTCGCCAAACTTAACGTTCCACTTTGAGGCCAAAAAGTATATGTATATATGTGTAAATACACCAAAAATAGAAAGCGCAGGCTCCATCGCATAAATCTGTAAAATAGGTTTATTAGTGAACAATCAGGGAACCCCTCATGAAGTCACATTACGTTCACGTGACGAAACACGCAGGGTCCCTCTCTGCTGGAGGTCTATTTGCCAGGTATCATTTGATGCTGTAAATCAAGAGTGCTGTGGGACTGTGGTAATTGCAGTACTAGTTTCCTGGGGGAATTTCGACGTGCACTCAGAAGCAGAATGCGTCACCAACAGTTCCCAGAGGACCCGATACCAGCACAAAAACAGTGACTTCTACTTTTATCCACGATCCTGGCTACAGTTTCTTCTAGGTGCAAGTTCAAGCGACCTTTGTGAGTTGCAGTTTAATATTGTTCACTAATAAACCTATTTTACAGATTTATGCTATGGAGCCCGTGCTTTCTATTTTTGTTTTAGAGATTGTTGAAGGAGTTGGTTTTCCCTGAGTAGATCTGCTTGGAGTATCCAGCGTTATCATCTACTTGGTTTATCTTTATCTAATATTTGGCACACTACTCCCTTTTATTCATTCCCTTACCTATCCAAATCCTATCCCATTTATTCCCCCTTTTTTCCGTATGTCTGTTGTTTTGTTTTGTATATGTAGTGTTTTGTGGTCTTTTGTTTCTCTGTCTTAGTTAGTTATATATCTATAGCACATTACCTATCATTCTGTTTGACTTGCCTTTCTATCTATTGTATAGTTATTGCACTTAATCTACCTTTCGAGCAGTATAAAAAACTATGGTATATACAGTATAAGATTGTTGTTCTCTTTACTGTGGCGCTGTAATTTATCTTTTTGTTTTAAATATACAGTATGTAACCCTGTTTCCCCCACCCAATCTCATCTCGGGCCTATCTTTTGGAAACTCGCTCTGGTTACATGGTTGAGTGTGGTGCAAACCTGCTGGTAACAGGGGGCCCTGGGTCTCCCGCATGATGGTATAGGGGAATTACAGGACAGGCTTCTGGGGTCTTGCCCGAATAGTACTCACAGGTGCAGCACCTCCATCTCTTGCAGCCAGCAGGTATATGGGAAGAAGTCTCTGCAGGAGAATATCTTCCCCCTCCTCCCAATAGACATCACACTCAGGCAGGAGGTATAATAAAACACAGTGTTCTTTATTGGCTCTCTGTATCTAGCAGAACAGTTGATAGCAGCTTGTAGGGTGTCCACCCTCAGGATGTCCCTGGACTCACTCCCAGCCAAAGGGCACCAGGAGCGGTCCTAGCTCTTCCCTTATCCCCTGGTGGGATAAGAGGAAATGGTTTCCCTCCGCTCCCCTAAGGGAGGTCCTCAAACTGCCAGAGCCCTAACAGCTTGGTTAGGGTAAACCAACCTCTATCACGGTAGAGGCAGACTGCTAAATACAGGAAGTGCAGTGCCTTAAATACAGATCCAGTAGTCACACCCCTGTGCCTCTAATTGGACGCAAGGCCTGATGACACTACCTTCTCTGACTCAATGCACTGCAAAGAGTGGGGAAAATGCGTGATTACTCTTGGCAACCTGCTCTTACCAGGAATTGCTGCCAGAATGAGGACAGACCTATAGCCCAAAACCAATCAGGGCTACACACACACACACACACACATATATATATATATATATATATATATATAATCAAAAAAATAAATAGATGATACCGTTCTGTGGCTAACGAAATGCTTTTATTTGTGCGAGCTTTCGAGATACACTGATCTCTTCTTCCGGTGATGTTACAATGAATGAAGCAAGCAATGAATGAATGTTATCAGTGCTTGTCATTCCAAGAGACACTGTTTTTAAGTATACCTTTTGCTTGCTTCATTCATTGTAACATCGCCGGAAGAAGAGATCAGTGTATCTCGAAACCTCGCACAAATAAAAGCATTTCGTTAGCCACAGAACGGTATCATCTATTTATTTTTTGATTATTGAAGCTCGGCTAACACGGTACTGATACCTCTACATATATATATATATATATTAAAAATGGATAGACGATACCGTTCTGTGGCTAAAGGAATGCTTTTATTTGTGCGAGCTTTCGAGATATCCATATTTTCATGTAGAGGTACCGTGTTAGCCGAGCTTCAATAATCAAAAATTAATTGTAGAGGTATCAGTACTGTTTTAGCCGAGCCATGTATATCTCGAAAGCTCGCACAAATAAAAGCATTTCGTTAGCCACAGAATGGTATCGTCTATTCATTTTTGATTATTGAAGCTCGGCTAACACGGTACTGATACCGCAACCTGAATATATATATATATTTATATATATATATATATATATATATATATATATATATATATGTACAATAGTGGTCTGCGCTAGTGTATGAATAACCAGAAATATAATGGTATCTAAATGCTAAATAAATATAAATTATAAATATAAAAAATTATTCCAATATATCCTTAAAAAATGAAATTAATATACCAATATTGCATAATAGTCAATGTCTAATAAAAAACAGCTAATAAATACAATTTAAACAAAAAAATATATTTGTGTGGTGCTGTGAACTTTCCTTAATCTGCTCAATGCAGATAGTCCTATGGAGTCCATACAAATTAAGTCCAATGATTGGGGAGTAACAGTAGCACTAATAGGACAGACAGGCAGCTTCTTTAAAAGGGCACAACGACCTCCCTCTCCACCTGCATAGAAAAATAAAAGAAGAAAAAAAAGCGCCAAATCCTAGTGCATTACTGTGCAGTAATGCACTAGGATTTGGCGCTTTTTTTCTTCTTCTTTTATTTATATATATATATATATATATATATATATATATATATATATAACAAAATTAATGCACAATGAAATAACAAAATAAATATACAAAATCAGTGTATATAAATGCTAATTGAAATAATATAGTTACGAATCCAATCCTGCAATCACAAATATTATGTGATGAGTCTAAACGTACTTGTAGGGGTTTGAATGAATTGCCGCAGTGCAATTGGGAGGCTGCTGTATCTGGGAGAATATCCTCCCCAAGGGAAAAATGCAAAAAAAGACAACAGCGCACAGCCCCAGTGCATTACAAAAAATAGGGATTTATTGTATGATAAAAAAGGGTAATGCCCATTTACAAAAAAGACAAGATGTACATTCACATACAGTAAAGGTTTCTTTTCTCCTGATGATACAAATCACTAATGAGTCTGCCAGACAGCCTGTGGGATAGCGTGGGACCGCTTATCAAGCCTTCTACCTGATGGATGTGGTTGGCATATGTAGATATCATCCGATAATGGCTCCAAAACCAGAAACCCCAAACAGGAATGAAGAAAGCGTGCGCCATGCGCTATCAGCTCCCGTAGCAGTCCAGAAACAGCTGACACAGCCTCTGGCAATTGTTGGGAGCAAAGGAGACTCTCTTCGGTACACAGACTGCACCTCGCAGTAGAGTGAAGACGTCACCCGAATAAAATGCAACATACTAAATGAATGCTTTAAAAATATAAATACTATAAATACAAAAAATTTAGCAAGGGAACAGATATGGAATAAACAAATAAAATATAACAAAATAAATCCCCACCAGGTGCAGTCAGTCACCATTACTGGACCGTGAGGTGTGTCATTATGCAGAACAGCCCTAACGAGCCATCAGCCCTGGAACAGAGGAGTTCCTGTTGTTCTATACACGTATACGCACACGGGCACGCGTGTGCTGCTGGAGGGGAAGTGGGAAGCTGGCTCAGAGTGCAGGGGATCCGCTATACAAAGTGTGCTAGCGTGAGTGCCCCAGTCCGATCACCCCTCCACCGCTACAGGTCAGGTGAGCGGCAACAGTGAGACCCGGATGTTCACCTCAACGGCGCCAAAGAAAGAATCTCAGCGGAGTATCTCCCTGATGCTGTTTGGAACAAGGACTGATATATCTATTTGCGCGATAGAATCCAGCTTCTTGTAAGTAGGATTCCAATTTTAACATCACTGGAAGATCAGCTGTTCGTGTTTGTCACTCTCATGGTTCTATTTTTATTTTTGATATATTCTAATATATTTTAATAAATACTGTTCTAGTTTATAACTGGGTGTCATTCAAGTGTATGTAGTGTTGTATTGCTCCTAGCATAGATTGTCATTGCCCAACAGTTATATGCTATGATTTGTTTCTTTGTTTTTGTATCTCGTTTCATGGTTTAACAAGACCGTCTGTGCAGTTCCGTTGAGGATCACAGGACTTTCCAATTGGACATTGATTGATGGTCAGGGTATCGCTGACTATTTTTGGCGCCAGGTTTATTTGTTTTATGCTTTGTATCATTTATCCAGGCGGACAGCTCCAGGAGATGGGGAGTTGCCCAGTTTGCCGAGTACCTTACCTAAGGCCTAAAGCAGAGGAGAATTTACAGCCCAATCCTGACATGAGCACTGAGGAGCTGCGGACCTTATACACCTTGGTGCGCAAGCTGTCGCTACTGGCTCAAGGATCTGCCGGCGATGCCCCTTGGCGCTCCCTAGCCATGGTATATGAACTGTTCTACCCTGTCCTGCAAGTGGTGTCCAACTATCCAAATGCTAAGCTGAGTATGGAGTTACACTCCGTGCGCCATGTGGGGCGGAAAAAAGGTTTCCTTCTGGGCCCTACAGCCTGGGTCCGTGCCTTCCAGAACGTGCCCAATGCTATCTTGCCAGCGGAGCTGTCCCTTACCATGTCAGGTGTGACACCTACGCCGAGGAGCCATCCATCGAAGCCTGGCGGAGAAGTCCCACGAGAATTCTGTGAGGTGCGCTCAGCTATCGCTCCGGAAAGATGCTCCAAGAGGGAGGATTCTGGGGAGGTGATCGCCGTCGGTGCGTCGGAAGACGAGGCCGATGACATCCCGAGGTATCTGCCGAGACCTCCTACGTACCTGAGTCTGCTGCGCAGCTGCAGGTTCTGGTAGTCGTCGTCGGAGACCCAAGATTGATCCCCTACGCTAATCCACGCTGGGACCAAGCGCAGAAGGCTGCGGATCTTTACGCCACCAACAGGAGATGCACGAGGCCCGCAATCGTGCTGCCACCTACATTACCGCTGCGGAGCGCCACTACGATGCTCTGAGGCTGCTGGAGCAATTTCCTTGTGAAGTGCCGGTCGACACCACCCCAGATGCCTGTGATGTTGTATCGATTTCAGCTCCACCATCTGCAGTCAAGAAGGCCGCACAGCCGTCCGGCCGGTCGGGCTTACCTGCCACCAATGTCGATCCGGTGAGTGAAATGTCCATTGTGGAACCCTTCCTTCTTCGTTGCAGAGAACTGAAGACAGAATGAGACTCTCTCAATGCCACTGCCTTGGCTGAAGCCCGATACATTAAGTCTAAGGGCCGCGGTCAACTGAACCTAGCCGGGACAGTGGACTTTGTTATCGTTCCTCCCGGGGAAACTCCCAAGAGTTTCCTCTCCAGAGACTTTAGTGTGTCCACATTGTCCCATTATGCCTGCATTGCCTGTCACATCTATAGTGGATGCATTACAATGGTGGGAGGAACGTCAGCGTGCGACTGAAGAATAGGATGAAATAGAGCATTTAATAAAGGCATGGGGTGTGGGGCGCAATATCCATATGAATACTGAAGAGTATGGGGGTCATGCACTAAGCTCTGTTAAGTCACTTTTAGAGCGCAAAGTGCTCTTAGAACGTGATGTTGCGCTGAACACGATGCACTAAGCAACGCAAACAGGCACTTTGCGCTCTAAAACTGACTTTTTTCAGGAATTTTTTCTAAGTCCAAATTTGCTCATTCATAACCCTGTTTGCGTTAAATTCTGCCCTAAAGCGGGATGCACTAAGCAACGCAACCTTAGCGTACGCGAAAGTTGCGTTGATCAGAACACGTCAGCTCAAGGTACTGTAGACGCAAAAAAAGCTGGACTTAGAAAAAATTATTGTTTTTCCTTTTTGCATGCACAAAACCCATGCAACAGGCCGGCAGGTGTCCCCGGTTGACCCCGTGGGGGTCCCCGAGGGAGCCCAGGGGTCACGCGGGTGTCCCCAGCTGACCCCGTGGGGGTCTGGTTGTCCCAGCTCACCAAGATTGGGTCCCCGCGGGAGTGATTTATTCTTTTACATACAAACAAAGATGGCCGGCGACACATGGTACAGTAGCCAATCAGAGCGTGTGAACTCCATCCCAACTCTGATTGGCTCAAGTAGACCATGTGACAGAGGCTTTGGTTCAGCCAATCAGAATTGGGATGGAGTTCCCACGCTCTGATTGGCTACCGTACCATGTGTCGCCGGCCATCTTTGGTTTGATGACGTCATCTTAAAGGCAATTGAAACTCAGCCATTCTGATTGGCTGGCGTCATTGCCTTTAAATGACTTCATCATTTATTTTTTTCCGGCCAAATCACATGTTTTTCACAGCCCGATCAGGACCGTGGGAAACATTTGACCAAAATGTGACGTCATAGGCCTATAAAAGCCTATGTCTCCTCATTTTGAAAAAGTCGCCGAGGAGGGAACACCTCCCCTCCTAAGAAGAGAAGAAGGGCGTGGCGGAAGAAGACGGAAAAAGACGGAGAAGACCCCAAAGAAGAAAAGAAGACCCCAAGACAGACGGAAAGGATTACAAATAGAAGAAAGAAGACACCGTTATGGATTGTAAGGGTTTTTTATTTTATGGTTACCTGTGGATTGGTTCCAGTGCTTCCGAGTCGCCTGGATTTCGGTGAGTGGGCATCTAATAGTGAGTAAACAAAAGAAAAGTTTATTATTTTTACTTTTACAGGTTTTTTGGATTTTTGATTCATGTCTTTTATTTTTTCAGTCCCATTTAATGCCCGTGAATGTATCTATGTATATACATACATTCACGGACACTGAATGGGTGTATTCTATGTGATTTTTGTATTTAAATGCATTGTTTTTATGCTCTATTATTGCCCCTGTATGTTCTGAATATCTATCTATATGGATAGACATACAGAGGATAATAATTGATTGTTTTGCTAATGTTTATGTTCTTTTCATGTATGGCTAATGTATTTATCAGCTTTATTTTGTCATTGGTGTGAATAATGTAATTTGTATTTAGTTACAGGTTATTTTTAATGGCTTATTTCTGGTAGTTAGATTAGAATGATGGTGGTTACTTTCAATTAGAATTCTTTTGGCAATGGTTTGGCTTTTGGAATTGAATAGGGAATTGTATAATTGATTTGTATTGTATTGTAATTGTTTGAGGAAATTGATTAATTGATTGATGCTAATTGTATTGATGTTGCTTAGTTTCTATTTGATTTTATGATGGCATTGGTGGTTAGGGGACATTGTTCATAGTGTATTTTATTGTTACATATATTTTGCATAGTGTTACATGATGCACAGATTAATTGCATCATGTACACACTCAATGCAATTGTGTGACATTTCATATACATTTGTGTAGCTGCTGGTTTGTTGGTTTATATTTACAATCGATGCTGGATTTATTGTAACATGCAATGTGGTGATTTTAAGATTAAAAATTCATGTTTTGATTTATGCATGTTTTATGTGTTTCATAATGGGCAAATAATCTATTATCCATATCTGGATAATAGTTATTTTGCATATTATTGTACTGTATGTTTTGGGGGGGGGGGTGGATGTATGTATTTAATGTATAGGCCTGGTTTATTGTTTTTACATACAGGGTTGGTTCCTTTTGGTTGCGAGAGACCTCTGGAGACCACCTGAGATCTCCTCGGGCTTCTCATGGGTAACAGGCTGGCGGGTTCACGGGTGACACCTGCGTGGAAGAACCGGTGGCCCCACATCTGTGGGGGCACCGCGGACCCGTACGGCCCACCCGTGGGTCCCCAGACTCCCATGGGAACCACCCGAGGCCCCTCAGACACCTGTGGTTCTGACCCAGGTCCCCCCAGACATCCGCGGGCCTACCGTGGGGACCCCATTGTGGCCCACGGTGACCCGCGGAGACCACCTGATGGACCATGGCGCCTGGCGGGACCCATCAACAGGCCTTCAGACCCTGTGTGAAACATGATGCTGGTAACCTGTGAGGTGACCCGTCAGGCCCACTGGGGACTCACGTGGGCCTGGGGTATGAACCCTGTATGTAAAAGAATGAATCATGTATTTATGGGGGGGCACAGGGGGTGGGTTATGTATTTAATAAATATAATGATGTTTATTGTGGGACAGTGTATTGTTTTTATTGTGGGTACTGGGTGTGGGGGGAGGGGGTTTTGGCCCCAAGGGTATGTGAATAGGCCTCCCGGCTGGGTAGTGGGTGAGGGTGGTTAGGCCTCACGGGGTGGGGGCTTAGTGGGGGAGGGTATGTAGGCCTCCCGAGTGGTGGATGAGGGTGGGTTAACCCCTTAATGACTGTAGCGGTTAATAACCGCTATGGTGATTAAGGGGTTAGGGGACATTACATTGGATGTTTTTATTCTTGTGTATGTTTTGCAGCATCAGAGGGGGCATGGGCAGGATGAAGATGAGGATGAAGACGACCTTCATCGTGGGTGCCTGTAAAAGGTAAGTGTAATATATATTGACTGTATTTATTGTAATTTATATGTATTTAAAATGGCAAATGCATTATTATCCATATGTGGATAATAGTTTTTTTGCCCATTACAGTACTGTATGTGTTAGGGAGCGGGGGGATGTGTGTTGTTTATTGGGGGCAATTGTCCCCAATAAATATGCTATTGTGCCTTAACCCCTTCATTGCCATAGCGGATAGCTGCTATGGTAATGAAGCTGCTTTAATGTATTTTTATTAATAGTGTGCGGGAGCAGGGGGTCCCCTGAGCTGAACTGCATTGATTTCTGCCTCAGGGATCCCCTGCTTCCCGAGTTACATGCCCCGGATTGGGGCATCAGTGCCAGTGTCGCCGCCATCTTTATAGAGCCCACGTCGCGTCTTGGACGCTATACAGATGGCGGCGACACTGGCACCCGATGCCCCATACCGGGGCCTGTAACTCAGGAAGCAGGGGGTCTCTGAGGCAGAAATCAATGCGGTTCAGCTCAGGGGACCCCCTGCTCCCACACACTATTACTAAAATGTACATGAATGCAGCTTCATTACCATAGCGTACGTAAAGGTTAAGAATGCTGGCAGGGGGAAAAAAAGCAACACGTACACTGTGGCTGTTCTGAGCTGTTTTGAGCAGGTACATTAAAAAATGGTCTCAAGGCCTTAGTGAATCGCGTCCCCGGTCTCACTTTTAACGAACCTGCTTTTTGGAAAATCAGAACGCAAAGCCATTGAGCATAGTGCATAGCCCCCTATATCTCTGAGTCTGGGTACAAACGGTGCTACTCTGTCAAAGTACCTGCTGGTCAGGGCAATATGGTCAAGAAGCCTGATCCAGCCCACAACTACTGAAGTAGCCCTGACATTGGGAATGGATATTCAGTATTGTACTGTGTATTGCAATGTATTAATGTATGCAGAATGTTAATGCATTTGTAATAAGTGATAACAGAAATCTGAATTAAAGGATATGTAAATCCTATGCTTCAATGGATTGAAGTGGTTAGTAGTATATGTGGGTACTTCACATGCCTATAAACCATATAACAGTAAGAAGCCACATGAAGCCAATGAGCCCAGCATGAACCTCAACTAATGAGCCCAGCATGAACCAGCCAATGAGCCTCAGCATAGCCTACTGAAGGAATAGGGACAAATTCCCCCACATGGCTAACACCAATCACTTGGTGTAACCCGGGTACTGGTAAGTCCCACCGTCCCCCAACCCCATCTCAGATATTGTGCAAATGCAGAGTCAGCATAGAGTGCAGGAAAAAGGGCCTAGTGAATAAAGCAAGGAGGAAGCTACTCACAAATGACATTCACAGGGAGCTCAGCACCGTGCATTCGAAAGTAGAGAAGGCAGCAAAAAAAAGTGAAAATTGTAGAGCACAGCACCAGACGAAAGATTCCAGACTACACTAAATAAAAATATTCTTTATGTGGCCAATGCCATAAGTAAAAAGGAATATGGCAACCTCAGACGCGTTTCGCACCAGAAACGGGTGTGTTGTTAATGTTGACAAAGCACTTGTGTCTGCTGCGAAACGTGTCTGAGGTTTACGCCCTTTTTACTTACTGCATTGGCTGAAAAAATTATATTTTTATTTAGTCAAGTGACCCTTCCCAAGGTTAACAGGAAACCTTCTGGGTCCTTAGCTGGCTTTATTTTTCCCAGGTAAACTCATAGACTATCTGGAAGTTCTGGTCTGGCAGACCGAGTGGACCGGAACACCATATTGGTCAGCCTTTCATCCTGGGCTGACTGTTGCTGGATTTGGAGCTGGGCTTGCTGCTGCAAATCCTGCAGTAGTAGTCCGGTTTGTTTGGCCTGTTTTTCAACCTGCCCTGCCTGCTGCGGGGATAGGAGTTGGGCTTGCTGCTGCAGAAGTTTTGCTTGGCTTGTTCCTGCAGCAGTAGTTCATTTTGTTTGTTTTGCCTGGACAGTTTTTCCTCCTGCGCTGCCTGCTGCAGGGAAGGGAACTGGGCTTGCTGCTGCAGTTGTAGTCCATTTTCCTGGCCTGCTCCTGCAGAAACTCCTTTAAAAAAATGTTTTCTTTGTGTGGCCCTTTGGATGCAAGGGCTGTTCAGTGTTCTACTTCAAACACCATCTGTTGCAGTGAGTAGGTAACTACACGTGGGGGTTCTGAGTACAGCCTTTTTATTCAGCCTTAAAAACGTGAAACACAAAAAGAGCTTACATTTAACGCATGTGCAAAATAACATAAAGCAGCTTATTTCATCAGGGTTCATAATAATCCATCCAAACAGTCCGTAACATGACTGAGACATTGGTCTGCAAGGCTCAGTCTTTAAGCAGGAAAAGGGGTCTGTCATTCCAGTAACAGCATGGTTCTTCTGGGTTCCAGGGTAAGCCACAAACTGCAACAAGTTCCAGGCTGTTAAACCCTCCTTACGATGCAGCTGAGAGCTGGCTAATTATGTCACACTGAGATTTAACCAGCTCCATGCTGGACTGAGCAGCTACACATGCAAAGTAATTAGGCAGTGAAACTACCCTGTCACAAGAATACATTAAAATCTGCATCTGGGACCAACTAAGATTGTAATTAAAAAAATTTGATGAGTCGCAATTTCAGTGCTGAAATGTTCTACAAATCTTTAAGCTAATTTAAACTTGGTGACCAATTTTGACGCACTTTCTCCTTTTTTTATGGTGCACAGAAACATTCATTTTTTAGCATATACCATGCGCATCTGTACACCCAGCACAGTCCATTTCTGTGCACCAAAATACAACAAAAACATTTTTGACACTGGTGGGCCCAGATGGAGAAAGGTCAGTTTAGTTCACAAGCACACACAAGCGCAATTTAAAAAAACATTTCCCTGCAACTATTTTGCTCCAAAAAAGCCATTTGCGACACTCAGTACAGTACATAGGTCCCAACATCTAACCTTTATTTCACGAGATAATCTTTGCCAAGTCGGAGTTGTTTTTCTCTGATAAATGTGCAGCATCAAATGTAAGACATGTATCAAGTTTCGTGCATTTAAACAAAATAAAATCACGTGTAAATGATATTTTGTGTTAAAAAACAACAACACTGTACCAAGATAGAATTGGGGCATACTAAACACCATGTGTTATAAAGAAAAAAATCCTACTCAATTCAATGGGATTTTTTTATACAACTATTGCAGTTTTTTTTCGCCCCAGAATTGCACCACTTTTGCCTTGCTCCATATGCCCTAGTGCAGGGGGCCCCCAAACTCCAGTCCTCAAGGACTACCAACAGGTCAGGTTTTCAGGATATCCCTCCTTCAGCACAGGTGGCTCCATCTCCAATGCAACTATAACACACATCACTGCGAAATGGTCAAAGAACTAGATTGGTCATCACTCGAGTCTAGGCGCAAAGTTCACCTTTCCTGTCTCACCCTCAAATACTTTCTCGGCAAGCTACCCAGCTACCTGAACAAGCTCCTCACCCATACCACATGCAGCACCTATCACCTGAGATTAGACTCCAAAAGACTGTTCATGGTCCCAAGTCTCAACAAAGTATCCGGCCGCTCCTCCTTCTCTTACCGTGCACCCCAAAACTGGAACAACCTACCAGAGACTCTTACATCCACCACCACTCTAAGTTCTTTCAAATCTAAGGCTGTCACACATTTTAATGTGGTCTGTAATTGTTTCATACGCCCATAATACAAATTACCTTTAACTGTGCACGCAATGTCTTGTATATAATGTATACCCTGTTCATTATGTAACTGTATTTGTAAACATGTATTATTTGTCTTAACTCTGTGCCCAGGACATACTTGAAAACGAGAGGTAACTCTCAATGTATTACTTCCTGGTAAAATATTTTATAAATAAATAAATAAATCTCCGTTTGAAACTGAGCCACTGGTTCTGAAGCAGGGATATCCTGGAAACCTGAACTGTTGATAGCTCTTGAGGTTTGGACTCTGCACTCCATCAAGGAAAGATTCAATTTCTGAATGGTCTGGACAAAAAAAACCTAGTGCTCAACTCACCTGCGTGTCAACTTAATGTGCAAGCATAGAAAACAGCAGAGAGGGCAAGAGAACTGCTGAAAGGAATACAATCAGCATCTTCCCCATTATGAAATGCTGGTAAGCGACACCTACAGTACGTGTGCTTATTGGATTCTGGCAAACCCGCTAGAAAACTGCACCTTGTGACAGCTAGCAAACTGATCCCTCCGGGGTTTTTTTGTAGAGAAAAAAAATCCACTTACAGTTTAATAAAGCCCCTTTAAAAGTATTATATAATGGAAATCTGTTTATATGCTTCCATATCATATAAGAACAACTTTTAATTAATTCTTAAGAGTTAAAAAAAGGAATTAAGATTTTTGTTTCTAAGGAATGCTAAGCTGTGCAAAAGCTCTAGGCTTTGTTTTTTTGCCTGTCATTCTAAGGGAGGTGAGGATGGATTATAATTGCACTGTGGGTCCTGAACAGAGGACCCCTGTAGGTAGAGCAGGCCTTTCAATCTTCTGATCAACAGAGCTGAAACAAAAATGCAGGAGGGTTGTGTTCCCACGTTCTTTGACAGTTTCCTGCTGCAGATAGCGTCCTTCTAAAGCCCCCTTATGCTCTCATTATCTTGGTGAAATAATGAATAATTTGCCTCCTACACTCTTTCATATGCATGGTCAGATATTATTGGGGGGGAAAGCAAGTGGGACTTTCCACCACCCTTAATCCAGTTCACACTAATAAAATGAATTTGGTTGAGCTTTCTTGGGAAGCAATTATTTTCCTTCAAGACAATGACTATCAAAAATAGTTAGAGGCAAATCAGGCCATCCCAGTTCTCTTCATTTACTGCAGTAAATGGGGACATGGAGAAGTCTATACAACAAGTAACCTCATCACTTGTAGTATATTTGGTAGGGGCAGATTGATTGTAAAATATTTGCTTGATTTATATTCTTTTATTAAAATATGTAAATGTCATAATCGTCTATATATATATATATATATATATATATATATATATATATATATATATATATATATATATATATATATATTATCTAAACTGAATAGTTCTACTTAATTGCAAAACGTTTACAGGAAGGTACAGACTTAATAGAGTAGACTTTGCGAGTATTTATATTAATAATGAATTAATAATTAATTAATATTATTAATGTTTGGTGCCATTTGAATTTTTTATTTAATATTGCTCCCTCGCTTACGTTATTTTCACAACTAGAGAAGAGAGTTTAAAATATCCTACATTTTCAATGCATATAATACTTGACATGCATGCCAAAAATAAATATAAATATTCTTTAAAGAAATAAATGGAAGCATGCTGTAAATTATGTCAATTTCAGTGTGTAATTGTATTGACTGCAAACATTGATTTTTTCAGTCTTTGCAAGCCAGGGTTTAAAATATGATATACTGTGCATCTGAGATAAGCATATAATTTGAATTTAACTAGATTTTTATGAAGCTAATTAGATTGCTAACATACTAGATATACATTTAATTACGCATAATGACTTCTGCTTCAAGTGCCTTGTAAAGGAGGCCATCCATTACAAACAAGTGAGATAAAGAACAATTGACTTTTACATGTTAATTACTAGGTAAATAACTGCCCAGTCCAATACTATTAACTTGTACAGACTAATATATTAATTAAATGTCAAATAATGGTACATCACTCTATTAAAAGTGCTAATCTATTATCATGTATTATGTAGTGGTTGCTGCCCACATATAAAAATGTATACTTCTGAATTGATATTGATCTTTGTAATGTTTTCGTGTATTTGTGATCTTCTGCCTCAGCTTAAATTCTATCTAAAACATCTTTTGCACTTTAAAAGTGCTCTAGATTAAGTCTCACTCTTCAGAAACTTGGGGAGCGCAGGGACCGAAAATAGAGCCAACAGGTACACAATGGTACAGTATTGTCTCTCACATGATACTAGTGTGGGTAAACCAGTGGATCCACACTTAGATTTTGCCTGATTTCGATTGAAAAAATGTATCACAGCAATCTTACAAAGGTTCCACTTTTGTCTAGAATAATGGTACTCCCCTCCAATTTTCAATTCAATCTCAAGGAAGGGAGACAATTATACGATAGTGGAGAATGGTACTAGATAAGGAATACGTATATATATTGTGACATAGGGCCTTATGCAGTAAGCGCCGATAAGGCTTTTTTCGGCAGTTTTTGCCCTCCCGATTCAGTAAGCGCTGATAAGTGGAAATTATCGGCAACTTTTCTTCCTCATAAAAATTTATCGGCAGCCGGCTGCCGATAAGCCACTTATCGGCACTTTTTGAACTCGGTGGAATTCAGGTAGCCCCGATCAGCTTTTTGGTGCTGATCGGCACTCCAGAATGGAGAGTTTATCGGGAATGCAGCCCGCCAACAAAAGTTGGCAACTTGGTGGAGGAGAAGAATCGGCAAGGGCGACACTTAGAAAAAATCAGGCCTTTTTCCTGTCTGTGATTGATGCCGGGGGTCTCCGGAGCTGATACCCGCACCGGAGACCCCCGGCATGCATCCGAGGCAGGAAAAATGCATTTAAAGGCCACTTCATTACCTTAGCGGCTAACCGCTAAGGCAATGAAGGGGTTAACCCACCGTGCCAGCTTTATTGTGGGTAGCGGGGGTGGGTGAAGGGGGTATTTGGCCCTTGTTGTTTGTTTTGGGCATGCGGGGGGGTTGCGGGTGCACTTAACCCCTTCACGACCATAGCAGTTAATACCGCTATGGTCATTAAGGGGTTAAGCCCTCCCGCTACCCACCCGCAAGCCCTAAATAAACCACCGTTGGAGCTAATACCCCCTTCACCCACCCCCACTACCCACAATAAAAAATAATCACACACAGCAGCCCCACACTAAATAAATAAAGAAATCGAAATAAATACATATCTCTATATTAATAAATAAATAAATAAATAAATATATTTATATATAACCCCAACAACCCCTAACATACACATATATGCACATCAATGATACTATAGGCCGGCGGGGGCCCTCGGGTGTTACCCGCAGGCCTGCAGTACCAATTATGTGCCCCCCCAAATTAATATCTAAACACATACATACTTATAAAGAAATACCCCCCCCCTTAACACATACAGTATAGTAATGGCCACAATTACTATTATCCACAAAGGGATAATAGTGAATGTGCCCATTTTAAATACATAAACAGCAATAAATACATTAAATACATATAGCACTCACCCATCTCTGGCTGCCACGATGAAGGCCATCCTCCTCTTCATCCTGCCCATGCCCCCTCCGCTGCTGCAAAACAGACACAAGAATGAAAACATCCAATGTAATGTAATAGAGGATAATAACCGCTACAGTCATTAAGGGGATAACCCCCCCTCACCCACCACTCAGGACGCCTACATACCCTCCCACACTAACCCCCCACCCAGTGAGGCCTAACCACCCTCACCCACTACCCACAAGGGAGGCATACCCACATACCGCTGGGAACCCCCCCCCCAACCCTCAGGACCCACAATAAAAACAATACAGTGACACACAATAAACATCATTATATTTATTAAATACATTACCCACCCCCTGTGCCCCCCCATAAATACAAGATTTATCCTTTTACAAACAGGGTTCATAACACAGCCCCACGCGAGTCCCTGGTGGGCTGGCGGGGCACCTGAAAGACCTACAGGATACCAACAGCCCTTTTCAAACAGGTTCTGGAGGCCTGTTGGTGGGTCCCGCCAAGCGCTATGGCCCACAGGTGGTCTCCTTGTTCACCATGGGCCACAATTGGGTCCCCATGGTATGCCCGCGGATGTCTGGGAGCCCCGGGTCAGACCCACAGGTGTCTGTGGGGCCTCGGGTGGTTCCCACGGGGGTCTGGGGAACTCACGAGTGCTCACTATGGGTCTGCAGTGCCCCCACGGATGTGGGACCACCGCTTCATCCCCGCACCTATGGGTCGGCGGTGCCCCCACAGATGTGGGACCACCGCTTCATCCCCGCAGACTACGGGTCCGTGGTGCCCCCACAGATGTGAGGCCACCGCTTCATCCCCGAATGTGTCACCCGGCCTATACATTCAATACATACACCCCCCCCCCCAACACCTACAGTAGAATAATGTGCAAAATAACTATTATCCAGATAGGGATAATAGATTATTTGCCCATTTTTAAAAACATTAACTAGCATATTCAAATAAATAAAGTACTACTGACCTCATCAATAAGAAGTCTCCGTCGCCAGCAACATCCTTGTCTTGCCCACAAAATACATTGCCAAAACAAATCCAATACATTGCAATTACATTCAGATATCAATTAACCCCTTAAACACCTTATCGGATAATAACCGCAAAGGTAATTAAGGGGTTAAGCCACACTGGCCCGATACCCACCCTTCACCCATGAATTTGTACATTGGCTTCATCATGCAAATATACTGTATCTATATATATATATATATATATATATATATATATAGAGAGAGAGAGAGAGAGAGAGAAAGAGAGAGAGAGAGAGAGAGAGAGAGAGAGAGAGAGAGAGAGAGAGAGAGAGAGAGAGAGAGAGAGAGATACACACACATGATGAACCAATATACAAATAAATGTAGAAGGGTTATCAAAAACATGCTGTTCTCAAAATAACATTTCTCCATAAAGACACACTACAATAAAATGAATTTCCTTTCATAATCCTAACTGATCTTACAATCAAAACATCAAATGCCAATCAAAAACCTCAAATGCCAATCAACACATTGCATTTACATTGTATATATGATGCATACAATCTAAGCACCATATACATTCTGGAAAATGAATGTTAACAATAACATTGCAAGCAAAATACAGATACCTCCAAACAAGTATACTATTTTAACCAATCCAGTAAACATAAATCAATTACCATGCATTAATGACATCCCTAAACAATTTACATTCCATCCCTAACAATTAAACAATTAACTAATGCAAGCCTTTAACATAACAATTTAGCCTGTGAAAAAATATAAGTACCAACAAGAATACAAAATTGAAAACCAAGGCTAACCCTGACCTCAAGTACACCATACAATATCAACAATTACATCTATCTAATTTTAAAATACATTATACACACATTTATGCATAGCAGCATAGACAAATTAATTTAAAACACATCAAATCAAGCTTTTAAAACAACATCATTTCTTACCCTGTATGTATATATCTCTCTAGACATACATACATACATACATACATACATACATACAGTGGCAAGAAATGATATACCAAAAATAAAAAAATACACATGTTAAAAAAGCTTTTAAAAAAATTAACAAGTTAAATTAAATACATTTCTTTAGTTTACTTACCATCACTTGACCCCACCGACTCCCGTTGAACAGCTTACTCACGAACCAATCCACCAGGCACAGGAACCCATAAAATAAAAAACCATAAAAAAAATAAACATTAAACTAGAAATCCAAATCAATCAACGGGTCTTCTAATTGTAATCCATCTTCATCTGTATTCTTCTATCTTCTTCCGGGGTCTTCTTCCCGTCTTTGGCCACACCCTGGTCTTCTTTCTTCTGTAGGAGGTCCTTCCTCCTCGGCGGCTGGCTTCAAAATGAGACGACATAGGCTTTTAAAGGCCTATGAGGTCACATTTTCATCATGGTTCCCACGGCCCTGATTGGGCCATGAAAACCATGTGTTTTGGCCAATAAAAAAAAAAATAATGACGTCACTTAAAGGCAATGAAAGCACAGCCAATCAGAATGGCTTTGCTTCAATTGCCTTTAAGATGACGTCATTAAAAGAAACATGGCCGTCCTCACATGGTACGGTAGCCAATCAGAGCGTGGGAACTCCATCCCTACTCTGATTGGCTCTAGTAAACCATGTGACAGAGGCTTGGGGGAGAACGGATGCTTCTTCTCTATCTCTTAGAGCCTGGAGGCTGAAAGGAAAACTGCTGCTCCCCATTTTTCAGTTCGGGGTAGATGGGCCCCCCGACATGTTGCACCATCTGAGGATCTAATGGGACGCTGTCCCCTCCTCACAGTTAAGGACTCAATGTTATTATACGTGTGTTATTTAAAGTTGTTAACTGGCTTAGCCAGCCAGTATTGCAGATAGGGATATGCATGTGAGTTAGACTCCTGACAGGAGTAGATATTTCCTTTTATGATTTATTTTGTTCTTAAAGTGACGGTGTTTAAAAATGTGGAGTGTCACTAATCTTGCTCAACAAACTCTAGAGCTCTGGAATAGGGAAGCATGCTTTAAACTGGTTTCAGTCCTACCTATCAGGTAGATCCCAACATGTAAAAAACGAAAAGAAAAACAGCGCAAAAAAACCTCATAGTGTAGTATATTAAAAAGTAAATATTTTATAACAATGGTGAGTATTGCACGTACATCAAGATAAAAAATACACAGCATGACATGTTAGGGCGCGTTCCATATCCTATACCCATTGAGGCGTTTATTCATTGAGCAGCTTTGAACTGTGTTTGGGACATTCGCTGGTTTGCTTCACAACCCAGCGCGGCGCGACGCGGACTGTGGATAGACGCCAATTGATGACGTCACACTTACACGCGGATCAACCCGGAACCGGCAAGGAGATTCACCTCCACTACAACAACAGCAGTGGCATCCCCACGGTGAAGTGAGGAACTTCAATTTGGAGCGGAGCTTTTCGATCCTGGGTCCCTGCTACTAGAGGAAAGAAACCCAAGCCTGCATATCGTGTTCCTGTGTTGGTGTTTCGCCGAGTGGTAACATGTCCCGCTGTGTATTTTTTATCTTGATGTACGTGCAATACTCACCATTGTTATAAAATATTTACTTTTTAATATACTACACTACGAGGTTTTTTTGCGCTCTTTTTCTTTTCGTTTTGTACTAGTTCTGGCGTGCTGAGCCATCCCACAAGAACAGCGGCATAAACCTCATCCTTACCAGGTTGTTTAACTCCCATAAGGGTCACTTAATCACTTATCACTATTAATACAATTTATGAGCACAGATTACACTTTTTTTAGCTCCCAACATGTGTCCATCTCTGGCGCTAACTCTAAACCCCTGGCTATCACCTGTGGTGTCCCGCAAGGCTCTGTTCTGGGGCCCCTACTCTTCTCAGTGTTCATCAATGATTTTCCCACAGCTTGTCAGGAAGACTCAATACACATGTATGCAGATGACACAATCCTATATGCACACAGCCATAGCCTCTCTAACCTTCAACACATACTTCAGTCTGACTTTTTGAGACTCGAAAACTGGATTTCCCAAAACAAACTGTTTTTAAACACTGACAAGACAGTAACAAGGTGTTTGGGACCAAGACTAAATTATTAAAGCTTCCAGCGACTGAGCTCCAGATTACAACCAACACTAACACCACCCTAACTCCCAAACACCCAAACTAAGTTTTAAATACCTGGGCATATGGTTTGACTCCCACTTAACATTCTGGATGCACATTAATACCCTGACAACCAAGACCTATGCCAAACTAGGGGTACTCTACAGGAACAAATCCTCCCCAGTCTCCTGGTCAGAAAACGTATCGCACAGCAGATGCTAATGCCAATTATTGACTATGGAGACATAGTATATGGCTCGGCACCTCAAACCCACCTTAGCAAACTTGACACCCTCTACAACTCAATTTGTCGTTTTGTTCTCCAATGCAACTATAACACACATCACTGCGAAATGCTCAAAGAACTAGATTGGTCATCACTCAAGTCTAAGCGCAAAGTTCACCTTTCCTGTCTTGCCTTCAAATTCTTTATGGGCAAGCTACCCAGCTACCTGAACAAGCTCCTCACCCATACCACATGCAGCACCTATCACCTGAGATCAGACTCCAAAAGAATGTTCATGGTCCCAAGTCTCAACAAAGTATCCGGCCGCTCCTCCTTCTCTTACCGTGCACCCCAAAACTGGAACAACCTACCAGAGACTCTTACATCCACCACCAGTCTAAGTTCTTTCAAATCTAAGGCTGTCACACATTTTAATGTGTTCTGTAATTGTTTCATACGCCCATAATACAAATTATCTTTAACTGTGCATGCAATGTCTTGTATATAATGTATACCCTGTTCATTATGTAACTGTATTTGTAAACATGTATTATTTGTCTTAACTCTGTGCCCAGGACATACTTGAAAACGAGAGGTAACTCTCAATGTATTACTTCCTAGTAAAATAATTTATAAATAAATAATGTTTGTATACACGTGTTTGTCCCCTTTCTATACAAACCAAAACCTAGAAGACTGTGTCAGGAAGAGCCTGGGCAAGCTGCAGTGCTACATAAAGGGATCAGTTTGCCACATATGGTGGATGAGTGCGGGCAGACACTGAAAGGTCTGTGGGTTTGAGGAATAAATGTGGGGATTTAAAATGGCTGCCTATATATATTTATCTCGGTAGCTGGTCTAGCTATCTCTCTACCTTACCCTGTCACATAAGTTCTAATAAGATGTAGACAATGACAGGCTATCCTATGTGAGTTTCCCCCTCCTCATGCTGAATTCCTGGGTGACAGGAGTGGAGTTGACACAGGGATCTGTGATAGCCAATGGTGGTACAGATACTGGGCCCTCCCTCTTTATGCTGCAGGAAGGAAGTGTCTAAATTAGAGATTGAAGAGAGTGATAGGCGGAGTCAGCATTGGAACGGTCGCAAAAGAAAAGGAGGAGCAAAGGGAAGCTGAATCCTTAATCCAGGATAAAGAGTCCTTCATTTCTGCACTCCAAACTGCCTGCCATGATTTGAAGTCCTGTGGGAGCGATTGGATAAGGAGCGGGAAGCCAACGTTGAGGTACGGAGGTTTCTACTTCCAGCTTTACAACAGTACGAGGCTTTGAAGAAAACAGAGCGTCTCTTATGGAGTGAGTTGGAGGAGGTGACAACTAGTCTGGAAAGGGCCAACACCGCAATTGCTACCATGGATGAAAAGCAGAACAAGTTGGACAACCTGATTGCTAACCTAAAACAGATATGTGGGAAGGCTCTGCAAGAGATTCACGCTCTCAGCGCAAAGGTAGAACACTGATACCAGGAGGGCCATGGTCTAAATACAGAGCTGGGTATGTTGAAGGAAACCCTAGAGAATGCCCTGAGGGATTTAAAGACTTTAAAGGGAGAGAATGCAAGTCTGAAAGAAGAAAATTTAAATTTGTCTGACCAGGCCAGTGAAGGAAAAGAGAAGCAGTGAGTCCTGCAGGAACAAAGTATCCAGGCTGCTAACAAAGTAAAATTTCTGCAGGAGCGCCTGAGTACCCAGTGTGTCCCCAAAAAGCAGCATGAGGCATTGAAGGCACCGTTGAGCGTCACAAGAGCATCACTGGAGGTGGAGCTCAGAGGCCAGGTGACTCTGTATGAGAGGGAGCACGAAAAGGTTCAGAAACTAGAGCAACAGATGGAGAAGTAGAGGGGCTGCTCCATCCCCAAAAGTCAGTACACTCAGGTGAATTCGCAACCAACTGTGACCCTGGTGATGAAATCGGCAGAGCTCCAAGATATGAAGGATGCACTGATGCAAAATCAGAGCAAGCACAATGAAGAGATGACGACCATGAGAGGAGAATTGCAGGATGCAATTACGAAACAGAGGTTTCTCACTGAGGAACTGGACATGCTCCAAAGAGAGAAAAGTGTAATGACACTTCAGAATAATTACAGAGCGTTTATCCAAGGAAGGATGGCAAGAGAATGCTATATGCATAAACGCTGTGCAACTGTCACCATACCGTCTGCATACAGAGGGAGGAAAGCTCGCCTACTGTTTCACCAGAGTAAAGCAGCTCAGGTTATTCAGTCATTCTGGCGAATAAGGCAGCAAAGAAAGAAGTATCAATACTTGAAGGAATGTGTGATTCTATTACAGTTAAAGGTTAGGAAGTATCAGCAACAAAGACGCTACCAAGATGTGGGAAAAGCTGCTAGAGTGGTTCAGTCTGATATCAATCCAACCTCCTAACCAAGCAAGCTGTACATTCCTATAAGCGAATCTAAAATGCCGTTGCAGTATTACAATTTGCTATAAAGATGGATTCTCTAATAAGAATAGGACGGAAAGGCGTCCACGATCGTACGCAGGGAAAAGCGTCACTGGAGGTCCAGTTGAACTCCCATCGGAGAAAGTTAATGAGTCAAGTGGCCGGCCTCACACTGCGCTATGAGACCGAGATGGCCGATGCCTGCAAATTGCTGGATCTCACGGCCAATGAGAGGGCCTGAATGCAGCTGGAGCTGGACAAGGTCTGGGAGGAGCACCAACAGCTGCAGGTCAGAAATAGACAAAAGGAAACCATGGAAGGTGAACTCAATGTCCTCAAACCATGGAAGGTAAACTCAATGTCCTCACTGATGACAAAAAGGAAGAAGAAACAATTTATTTTGATAGTGCTGCTGTTATTCCAGAAGCAGATTGGCACCCTCCTGAGAATACTGAGAACGAATTCTTTGAACTTGAATTCAAAAATCCAGATCCTCAATTGATTTGCTGTGTTCAGATGATTATCAAACTAGTGAAGACACCCAGGCCACCACAGAAGATGTTTTAGCCAGGTGGGTGGCAGTTCCAGCAAATACAAAGTGGATGGAAAATCCTGATGAAGTAATTAATATTGACTGCATGCAAGATACAGCAAGAGTTAAAATGAAGTCTGAGGATGTAATGGACTGGAAGCCAAAGAAAAAAAAATGTGTGGGAACTAACCGATTAGGTTACACGTGTGGACTATTTCACGGACACTTAACCTTGCCAATAGGCTGGTACAGTAATGTGGTATTATGCGTCTAGGATGAGCAGTGCATGGAAATGGCAAGGTTGTATTTTCTGAAAATGTAGGTAAGACTACAAGTTAGTATGCAGGGTTGACGGCCCTTAACAAGATTACTAGGTAATGTAAAGTTAATGGCATTTTGCATATAATATTGTTCATATTCTAGAGTAAGAAAACGCCAGGGAGATGATAGAAACTGTCCGGTTTCATGAATATTCAGTATATACAGATAATGTTTATCACATCCTGGGGTATAGGAAGTTGTTGTTACTAAGAAAAGTGTTTTTGAAAATTGTTCCTTATTGAAAGACAACAAAATATGTTTGTCAAGAATAGTATGTTACAACGAAACAGTGTCAGTAATTGCTGCACATAGTCAAATGGAACTCTTAGGAAAGGTTCACATTTGTTTCCAGTGAATGTTTAATGTATGGGAATTAGCTCAAGTGTTTTATATGGGACACATCTGTATACTGTATATACATGGTCGCTCATCTCAGAAAGTGTAAGCTGGGGGGGAGGATATGTGACATAGTCCCACAAAAGGAGCCGTTTGCAAAAAAAATAAAAAAATAATAATAATAACATATATATATATATATTAATATATACTGTATATATATATATATAGTGAATAAATGAGAATAAAGGCACTCCGTCAGGTCAATAATGGTGGGTGCAAATCCTGTATGAACAAAATAGGCAATACGATACCGTGTGGACGAATATCAGATGATCAGCAACACATGACATATTACACTGTGTCATGATTTATTTAACAAAAATAAAGTCAACATGGAGAAGCCATGTGTGAAAAACTAAGTACACCTTATGATTCAATAGCTTGTAGAAACACCTTTAAAAGCAATAACTTGAAGTAATCGTTTTCTGTATGACTTTATCAGTCGCTCACATCGTTGTGGAGGAATTTTGGCCCACTCTTCTTTACAACGTTGCTTCAGTTCATTGAGGTTTGTGGGCATTTGTTTTTGCACAGCTCTCTTAAGGTCCAGCCACACCATCGGGTTGAGGTCTGGACTTTGACTGGGCCATTGAACCACCTTGATTCTTTTCTTTTTCAGCCATTATGTTGTAGATTTTCTGGTGTGCTTGGGATCATTGTCCTGTTGCATGACCCAATTTCAGCCAAGCTTTAGCTGTCGGACAGATGGCCTCATATTTGACTCAAGAATACTTTGGTTTACAGAGGAGTTCATGGTCAACTCAATGACAGCAAGGTTCCCAAGTCCTGTGGCTGCAAACCAAGCCCAATTCATCACCCCTCCAACCCCGTGCTTGACAGTTGGTATGAGGTGTTTGTGCTGATAAGCTGTGTTTGGTTTTCACCAAACGTGGCGCTGTGCATTATGGCCAAACATCTCCACTTTAGTCTCGTCTGTCCAAAGGACATTCTTCCAGAAGTCTTGTGGTTTGTTCAGATGCAACTTTCCAAACTTAAGCCGTGCTGCAATGTTCTTTTTAGAGAGAGAAGAGGCTTTCTCCTGCCCATCCTTCAAACAAACCATACTTGTTGAGTCTTTTTCTAATTGTACTGTCATGAACTTTAACATTTAACATGCTAACTGAGGCCTGTAGAGTCTGAGATGTTACTCTTGGGTATTTTGCAATTTCTCTGAGCATTGCCCGGTCTGACCTTGTGGTGAATTGGCTGGGATGTCCACTCCTGGGAAGATTGGCAACTGTCGAATGTTTTCCACTTTTGAATAATCTTTCTCACTGTAGAATGATGGACTTAAAATTGTTTGGAAATGGCCTAATAACCCTTCCCAGATTGATGGGCAGCAACAATAGCTTCTCTAAGATCATTGCTGATGTCTTTCCTCCTTGGCATTGTGTTAACACACACCTGAATGCTCCAGACAAGCAAACTGCTAAAACTTCGGCTTTTATAGAGATGGTCACACTTGCTGATGATCAATTAATCAAGGGCATTTGATTAGCAGCACCTGTCTGCCACTTAGCATCTTAATTCTTATGGAAGCAGTAAGGTGTACTTAGTTTTTCACACATAGCTTCTCCATTTTGGCTTTATTTTTGTTAAATAAATCATGACACAGTGTAATATGCCATGTGTTGTTGTTCATCTGAGGTTTTATTTACCCAATTTTTAGACCTGCTAAGGAACATATGATTGTTATTATTTCCTAATATGTTAAACCATGGAATTCAAAGAGGGTGTAGTTACTTTTTCACATGACTGTGTATATATATATATATATATATATATATATATATATATATATATATATATATATATATAATCACAAGTGATATTCTTTATTGGATACATACATACATATATGTATGTATGTATGTATGTATGTATGTATGTATGTATGTATGTATGTACCCCTGACGAAGTCCTTAGTGACGAAACACGTAGGGCGTTTCCCAAAGAGGCGAGTTTGTGGCTGACATTACTGTACGAACGGAGAGAGTACCATGGAGCTGTTGCTATTTTGTTTGGGACTGCTGTCGCTTCCGGTTTTGCAGTTGCCTGCTGGTGAGCAGTGAGAGCTGTGGGAGGTGTATCTGGAGGGAGTCTCTGACCGTGTTGCTGATTATTACATCATCTGGCTGCGTTGGCTCCAGTGCACCTTGCTGAATCAACGGATACACCAGAGTTGGCACCAACGGGACAGGCTGATACATTCCCTTCACAGCTTCAAGGCGATTGAGTATATCTTATCAATGCTATTATTTTTACTCTGTTTGTGAGTGCACTTTTTATATTTTACAATCCCATAAATACTGTTTTATACTTTATCACACCAGGAGTGCGCCTGTTTTTTCTTCTTGTTTTCTGCATATATATATATATATATATATATATATATATATATATATATATATACAGCTAAACCCCGTTATAACGCGCCTCGTTATATCGCGATTCGGTTATAACGCGGTTTTCCCGTGGCTCCCGTTTAAAAAAAAATAAATAATTTTTTTTTTTGCACACTGCACACACTCACTGCACACACACTGCTCATTGCTCACACTGCCACACTGCACACACACTGCACACTGCACACTGCTCACACTGCACACACTGACACACTGCACACACACTGCACACACACTGCTCATTGCTCACACTGCACACACTGCACACACACTGCACACTGCACACACACTGCACACTGCTCACACTGCACACACTGGCACACTGCACACACACTGCACACACACTGCACACTGCACACACACTGCTCATTGTTCACACTGCACACACTGCACACATTCACTGCACACACACTGCTCATTGCTCACACTGCATACACACTGCACACTGCACACACACTGCTCACACTGACACACACTGCACACTGCACACACACTGCTCGCACTGACACACACTGACACACACTGCTCACACTGCTCACACTGACACACACTGCACACACACTGCTCATTGCTCACACTGCACACACATTGCTCACACTGCACACACTGACACACTGCTCATTGCTCACACTGCACACACACTGCTCACACTGACACACACATTGCTCACACTGCACACACTGACTAAGTAATGTACAATAACCCCATGTATTTAAATCCACCCTACAACAATCCTGCATACATGTTTGGTACCAAGTAAAAATGCGAGAATTTTACAGCATGAAGGACCCCCAATGCATTCCTCCTTTGCAAACCGATAAAGAATGAGTTTGTGCACTATAGGGGACTGCTAAACATTACAGGATAGTAAGTTGCATGCCTTCTCAGTAGTCACAGGACTGACCTGTTTTTTTTTTCTACCAGCTGTGTCTTTCCACAAAAATGTGTAACGTTTAACCAACCCCCTCCCCCCCCCCCCCCCAATCATGAAGGCCCCTCCTCTTGATCCCCACCCTACCGTGTTTATCTGCAACTTGTCTCAAGCTTCGTTCAACAGGCTGTTTAAGGAATCCACAGCTCTCTGAAAGCTCAGATAGGAAAGGCATCTGCGGTGCAGCACAACTAGATATACACACACACACACACACACACACACACACACACACACACACACACACACACACACACACACACACTAAATCCCCGGTACTAAGCCTCTCCAGAAGAAAAAAAACACTCCGGAAGAAAAAAAAAACACATGGCTGCCGGGGGCTGAGAGAGGAGCCTATGAGAGGGAGGGGAGAGGGAGGGGGCTGTGAGAGGGAGGGGGCTGGGAGGGAGGAGGGATGAATCGTGCCGTTTATTTAAACATTTTATTTATTTAATTAACTGGCGCCCGTCATTGCGGGACCCACAGAGAGGCCAGACGGGCCCGCATGTTGTGCAGGCCTCTTCCTTCCTTCCCTCCTCACTCCCTCCCTCCCGATCAGGCGCGCGGCGGCCATTTTTTTTTAAAATTAGCGCGACCCCGTTACTAACGCGGTGGTCTCGGGGTGGACCCCGAGGACCGCGTTATAACGGGGTTTAGCTGTATGTATATATATATATATATATATATATATATTTATATATATATATTTATATATATATATCACAAGTGATATTCTTTATTGGATACATACATACATATATATATATATATATATATATATATATATATATATATATATATATATATATATATATATATACATATATATATATATATATGTATGTATGTATCCAATAAAGAATATCACTTGTGAGCACATTCACGTCTTAGACAGGTCTGCAATCCTGCCTTTCAACCATTATCACCTAGCAGGCAGTGCTCCCACTGCAGCAAGGGATTCTGGGAAATGACATACAAATGAGCACACAATGCTTCACCTTTTGCCTGGAATATCCATTCACATGGAGCTCATCTTAAAAGCTGTGTGAACGGAAATACATTTGCTTAAATGGGCTCCATGTGAATGGATATTCCAGGCAAAAGGTGACACATTGTGTGCTCATTTGCATGTCATT
This sequence comes from Ascaphus truei, assembly GCF_040206685.1. Classification (NCBI taxonomy): domain Eukaryota; kingdom Metazoa; phylum Chordata; class Amphibia; order Anura; family Ascaphidae; genus Ascaphus; species Ascaphus truei. The sequence goes on from NC_134486.1 coordinate 371,777,919, forward strand.
TCCCAGAATCCCTTGCTGCAATGGGAGCACTGTATGCTAGATGATAATGGTTGAAAAGCAGGGTTGCAGACCTGTCTAAGACATGTGAATGTGCTCACAAGTGATATTCTTTATTGGCTATATGCTAGTGGTGGAGGTTTTTTGTTGCCTTTTTCACCCACCATAACTTAAAATGTGTGTATGTATGTATATATAGTATTCCTTCTCTAGTACATTCTGCACTATTGTATTGTTTTCCTTTCTTCATTGGGATTTTATTGAACATTTTAGGGGGAAAACCATTATACTAAAGAAAAGGAGAACCTGTGTAAGATTACCACGATTGGTTTTGCATGATTTTTTATATAAATAAATGTAAGAGCGAATCCACTGGTTTACACACACTAGTATCTTGTGAGAAACAATATTCTACAAGTGTGTACCTGTAATCTCTATTTTCGGTTCCTGCGCTCCCCAAGTTTCTGAAGATTGTTAAATTTGGAAAAATTTGCGAACAAATTCTGAAAGGAGATTAAGAGGCGCATTATTTCTATTTATTTCTATGTAACGGTGCACTCTATTATTTATCACATTGTCTAATAACTATTACATAAGAATTCCTTTGAACGCCTCTGGAGGAAATCTCACACTATCGCAGACTTCCTACACTACAAATTTATGCTATTCTGTTTCAACTCTGCCCTCTCTCAGGCTAAACAAACCTACTTTTCTTCACTAACCAACACACACAGGTCTAACTCCCGCCAACTCTTCCCTGTCTTTGACTTTCTACTCAAACCACCCTCAGCTGCCTCTTCTTCTGCCTCTGCTTCCTCCATCTCACCTCAGGACTTTGCTGACTATTTTGAGGAAAAGGTGGAATCCATACGTCAGAACATCCCCTTTGTTTCCTCCTCCCATTCTACACTGCTTCCTAACTCTCCTCCTGCCTTCCTTGACTCTTTTTCCATTGTCTCAGAGGAGGATGTGGCACTGTTGATCTCATCTTCTCCCTCTACCACTTGCCCCCTTGACCCCATTCCCTCTCATCTCCTAAAATCTCTTTCTCCTACTATAATCCATATGCTCACACACTTAACTCCACCCTCTACTCTGGTACCTTTCCCTTCTCCTTCAAACATGCAACATTTATACCATTACTCAAAAACAGCAAGCTTGAACCTACCTGTCTTTCTAACTATCAACCTGTCTCCCTCCTGCTTTTTGCCTCTAAACTCCTTGAACATCTTGTGTTCTTTCGCTTGCTCCACTTTCTCAACACCTATTCTCTCCTAGACGCTCTACAATCTGGCTTTTGCACTGCTCACTCCACTGAAACAGCCCTCACTAAAATAACTAATGACCTCCATGCTGCCAAAGACAGAGGTCATTACACTCTGCTCATGTTACTCGACCTCTCTGCAGCATTTGACACAGTGGACCACCCTCTTCTCCTTCAAATTCTCCATAGTCTGGTATTCGTAACAAAGCTCTATCCTGGATCTCCTCTTACCTCTCCCATCGTACTTTCAGTGTCTCTTCTGCAAACACCTCCTCCTCCTCTATTGATCTATCTTGGGGGTTACCCAATGGCTCTGTCCTGGAACCTCTTTTGTTCTCTGTACACATTTTCTCTAGGTGACCTAATCATATCTCTTGGGTTTGAATATCACCTCTATGCTGACGACACACAAATTTACTTTTCAACCTCTGATCTTACACCTTCTGTACAGACCAAAGTTTCTGAATGTCTCTCTGCGATATCATCCTGGATTGCCCTCCACCGACTTAAACTTAACATGGCATAAACAGAGCTCCTCATACTTCCACCCAAACCTGTCCCTACAACAGTACCTCCTTCCATTTTACTGTAGGACTGCTAACAGTGCAGGATTTAAGGAGAGCCTCTCAGGTGGCACAATAATTTTGACTGAACCACCTGTGCTCTACCAGGGATATCCGTAAAACCTGCACTGTCAGTGGTCCTTGAGGACTGGAGTTGGGGACCTCTGGCCTAGGGGTCACACTCAAATCCTCTCTCACATTCTCCTCTCACATTCAAAACGTATCTAAAACATGTCGCTTTTTCCTCCGCAATATTACAAAGATACGCCCTTTCCTCTGTTGCTTGACTGCTTAAACTCTAACTCAGGCCCTCATTCTCTCCCATCTCGATTACTGTAACCTCTTGCTGTCCGGCCATCCTGCCTCTTACCTATCTCCCCGACAATCTATCCTAAACGCTGCTGCATGAATCACTCTACTCTTTCCTAAATCTGTCTCAGCGTCTCCCCTACTGAAATAACTCCCCGGCTTCCTATCAAATCCCACATCTCACACTCAATTCTCCTCCTCACTTTTAAAGCTTTATACTCTCTGCCCCTCCTTACATCTCATCCCTAATTTCTCGCTGTGCACGATCCCTTCTCTTGTGTTCTGCTCAAGGATGTCTTCTCTCTAACCCTTTTGTATCTAAAGCCCTCTCTGCCTAAAATCTTTCTCACTGACTCCCCCACACCTCTGGAATTCCCTTCCCCTCAATACCTGTCTAGCACCCTCTCTATCCACCTTTAAGACTCACCTTAAGACACACTTGCTTAAAGAAGTATATGAGTAGCACCGTGGCTAATAATATACACATGATACATAAAGCTTGGCCCCCTGCAGATGCACTTACAAGAATGCCCTCCTACTGTCTCTGTACATTCTTCCTACCTACCAATTAGACTGTAAGCTCTTCGGAGCAGGGACTCCTCTTCCGAAATATAACTTTTATGTCTGAAGCACTTATTCCCATGATCTGTTATTTGTATTATTTGCTATTTATATCATTGTCACGTGTATTACTACTGTGAAGCACTATCTACATTAACGGCACTATATAAATAAAGACAAATATACAATTCACTTTTTTTGCACTCTTTTTCACATTAGGATAACTATTACTCACTACAATTGAAACATTGTACTTCTTTGAGTATTACTTAGTATCACTGATTTAGCTTTTCACTTAACACATCCAGGGGAGCCCTTAGCCTGTTCTCTTTTACATTGTCTGGAATAATCTAGTTGAGTAAGATATACAGTATATTGAGGTTAATTTATGAAAGTCTCCAGGCTGCAAAACTGCAGCAAAGAAATGGCATCAAATTTATTAACAAAACTATTATCCCATTTAAACAAATGTGATTTTTCTTTATTAAATCTGGAGCAGTACTTTTGGGAGGATGGATCCCCCAAATCATTCCACCCATTAACACTCCATCTTATTTGATACAGCAGTAGGGGATTAATTGTACCTGGTAGTCGGATCCCTCAGTCTTCTTCTCTCATCTTCTATTACACTGGGCATCCAATCATCAGAGGAGGTGGGAGCATCATGCGATAGGGTGTGACTTTGAACTGCAGTTATTACTTCATACCCTAGAGCTGAACCAGAGAAGATAGGGACAAAAACCCCAATGTCACCCACTCCCCACCCCCCATGTCAGCCACTCCTTTACTGTCACCCACACCCTCCCAATATCACCCTCTCCATCCCAGAATCAGATTATCTCCCCATGTGTCCCCCACTCTCCCTCATGTCACTTACTCTCTTCTCATATGACATATACTGTATATATACCCAGATATGAATATATATATATACACGCACACAGGTTGTCCTTGTTATCCAACATTTCACTTTACAACGAATGGCATATCCAACGCTTTACAATGCAACTTTATGGGCCATTTGTCGATGCCTGAATGTGTTATCCAACGCTCACCGGCACTGATTAACATGGGACTCATTTTACAACGGTTTCACTATCCAACGCTACTTCCAGAACGAATTCCGTTGGATAAACGAGGACTGCCTGTATGTATATATATATATATATATATATATTTATATATATATATATATATATATATATATATAAACAAATACGAACTCAGTTGGCACACTGTAAACAGAAAAAATGCTGATGCTTGTCCCATATGAACATGTACACAAATGAATTTACCAGATAGGAGTCCGGAAAAAACGAGACAGCACACAGCCAGAGAAATCCATAAGAGCTGTATTCAGATGAATACAGCTCTTATGGATTTCTCTGGCTGTGTGCTGTCTCGTTTTTTCCGGACTCCTATCTTGTAAATTCATTTGTGTATATAAATATATATTTTTTTTTCCAAACGGCTCCTTTTGTGGGACTATGTCACATATCCTGCCCCCCACCTTACACTTTCTGGGATAAGCGACCATGTATATACAGTATACAGAAGTGTCCCATCTAATCTAATTCCCACACATTAAGCATTCACTGGAAACAAATGTAAACCTTTTCCTAAGAGTTTCATTTGACTATGTGCAGCAATTAACTGACACTATTTCGTCGTAATACTATACTTGATGAACATATTATGTTGTCTTTCAATACGGAACCATTTTCAAAATCACTTTTCTTAGTAACAACAACTTCCTATACCCCAGGATATGATAAACATTATCTGTATATATATTCATGGAACCGGACTGTTTCTATCATCTCCCTGGCGTTTTTCTACTCTAGAATATGAACAATATTCTATAAAAAATGCCATTAACTTTTTACATTACCTAGTAATCTTGTTAAGGGCCGTCAACCCTGCATACTAACTTGTAGTCTTACCTAAATTTTCAGAAAATACAACTTTGCCATATTCATGCATTGCTCATCCTAGAGGCATAATACCACATAACCGTACTAGCTTATTGGCAAGGTTAAGTGTCCGTGAAATAGTCCGCACGTGTAACCTAATTGGTTATTTCCCACACATTTTGTTTTCTTTGACTTTCAGTCCATTACATCCTCAGACTTCATTTTAACTCTTGCTGTATCTTGCATGCAGTCAATATTACTAGCTTAATCGGGATTTTCCATCCACTTTGTATTTGCTGGAATTGCCACCCACCTGGCTAAAACATCTTCTGTGGTGGCCTGGGTGTCTTCACTAGTTTGAGAATCATCTGAACACAGCAAATGAAATTGAGGATCTGGATTTTTGAATTCAAGTTCAAGGAGTTCGTTCTCAGTATTCTCAAGAGGGTGCCTATCTGCTTCTGGAATAACAGCGGCAATATCAAAATAAATTGTTTCTCCTTCCTTTGTTGTCATCAGTGAGGACATTGAGTTCACCTTCCATGGTCTCCTTTTGTCTATTTCTAACCTGCAGCTGTCAGTGTTCCTTCCGGACCTTTCATTTTCTTTCTCTTTGCTTCAATACCTCCTGAGAGATCAGTAGTACTGGGCACACACTCACTGTTACCAGCTTTCACATCTTCAAAATTTGGGGACACACATCTTCCATGTGACCTAGTTCATGACAGGCCCAGCATACTAAATTCTTCTGCGGATACAGCTCTCTTCCTGGGACCACATACTCGTCGTCGTCGTCATCATCATAGTATGGCCGCACTGCACACTATTTTGCATTGTTATGTACATTACAAAACAAACATTTCACGTTGGCCTTTTATAAAACCGAGCAGGGCAAACTTGATATCCAGCACTTTGCTTATGGCGTTAGCATTACACAGCAGAGCAATCGTTTCATACCCGACGGGGCAGACTTTACACTCAGCACTTCTTAGATGCAATTTTCACTTTCTTCAGCAAACAGTTTGGTTTTCTGCTTGGGTTCAGGGCCTTAACATATCTTCATCTACTGACCTCTGGGTGCTATTGCATTCACACTTCACACTTTCTCTGTGTGTGCTGTAAGCACAACTGGTCATACACAGCGGGACAGACTTCACTTGCAGAGTCTGCACTTTATTTCGGCTGGACAGCCATTTTAAATCCCCACAGTTTTTCCTCAAACCCATAGACCTTTCAGTGTCCGCCCACACTCTTACACCATATCTGGCAAATGGATCCTTTTGTGTAGCACTGCCGTTTGCCCAGGCTCTTTGCGACATAGTCTTCTAGGGTTTAATTTGTATAAAAGGAGGACAAGCATGGGTATACACACAAGAGGCACTCAGACCTCAACCTTCAGCGGTTTATTTCTCCATTAGTGACACTACACATTTTTAACACTGTCCCTTTAAGAACAAACAAAATCATCAAAATAACAACTAATCCTGTTAGGAGTCTAACTCACATGCATATCCCTATCTGCAATGTTGGCTGAGTAAGCCAGTTACCAAATTTAATAACACACAGATATAACATTGAATCCTTAACTGTCAGATGGGGACATCGTCCCAATAGATCCTCAGATGCTGCAACACGTGAGGGGGTGTCTATCCTGAACTGGATCCTGGGGAGCAGCGTCCTCCCAGCCTCCAGGCTCTAAGAGAGAGCCTGAAGCTGCCAACCTAAGTGCAATATATACCTCTTCCTCAATTAGGAAAGCAGGTAAGTGAAAACCAGAACCACTGTAAACTTTGGCCTGGAGTTTCCATCCCACAGTCTCAGCAAATGTGAAATTGTGGAATGAATCCTTGTTTCCCTTATTTGCACTTGCTGCCTTAAATTGGACATACTAATATTCTGTGAATATGTCACAATATATATTAACATTATGTCGAATGATTAAAAAACAAGTTTGATTCTCAAAACGGATGAGCGGTCTCATCTCCTTTTTAGTATAAGTTAGGATTTATAACATTATTCAGCAGCGCATCAATTATAGGTCTAAATTTTTTATCTATTTAATAACGTGATTGCAACCAACAATATTTTGGCCTCACCATTAGAAATATAAAATTAAGATTATTAGAACACCTATCAATACCACAAAAAAAAAAGAAAACTACCCATTAAGTAAATATTTTATTGATCATATAGCTCCAAAATTTAAAATGTTTGGGATAGAGAATATTTCAAAAAATAAAAAAAGGGGCAATATCCTTACAATGTTATTAAGTGAGGATCATACTGCATCTTTGATCTATAAACCATTGGTATGAATAACCAATTTGACCGTAAGCCATTTTTAATACTGTACCTTTGTATACCTAGGGCCGGCCCATCCATTAGGCGAACCTAGGCAGTCGCCTAGGACGCAAAGGTCCTAGGGGTGCATTAATAATCATATAATTAGAGATCGGAGCGGCATAGAAGATGTCAAAGGAGGGAAGACGTTGAGGCAGCGGGCAAGAGCACAGGAGACAGCAGGGAGATACGCGATGTAACACCGGCACCAGAAGTCAGGGGCCAGAAGTCAGATGTTGGTCAACTGTTGGTGTTACAGCACGTACCTCCCCTGCTGTCTCCTGTGCTCCTGCTCCGTTCGGATGTCTTCGCCTGCCACAGCCAAGCCACCGCCGCCCGCTGTCTCAACGTCTTCCCTCCGCAGACATGGTCTTTTACTGCCGCTTTGCTTCCTAACTCTTGTGCCGCTCTGCTACCGCTTTGCCGCCACCAAGCCTGTTAAGTGAAAAGCAGGGGGAGGTGCAAATGAGCGACATTATTAGTTATCCGACACGGTATTGGTCCCGTTTAGGTTGGATAACCAGGACTCTACTGTATTATTTTTTATTTATTTATCTTTTTTTTTTTAAATTTATATTTCTTTTTTTTGTCCTGTATTTTGGCACCCTATTATTTTTATTTTGCGTCGTGCTCTTGTGCAGTAGCACCCCCTGCAGCCCCAATAGCTACGCCACTGTTTATCATTATTATTTTTTTATACAACTGGGGTGCAAAGTTTAAGTTTCGCCTAGGCCGCATGAAACCCTTGTGCTGGCCCTGTGTATACCTAAATTGCTATAATAAGTAATTAGCATGTACAGTATGTACAGGCATACCCCGCATTAACGTACGCAATGGGACCGGGGCATGTATGTAAAGTGAAAATGTACTTAAAGTGAAGCACTACCTTTTCCCCACTTATCGATGCATTTACAGTACTGCAATCGTCATATACGTGCATTACTGATGTAAATAAGACATGTGTAACAGGCTCTATAGTCTCCCCGCTTGCGTACAGCTTCGGTACAGGTAGGGAGCCGGTATTGCTGTTCAGGACGTGCTGACAGGCGCATGCGTGAGCTGCCATTTGCCTATTGAGCGATGTGTACTTACTCGCGAGTGTACTTAAAGTGAGTGTCCTTAAAGCGGGGTATGCCTGTATACTGTATATTACATTGTTCCAATATTTTATATTTTGTTTTAATGTATATTTTGTAATGATTGATTACAGCGTATATTTCTTATAAATGTAAGGATGTGTTAGGAAATGTGTATATATATATGTGGGTTCCGCGCTGTTATTAATGCAGGGAGCCGCCATACTGTTTTGCAAGTTAAGGTCACTGTGTCAAGAGCAAGGTTGCGCATGTGCGAGAGAAGCCAACCAATAAGGAGGGACTTTGGGGTTGAACCTTAACCTGTGAACTTTGGAGAAGTCAGCTGAGGCTGGGAACCAATAGGGTGCTCAGATTTTTGGAGAGGAGATAGAAGGAAGCATGTGGGAGGACACACGCTAGAGAGAGGTGTAGAAGAAGGTGGCGGAACCTCGAGTGTGCGAGCGGAGGGTCAGTGACCCTTCCGCTTAGGACAGAGACATTCCCCAGCCCCGAGGAGTATATCCCCTGTCACCGTAGGGTGCTGCTTTTGTAGGGACGGCCGTAGTACTTAGGGAAGAATCCCGTTAGTGCTGGTTCAGCGGCAGGAGTTGCGGACGCCATTTTGGACTGGGAACAGACCGCAGAGCAGAGTGTCAGCAAAAGGTCTGGAACGACACTACGGACCCTTTTTGAAGAGGTGTGGTCACCGCAGTGACCGGGAGGTATTTGTTATTCATCAAGTGCACCTACGCCGGTCACCAGGCGCTGATCCCGCCTTCCATTAACTAATTGGGGCACTAGTGTGCTAGCAGACTGCTAACCGTAAATACTGGTCACAAGGACATACTCCCTTGGAGCGTGGCAGAGCCACCTGTGTACAGGACAATATCCCTTTTAAGGTGTGGCCGAGCCACTGTATGAGAGACTATGATTATAGAGTGTAAGAGTCAAATGCATGCTGTGTATATTCTGCTTTATCTTATCAGTTAGAGAAATAGTAAAAGGTTGCTTGTTGCACAACTATGGTTTGGTATGTTTTCTTACTCAGGGTAGATCTTCTAAAATGGGGATCCTGGGTAAGTGGAGGCGCTGCATCACGTTAAGAGCGGGTAAGACCCTAGGCTCCCCACCAGCGGAGGCTTAGAGCTCCTGGAGCCACAGGTAATATACAGCATCAGTAGTTTCTTAGTCAGGGATTCAGAAAAAGGGCTACATTTGGAGGCGCTGCTGAGATCTTAGACCTGGGGTGCCCCAACACTTTTTTTTTCTCCATTTGTGCAACCAACCCACATCATGTCGGTGCCCTCGGCGCTCGAGGTGCGCAAGTGGGCCCAGCGGCGCGGGATCCCCCTGAATCGTGTTTTCGCGCTGGGCCATGTTCCCGCCACGATCTCGTTAGGTACTGTGACCGAACAGGTCCGGAAGCTTCCACTCCTGGACACTGCCCAGGTGCAAGACCATTTTTACGACCGCGACCAGGCCTGGTCCGGGTCTTGTATGCCGCTGAACAAGAAATATGCCCGAGGCATTGCCCCGTATACTGCTGCTACCAGAGGCCCCGGGGGTACGCTGCCCCATAGTCCAAGTGGACACCACTGAACCGTTAGCCACTTCCACCCCACAGAGAGAGTACACCCCCATATTAGGTGCTGCAGCAGGGGGCCCGGACCACTCCCCTGACCGTGGCCTGCAACCTCGCTGGCCGGCAGCTTTGAGCCTAGGCTCCTCGTCCACCCCGTCCGGCCTGCGGCCCGCCCTAAACAGACTTAGCCTATCGAGACTGGACACCTATCCCTTAGTCGGGGATAGCTTACCTGGAGACACCTCTATCCCCGCGATGGCAGCCGCTATCCACAACTCCACACAGTCGCTTCAATATAGGAAGTTAAAGGCCTTCTCCGGTGAGAAACCCACGCCCCAAGGAGAAGTAGGGATAGAGGACTTGCTAAACCATACAGAACAGGTGCTACCCGAGTGGACCTGCACGGACGCGGTCCGAAGACAGCGCATCGTTGAGTGCTTACGACCCCCTGCGTCCCACATGGTGCACTATTACCGGGATGACAACCCGGAGGCTGATGCGGCGGATCTCATCTACCGCCTGACGAAGGCTTATGGAGCTCCTGTAGATACTTATGCGTTGATGGCCAAATTCCATGCGTTAGCCCAGAAGGAAGGGGAGATGGTATCCGACTTTCTCAGACGACTGCATCTGGACTTATGGAACCTGGTGAGGAAGGGCGTGTTGCCAAGGATGGAAGCCAATGGACTGCGCACCACCCAGCTGTTGAGGGGGCTCCTACCCCTGCACCCTGTGTCGGTGCGTGTCAGTAGCTGCCTAACGCCCGGACAAGCCTTATCATTTCACGACTTAATGGACCGGGTCCAAGCGCACAAGACGGTGTTATTAGGACGTGACCTAGCCCTGGGGAAAAAGGCCCCGCCAGGAAGTAAGGAGGTCAAGAAAGTGGAACCGAAAACCGACGTGCCCGAGCCTGGGGACCCCGACCCCGAGGACGCCGGCGCACCAGTGACACCCCGATCTCGTCCCCCAACAGGGCGAAGTTCACCACCCGGAAGAAGCGAGAACTACCTCAGCCAAACTCAGTGCTACGCGTGTGGAAAGATGGGACATCTTCGAGCCCGTTGCCCCACTCTACGGAAAACGGCGTCCCGGCCGGCGCAGTCGATGCCGTGCAAAACCCTGGAAGGTGGAGAGGCGTCGCCGCCCCCCCCAAACAACCGAATCGGCCCCGCCGCCATTATTTGGGTAGTTATTGAGGGCATCTACGCCGCCGCTTTGTTGGACACGGGGTCCCAGGTGACCATCGTGTATAGGCCCTTCTACGACCAACACCTACATCGATTACCGTTGCTCTCTGCGGATGCCTTGCGACTAAGGGGATTGAGTCATGAGGATTACCCCATCGATGGAGTAGTAAAGGTGCAGTTAGATATTCCCCAACTGAACACTGGTAAACATCACCCCATGGAAGTGGAGGCCTTAGTGTGCCCCGAACCTCAGGATCACCCCAGCGCCCCAATCATCTTAGGGACTAACACTGACATTGTGCGCGCGGTGTTCCGCATGTATTTGCAAGAAGCGGGAGAAGCCCCGCTGCTGGCCCTGGCAGCATGTCCCGCCCTCCAAGAGGTCTGCGGTAAGATTGCGACTGAAGAGGAGCATGGAGTACTCTATAGTCAAGAATGGGGACTGACTCAGATTCCCCCGGGGGAAGGAAGAATGATGGTCGCTGCGTGCCACTACCCAAAACGACGGCCGGAGGATCAGCTCTTCTCCTTGGAAAGCGTGGCCCAAGACGAACAACGGTTGGGCTACGAAGTACTGGCCTCCGTCAAAAAATGGCCCGGGAAGATTCCGGATTGCACCTGGGTATACGTGCAGAATATCTCCCCTTATCCCATGAGTATTGATCGGCGTCAGCTGCTGGGTAGGATATACCCCGTGACCCCCGAAGAGAAGACCTCGACGAAACGACCCAATTACTCCCCTCCTACCCCTGATTCGCTGTTGGAATTCGACTTCGGAGATTCTCCGCTCCCGGACGAATGGAGGAAGAAACTGCAGGTCAAGCTACAAAACCGAAGAAGCGTGTTCTCCACTAGTGATATGGATGTGGGGTGCAGTCGCAGTGCCCGCCATACCATCCGAATGAGCGACGCTACCCCCTTCCGGGAGCGCTCCCGCCGGCTCGCACCACGGGACGTAGAAGAGGTGAGGAGATTACTCGCCGAGATGGAGGGGGCTGGAATCGTGCAAGGATCACGTAGCCCTTACGCTTCACCCATCGTGGTAGTCCGCAAGAAGAATGGGACGCTCCGTCTCTGCGTGGATTACAGAACCCTGAACAACCGCACCATCCCCGATCAGTATACCCTGCCCCGGATCGAGGATCTCCTGAACGCCTTGACGGGGAGTAAATGGTTCAGTGTGCTTGACCTCAGGTCCGGGTATTACCAAGTACCAATGGGCCAGGAAGACCAAGAGAAGACGGCCTTCATCTGCCCATTAGGGTTTTATCAATTTACCCACATGCCGCAAGGGATCTGCGGGGCCCCGGCCAAATTTCAGAGGTTGATGGAAAAGACTCTCGGAGACCTAAACCCACAAGAATGCTTAGTGTACTTGGATGACATTATAGTGTTCGGGCGAACTCTAGAGGAACACTCCGAGAGGCTGATGAAGGTGCTGGATAGGCTTCAGGAGGAGGGCCTCAAACTGTCTCTGGATAAATGCAAGTTCTGTCGGCCCTCTGTGACGTATGTGGGCCACATCGTGTCGGCTGAAGGGGTGTCCACCGATCCAGGGAAGATAGAGGCTGTGGTGAATTGGCCTAGGCCCAACAATGTCCAAGAGTTGCGGTCATTCTTGGGATTTTGTGGCTATTACCGGCGGTTCGTGGAAGGCTATTCCAGCAAAGCCAAGCTGTTGAACAATTCTCTAAAGATCTATCCGGGAGAGACAGAACAAAAAGGGGTCACGGCGCAAACACCCTTTGGGGAAAAATGGACCCCGGAATGTGAACAGGCATTCCTGAACTTAAAGGCCAGCCTCACCCAGGCCCCAGTCCTGGCCTATGCAGATCCGGAACGTGAATACGTCCTGCATGTGGACGCCAGCCTTAGTGGGCTAGGAGCTGTCCTGCATCAGAAGTATGAGACGGGACTTCGCCCAGTGGCGTATGTGAGCCGAAGCTTGACACTCAGTGAGCCGAACTACCCGGTTCATAAACTGGAATTCTTTGCCCTAAAATGGGCAGTGGTGGACAAGCTGCATGACTATCTGTATGGGGTGCAGTTTGAAGTACGCACGGACAATAATCCCATGACCTACATAAATACGTCCGCCAAATTGGACGCCACGGGACACCGTTGGTTAGCTGCCCTGGCCAACTATAGTTTCAATCTTAAGTACAAACCAGGACCCACCAACATAGGGGCCGACGCCCTGTCCCGTTGACCGGGTCTCCAATCCACCCCTGATGAAGAAGTATGGGAAGAGATCCCGGGTCCGGGAATCCGTGCTCTATGCTCTGTAGCCGCAGTAGTCAATGATCAGGTGGCATTCTCGGAGCTACGGGTTGCTGATTCTCTGGGATGCAACTCGCGAGCCATTCCCTGGGCCTATCAGAGTCGAGAAGGAATGAACATTACGGAAGATAACATCATCTCTTGGAAGGATTTAGTGCATTACCAAACTCAAGACCCAGTAGTAGAGCTGGCCCGTCAAGCGGTACAACAAAAAAATCCCTCTTTACTTAAGCAAGCCCCCAAAAACTTGGTGAAACTCCTGTTGAATGAGTTCGGGAAGTTTGAAATGGACAATTGTTTATTATATCGGGTGATCCCGTATCATAACCATCCCGACCGGCATCAGCTGTTCCTGCCGGAGCGCTTAAGGAGTATGGTTCTTCAGGCCCTTCACGATGACCATGGCCATCTGGGCATTGACAAGACATTTGGGCTACTACAGGATAGATTTTACTGGCCTAGGATGAGAGAGTCCGTGGAACAGCATTGTCGAAGGTGTACCCGCTGCTTACAAAGGAAAACACTGCCCACCCGGGCGGCTCCCATGGCTGACTTGAAAAGTTCGGGCCCTATGGATCTGGTGTGTATGGATTTTCTCTGTATTGAGCCCGACAGCCGGGGCATTAGCAACGTACTAGTGATTACTGACCACTACACCAGGTATGCCCAAGCGTTCCCTACGAAAGATCAGAAGGCTGTAACGGTGGCCCGAGTCCTGTGGGAAAAATATTTTATTCATTATGGATTACCAAATCGCCTCCACTATGATCAGGGCAGGGACTTTGAGAGTACGCTCATCAAGGAATTACTAACACTACTGAACATTGCTAAGTCACGTACCACCCCGTACCACCCCGAAGGGGATGCTCTGCCCGAACGGTTCAACCGCACCTTGCTGGATATGTTAGGGACCCTAACAGGCTCACAGAAAACGGAATGGAGTAAGCATGTGGAGACATTGGTACATGCTTATAATTGTACACGGCATGAGTCCACAGGGTACACCCCGTACTTTCTGATGTTCGGGAGAGAAGCCCGATTACCGGTGGATGTGCGGCTGCGGATATCTACCGATGGGGTATCCAACAGAACGCATTTCCGTTACGTACAGCGGTTACAGGATAGTCTGCAGCAGGCCTATAAATTGGCTGAAAGAACGACAGCACAATTGAATGCGGGAAACAAAAGACGCTACGATCACAAAGTGCGTCACAAGGAAATTCGCCCAGGGGATGCTGTTCTTCTACGCAACTTAGGTGTCCGAGGGAAACATAAACTGGCTGACCGTTGGCGAGAAGGTGTGTACGAGGTGGAGTCGCAGATGCCTGGCCTTCCCGTGTATCGGATCAAGGACTCCGAAGGCCGTGTAAAAGTGTGGCATAGGAATCACCTGCTTCCCATACCTCAAGTAGGGAACGACAAGTTGGAAGTACCCACTACATCAATAGATGGAGAAGTTGAAAACCCAGAGGATGGCCTAGAGACTGTAACACTTGCCATCTCTGAGAATCCGATGGAAGGAACCTCTCAAAGGGGCCTTCCGGCCGCGGGGGCATCTCCCGAAGGAGCTACGGGTAAAGAGCCCCTTGGCCCAAAAACTGACAATCTGACTCCAATGAGTCGGTCATTAGATCCACAGAGCCCGTGTTTCACACCACAGAGAGACTTTGCAAATGCTGGAAACCCCTCAAGGGTAGAGATGGAAACACCAGTTGAGACTGGATACTCTGCGGAGGAAGCCGAGGAGGATCAACCTCGGCGAAGTCAAAGAACCAGTCAGCCTCCCATGAGAATGGCTTACGATCAATTTGGGGCACCCCATTATGAGGCTCAGCAGTGGGCTCGGCATAGAATGCATTCGATGGTGGTACTGTTCAACGAAATGTGTAACCTAATTTAGGATAAAGGGGCTGTGAGTACATGTTCGATATATATGTTATGTAGTGTAGTCCAGCGGGGACGTTGGATTCTGGGGAGGGGAGAATGTAAGGATGTGTTAGGAAATGTGTATATATATATGTGGGTTCCGCGCTGTTATTAATGCAGGGAGCCGCCATACTGTTTTGCAAGTTAAGGTCACTGTGTCAAGAGCAAGGTTGCGCATGCGCGAGAGAAGCGCGAGAGAAGCGCGCGAACGCCAACCAATAAGGAGGGACTTTGGGGTTGAACCTTAACCTGTGAACTTTGGAGAAGTCAGCTGAGGCTGGGAACCAATAGGGTGCTCAGATTTTTGGAGAGGAGATAGAAGGAAGCGTGTGGGAGGACACACGCTAGAGAGAGGTGAAAAAGAAGGTGGCGGAACCTCGAGTGTGCGAGCGGAGGGTCAGTGACCCTTCCGCTTAGGACAGAGACATTCCCCAGCCCCGAGGAGTATATCCCCTGTCACCGTAGGGTGCAGCTTTTGTAGGGACGGCCGTAGTACTTAGGGAAGAATCCCGTTAGTGCTGGTTCAGCGGCAGGAGTTGCGGACGCCATTTTGGACTGGGAACAGACCGCAGAGCAGAGTGTCAGCAAAAGGTCTGGAACGACACTACGGACCCTTTTTGAAGAGGTGTGGTCACCGCAGTGACCGGGAGGTATTTGTTATTCATCAAGTGCACCTACGCCGGTCACCAGGCGCTGATCCCGCCTTCCATTAACTAATTGGGGCACTAGTGTGCTAGCAGACTGTTAACCGTAAATACTGGTCACAAGGACATACTCCCTTGGAGCGTGGCAGAGCCACCTGTGTACAGGACAATATCCCTTTTAAGGTGTGGCCGAGCCACTGTATGAGAGACTATGATTATAGAGTATAAGAGTCAAATGCATGCTGTGTATATTCTGCTTTATCTTATCAGTTAGAGAAATAGTAAAAGGTTGCTTGTTGCACAACTATGGTTTGGTATGTTTTCTTACTCAGGGTAGATCTTCTAAAATGGGGATACTGGGTAAGTGGAGGCGCTGCATCACGTTAAGAGCGGGTAAGACCCTAGGCTCCCCACCAGCTGAGGCTTAGAGCTCCTGGAGCCACAGGTAATATACAGCATCAGTAGTTCCTTAGTCAGGGATTCAGAAAAAGGGCTACATATATGTTAGGTATTGCACTGTATAATAATACATCTTATCCTAGTACTATATTTATGCAGTAGTATTTTGGGTCAGAGTGCATACCAGCACATTTATCGCAGTCAGCTCATGTATTATAATCACAGTAATTTATAAGTACATAAGATGACAGTGTTTCTCATGAGACTATCCCTCCTCTGACACAGAAACATGTAGTTGTAAAACGCATAGGCAGTTTTTCACAGAGGTTTTGTAAATGTAACCCCATATTTTTCTGTCCCTTGTTCCTTTTCAATATTTGTATGGATTAAAACAAAAGTGAGATATTTAAGACGACTTCTTGGATGCTTGATTTCATTTTTTTACTACATATTTTCATTAAATCAATATTCAAATTGGATAAAGGAAGGAAAAATTTAGGATATTGTGAAAAATCTTTTATATTAATCATATTTTTTTATATTTCATATTAATCTCAATTATTGTTACTCACTCTTGATTTGTAATCGTTTCGTTAATTGATACTGTGAAATGAAAATGCCACAAACAATATTCCTTCTTCTTTAAAGAATTAGACATTTTTCTAAAGTTGTAATAATTTTTTTTTAACTACAATTTCAAATATTTTGTCTCACTACAAAGGACTATTCAATAAGTAGAGGACACCATATATTTTCTGGTGCAATTCCCAGGAGACTTTATCAGATTGGAATGGCAATTCCTGAAATGAGGCAGATTCCGGACTTCATGTTTGAGATAAATGGAAATAAAGATCCTCTTCAATCCTCCAAACCTTGCAGCGGAAGAGATGTTATCTGTAATCAATAGGTTGTAAGTGGAATAACATCTTTACTGTGGCTATAATGCTGACAATCTTGACAAATAGTTGTCTAACTTGGCTTAAACCTGGCTTCAAACATTCTCCTCTTAAATTCTGGCATAAAAAATGTTTGCAAACCGATTAGATAGTCCACAAGCATTAAAATTAGGTCTAAATTTATTTTCTCAAAAAGAAAGCATGCAAAGAGAGAATTAATATAAACTTATATGTAACAGTTAAAGTAGAAGGAGGGGCCCTGTGATAAGAAACTTCACGGTGAGTAGTACTAGCTTCGAAGCATTCAAAGCATATCTGAAATGTGTAAAATATCACTTAGGAAGCTCTTTTTCTTAGCAGAAATGTATTACATTTTGTCTGTGATTTAATATTTCATATATTTTCATCTTCATTTCTCCTTAGCAATGTTTTCATACATGATTAGACATTATTCTGGGTTTTTAAACAGTTTGGGATATTGTTCTTGTTGCTTGAGCTCAGTGTTTGATAAAATAAATAAAAGGAGTACAGTATTTAACGGAGCTGAGAAGTAATGGCTTCAATGCATTTTGGCCCAAATATACTGAGCAGTGCTAATCCATAGGACACCTTCCAGCCCATTCAAGTGAGCATACAAGATGTCTAGAGGCCTAGCACCGCGCTTAGTAAATAAGGCTCTTCACATTTGGGGCTCTAACAATTTTACGGTGTCACAAAGTGGTGGAACATTTGACTAATACCTAGACAAAATACTGTACATGTTGGCTTAGTTAAATGTTTATTGTGTGAATTGTAAGGAGAGGAGAAAAGAGTGCAGAATATCTGATAATACTGTTAATTTTTTTTATCAATACTTAAACATTATTTTGCCCTCCAACACTCAATGAAAGTACTGTACCACTTCAAAGACTCTTGCCTGCAAAACGGAGGCAAAACCAATGCAAAATCATGTGTCAGACTTATCAAAGAATAAATACCATTGGTTTCAATGGGAAACATCTTCACAGCCTTTTCAAGAAGGCCAATGTTACACTCCAAATTTGTTGTTTTCTATTAGTTCTTAACTACTGTATATTGATGTATTTGAACAGATTACATTTTTTTTGTTAAAAGTGTATGTTTGGGTTGCAGGTGTCCTTATAAACTGCCCAAACTTCTGGCTGTGTACAGTACAGTATGTCACTTTCTAGTGATATTTTTGTCAAAGAAGGGTGGGTAGCCAGTGTCACACTACCTTCTCCTTCTCCCTCCCCTGTTATTTTACCATATTGATGTTTTTATATCTTTTCTGATCTTGTCTGTCATTCCCTTTGACTCTTATCTTTTACCTTCACATTACTCATCACTACTGTCGTAGAAATCTAAGCAATACTTCTTATCAGTCTAACTAAGAATGTGAGGCCTTGGTTTTCAAAGTCAAACAATACTTCATCATCAGACAACATCCCTGCAATGGTGCTAAAACATAGGATAAATACATAAGAGATTACAGACTCCAGGCATGGACCACTTCCCCCAAAGGTCAGGAATTCTATCAGATAACAACAAGCTGCATTCAGATGGTCAAAGCTGCAATTCTCGTCGCCCACATAGGTAGCCATTTAAAGAATATAAACACACAGATACCCAGAAAGCTTTAAGAAACCCCCAAAATGACCACTATATATATATGTGTTATAACAATGGAAAGAAAAAGAAAAGCGTCCCAACTCAGCACTCAAGTATACTCAGAACAAATATCAAAGAAAATTATGATTTATTTAACAGCACAAATAATCAAACATAAAATACAAAAAATATTAAAACAAACCCTGACATCCTCCTGTGATAGAATATCTATCAGACAGGGGAAATCCCATATGAAGATACTGATGTACCCCTAATACCCAAGGCAAGGGTAAAAAAGCCTATAAGTACAAAATATATGTAGAACAAGGGGTTAACAATAACCCCTTGAACCTACAAGGCTGGCCTCACCCCTAGTAAATATAAAGCCACATAGCAAGCATAGATAACACATGCACCAAATTGCCTAATACATGCGGATGTCAAATACATATATTATATACATACACCGTAGATGCAGTTGGTATAATCAAGGCAAACCAAAACAGTACCAAAAAGAGACTGTTAGTATGGGATCAACAATGGTTAACAGTTCACATCAGTTACCATAGTCCATGAGACCATCCATGCCGCACTGTGATAGTAAAATGTCCAAAGGGTAAAGATCTTCCAATTGAGGGGTCCATCCGCAGGGGAGTCAGGAAAAAACAAATTCCCCAACACGTGTTTCACCTCCGCTGACAAAAATATATAGTGAAATACCTATATATCTTGAATAAAGGGTCATTTAGTTAAACCCTTTGTCCAATGCATTTTAAGCTTGCAAGCCACTTCAAGGCATGACCACATATTGCAGGTCCTAATACTAACTGATTACAATTCTTATTTACCTCTATAGTTAGAGGAAGAATGATCGCATTGGATCTGTCACAACCAACTGCATGAAAGAGAACTGCTAACTTAGAAAGTGGGGAGGGGCGAGCTTAAACCCTGGGAGGAAGGAGCCACCAACCTCTAAAACAGCTGAGACAAGCTGGACAAAGTTATTAACTTCCCTCCCAGGGTTTAATCTAGCCCCTCCTCATTTTCCAAGTGAGCAGTTCTCTTTCGTGCAGCTGGTTTTGACAGATCCAGTGCGATCATTCTTCCTCTAACTACAGAGGTAAATAAGAATTTTAATCAGTTAGTGTTAGGACCTGCAATATTTAGTCATGCCTTGAAGTGGCGTGCAGGCTTAAAATGCTTTGGCCAAAGGGTTTAACTAAATTACCTTTTTTCAAGAGATATATAGGTATTTCACAGTATATTTTTGTCATATTGGATGTAGCTCTGGGTTTTTTTGTTGTAGCCATTTAAAGACCACTAAGGCAATACCTTGAATGTCTAGAAGGCTTCTATTGATTTTTTTTTGCTACATGATCAATATTAATTATATAATATTTTCTTAAAAGATAAGATCATTAGGTAAAGTATAGTTTTGACAGGTCAAGTTAGCCCCCTCTCCGCCTGAGGAAGTAGCAGCAGAAGCAGAATATTGAGCTATATTTGGTAGGTCCAGTCAGTAACAAAAAGGTTATGTTCTACTCTGAACTCATTAATATAGTAGGTAATAAGTGAAAAAAGCATAAGAAGAATTTTACTCCAAAATGAAAGGTTACTCAAAATTTGTTGAAGAGATTTAAAAATGTGATCTTTAGTACTACAATTTGAATATACAGTACATTTAGAAAACGTTTGGATTATTATTAAATCTGGTATATTTGTTTCATTGTATTTACAGAACATCTGACCTATCTAAAAAAATACCATAATGTATCTAAATTGTTGCTGAATGAATAGAACAGTGAAACATTCCATTTAATCTAATTGATTGTGAAAACTGGACAGCCTCAAAGGAATTCAAATAAACATTTATTTCATATAATAAAAATTCTCTGTCCATAAATTTGAGCATAAAAATTCAAAAATGATAGATCACTAATGAGTACAGTATCAGTCCTACATTTGCACTTTTTATGGGATACACTCTTCTATGATATATCAACCTCTGTTAAAACTGAGGTAATATCGCACCCGTGGCAACCTTAGTGGCTAGTAAAGCATTGCTACAGTATGCATCGGCATTAATGCTATGGTAAGCCATGGGTTAACCCCTAATACCACCAACCCATAAGGTCTAATCACCCACCCCAGGGCAAGTACCCCCATTACCCACCTCCTACCCCCAGCATCCCCAAACAAATCTACCCCCTTCTAGACTAAGGTCCAACAGCCCTATTAGCCAAATGGAACTAATAGTGTGTTTGGCCATTGAAAAATGTATTTAAACCATAAAGCTATTGAGTGTCACCTTGGCAACCTAGGTTCTCTCAATTTGGACCTAGATAGTCACATTGGCAATTAATGGTAACCTGAAATAAAAAAAAGGATACATTATCAATATTAAAATAAACAACTTACCCCCTTTGGCTACATTAGGGGCTAGTAAATAATTATTATGTTACCACCCCCATGGAGACCTAACCACCTACTCTGGGGAAACTACTCCCATTCTACTGACTCTATTCTACCCCCCTCCCCATAAACCTACCCCCACAACACTAATGTTGCTAATAGGGCTTTTGCACATTGAAAAGCATAAGCAAAAACATTTACAATAAATACATAAAAATAACAATCACATAATAAACAAAATAGCCATTACATCCATTGATTGTCACTATAGCTACCTACGCCCTCATTGGGGGGCCTAGATTGCCACATTGTCAATCAATGTTGACCATTAAAAAATGATTACTTACTCCAATCGGGATGAAGGCCATCCTCATCTTCATTGCTGAAGCCATCAGAACCAATCCAATAAAAAGTTGATGTCCAACCATAAAACACCCCTCAAAAAACATAAACAATCATCCAAACCCTGATGGCTAACCCAAACCCCCCACTCATCAAAATCATTAAAAAAAATCAAAAGCCTGCCAGATCTCCCCCGAAAAAAATCTTCAAGACGAAATAAAATAATACATCATAAATCATCACACGTGTGATACGTCATAAATAAATCCAGGCCCTATGGTCTATTTGCAATCCATAACCACCCCTACTGCTCTGTCACGTTGTTATTAGTAAAGCATTTTCCACAAGAAACTACACAAAATTTCACATACCTGTGTAACACATATTTTCAACATTTTACTTTTTTTTTTTTTACTTTTCTACTTTTTAATTAAAAAAAAACAATTGCTAAATTGTATTGTTAAAACCATATCGGCACTGTAACTCACAATATTTTTGACAAATCATTACCTGTTATTCAACCCATCCTAGAGGATGTTTGGACTGGGGCGCTCCCTAGATTGTGTGGCTAACAAAAGTTACAACGCCTTAACTCTATTAAAAATAATAAAAATATGAATATGAAGTTGTGTTTGTGATGTAAAAGAGTATATAGAAATATATACTGGCCCTTTTTTGATGATTTTGTGGTTGCCGCTTGACCTTGAAGAAGGTAACCCCGTTCCTTCTTAGCGTGGCAGTGGTGGTGTAAAGATGGTCAGCGCAAACCTCATGGACCTCACGATATTGATGGAACCGGATGGAGTTAAATGGAATAAAAAACGAATAAAAAAGGAATAAAACACAGTATTAGTGCATCATATCCACATGTGTGGGGGATGGGAGGGGGGGGGGGGATAGGTGTGGAAGGAGGATACGCTGGAAGGGTGAATGGTGTTTTTCCACTATCTAATCAAAGAATACATAAATATATGGATTCAGTGACTCACACGGGCTTGTGTGGTGTCTCTCCCTCAACGCAGACTGCAGTGGGTTAATGCAGACTCATATAATGGAGTCTCAATACACATAAAACACACACGGCCTAATGTGAGTTCTTGCCCTCAGAGGGTGGTGTCCTGTATGGATGGTGTCTGGTTGTCTCAGCAAAATATCCCCCGATAGGTGTGGTGTGTGAGTGTCTCCTCTCCCCGTTTCCCAGAAGACCAAAAAGAATGTGTGCAAACCGGGGTTAACAATATAACAGGTCTTTATTGGGTAAACATTGAAGACATGAGCATAAAACATGCATACATGTTGTGAAAGGTATAAAACAATCTATGACACAATGAACTAGACAAAATGCAATAGACAATAAGCAATAGACAAAAACAAAAAGCACACTCACACTCTATAGCAAATTCTATGCCCAGCATCAGCCGCTTGGTACACTCCTGCACGGTCTCCTCCTCCGTTCTTGCTCCCATTGGCGCGTCCGACATTGGAACCGGAAGAGGGGTTCTGCACCGGATGTCCTGCAGTGTGCTGGGTCCCGGAGCTCATTGAGAGAGGGACCCAGCACACTGCAGGACATCCGGTGCAGATCCCCTCTTCCGGTTCCACTGCCGGACGCGCCAGTGGGAGCAAGAACGGAGGAGGAGACCGTGCAGGAGTGTACCAAGCGGCTGATGCTGGGCATAGAATTTGCTATAGAGTGTGAGTGTGCTTTTTGTTTTTGTCTATTGCTTATTGTCTATTGCATTTTGTCTAGTTCATTGTGTCATAGATTGTTTTATACCTTTCACAACATGTATGCATGTTTTATGCTCATGTCTTCAATGTTTACCCAATAAAGACCTGTTATATTGTTAACCCTGGTTTGCACACATTCTTTTTGGTCTTCTGGGAAACGGGGAGAGGAGACACTCACACACCACACCTATCGGGGGATATTTTGCTGAGACAACCAGACACCATCCATACAGGACACCACCCTCTGAGGGCAAGAACTCACATTAGGCCGTGTGAGTTTTATGTGTATTGAGACTCCATTATATGGGTCTGCATTAACCCACTACAGTCTGCGTTGAGGGAGAGACACCACACAAGCCCGTGTGAGTAACTGAATCCATATATTTATGTATTCTTTGATTAGATAGTGGAAAAACACCATTCACCCTTCCAGCGTATCCTCCTTCCACACCTATCCCCCCCCCTCCCATCCCCCACACATGTGGATATGATGCACTAATACTGTGTTTTATTCCTTTTTTATTCATTTTTTATTCCATTTAACTCCATCCGGTTCCATCAATATCGTGAGGTCCATGAGGTTTGCGCTGACCATTCAACCCATCCTACAAGAAATCCACTACATCATACTTGCGTGTATATAATGGCTGTATACTTGTACACTGTAAATAGAGAAGTTTTGCCAATAATTCCAAAAATGAATCGCATTTGGAATAATATTTACAAATGCCACGACACTGCATACGTCTGACTGCCATTCAATAAGGAGGTACCTTGAGAAAACTCAGAGACACAGGTGTGGGACAAAAATTGTAGTTCAAATTTCTAGTGGCCTAATATTGGTACTGGAGAGGAGCAGATTCATTGTAGGGTGTAATATCTTTTAGGTGAGCAATATCAAAGTACTTCACATATGTAATTATAGTTTAAATCAGTGTTTTCCAACTCCAGGCCTCAGGGAACCCCAACAGGTCAGGTCTTAAGGATATCCCTGCTCCAGCACAGGTGGGTCAATCAGCGGCTCAGTCATTTTGACTGAGCCACCTGTGCTGGAGCAGGGATATCCTTAAGACCTGACCTGTTGGGGTTCCCTGATGACTGGAGTTGGGAAACACTGGTTTAAATGAACAAGAAACCTGTGAGATGTTGAAAGCTCTGTACTCTCTCATTTAATATATACAGTAAAGAATGTTCGTTTTCAAAAGATATCGCAACCTGCAACGAATCTGGGATGACAATCGAAACAATATTTCATTGCAATTGTTATAGGTTTCCGCACGTTCTTTGTCTTGTTGTTAACAGTGTGAAATGATCATGCTGAATATATATGCAGTCTCCAGTACTGTTCTTAGGACATTGTGTGAATGTGATTATCATTGTTTGTTTATTATGATCCAAATAATAGCCTGTACGGGTGGTCCTCCCCTTACTTAAAAATGCTATCATCGCAGCATACTGTAGGTAATCTTGCACTATTTTCAGAGTTTCCAATATTTGTTAAATAAATAACTGTTGAATGTAACCCTAAAATGACAACGTAGTGTATCATATATTACAATATGAAACATAGGCTTCTTTTTATCAAAATAATGTACTTTTCCAGCTATCATTTTCTTTCACATAGGATCAATTTATAGTTAATTTAGTGATCCAAGCTCAGAAGAAAAACAATTAAAAGATTTTGTAGGATATTTTTGTTTACTTTAATTTAATCTACGTGTATACAACAGGATTTCAGACTTCTGTGTAATCATGTAGTGACAAAACTCAAGACACCCAAGATATCAGCATTAAGAACCATTCTTCAATATGGTATGGGAAGAGAGAGAGTGCATGAAAAAAGGTGGCAGGGGTCAGGAGGGTAACACAGAGGATAAAATACTTTCATCTATTGTGTTGGGGTCAACAGACTCTCATCAGGGAACCCTGAGCCCAAGATTAATTACTTGTTGCAGTTGGTGCACTATTGTTTTCTTGAAAAAGTGGAGATGACTTTAAGCACATAGTAGCTTTCTGGTTCACACAGTCCAAGACAATTGTGGGAGGTAAGTATAAGCACTTGACTCATTTTAGACAAATTCTCTTGGACAATATTCATCTTAGAAAATAATGGTGGTCATTGAAAACATATCAAAGCATTAATCAGGTTGATTCAGAAGGAAAACTAAAACAACTCTGCTGTTTATTTACATGGCTATACTGTTGAAATAACACTTCGTACAACTCAAAAGTAGAACAACTTTTCTGACTTATGAGCTAACTTTAATGGTTGAGTTCATATTGTAGCAAAATATATGTCTTACACTGCAGTGCTCAAGTCTGAATAATTTACCTTTGGTCGAAGATATTACTATATACAGTATATATATATATATATATATATATATATATATATATATATATATATATATATATATATATATATATATTGTTTTCAAAGTTACTCCAGAATTGTAAGCACCATGCCCAAAATATTGAATAATTTGTTTTTGTTTTTAAAAGGTATAATGTAGGTGATAATTAAAATTTTCATTAATAGTAGCACTTTTAATTTAGGTATTATTTCAAAATAATTTTTTTTTTTTGTAACAATTTTTTTATTGGTCACAGTCATAGATAAGTTTACATACAGTGGTGTCGTGGGCCCACAACATTTTGGCTCATTACTTTCAGAGAGGGACCAATATCAGTTTTCCGTTTTCAGTTCAAAAATTTTTTTTTTTTAAATCATAATAATATTCTCATTTACAATAATCCTTCAGGTTCGAAGGTTAAATATTCCAAAAACAATTCTATCTTGCCTAGGAGGGATATCCTTACTACAGTATCTACTGTACATTGATATCACATATAATCTGTAATGTACCTCTACATTTAAGCGGTTTTGGATTGGAATTATGTGCTAAAGAGCTGACCCATTGAAAAAGAACAACAATGATTTGCTTTCTTTACACAAAAATTGCACATATAATCTTACAACGCCCAGATATGTCATCCTGTCAAGAGTGTTAAAAAATAAAAAGATTTATGAGCCATTTAACCTCTTTGATTGGATTAGGGAAATAAAGTGAAATAGATTTTTGGGGCCTTTTTAATAAAGTTTGAAAATGCAGCTTTGGCTTCACAAAGCATTTCACTGCATGTTTTTTTTTAGACCTTTTGCCTAATTCAATAAAAAATTATATCTGTAGACTTTTTATGGAAGAGGCAGCTAATTTGCAGACAGAATTTAGTGAAACAAATAAACATATACTGGTTAAACTGCCAAAGAGCTCACACTTTTTGTTTGATTTTGCTCATTTGTATCTTCACTATCTAAGATGCCAGCTGTATATAGAATATTATAGTCAGAAGAGTGGGTGAAAATATTGGGGAAATGAAAAAATGTCTTTGAAAGTGTGAAATGTTGCACTTTTCTCAATAAATGGACAATTGGTTCCCTGAAGGTAAAGGTGAGTGAAATATGTACAATCCACCACCCTAAAGCCTCATTGGGAATGTCCATTCAAATAACTTTCTTCAGCAAGACATGATACCCACATTTTTCTTTTTCCTCGCCCACTCCAAGAGTCTATGTTAAAGGCGTGAGCAGCCGCAGGTAGCAAGATCCAAGGGCAGAAAAAAAAGCTGTGTGTGCTGTGCACGCGCATAGTAAGTGAAACTTCATTGACTTTTGTCACAGAAATTGACTTATAACGCGCGTGCTCGGCACACATGTGTCAGTGTGTCAGTCAGTGAGTATGTATGTGTTTGTTTGTGTGTGTGTGTGTCAGTCAGTGTATGTATCTGTACCGGTCAGTGTATGTATCTGTACCGGTCAGTGTGTGTATTTGTGTCAGTCATTTTGTGTGTGTGTGTGTGTGTGTGTGTGTGTGTGTGTGAGTGTATGTCTCTCTCTCTCTGTGTTGTGTGAATGTCTCTCTGTGTCGGTCAGTGAGTGTATGTGTGTCAGTCAGTGTGCGTGCGTATGTGTGTCAGTCAGTGTGTGTGCGTATGTGTGACAGTCAGTGTGCGTGCGCGTGCGTCAAAGTGTGCATGCGTCAGTGTGTGTGTGTATGTGTTTATTGGCAGCAGTACCAGCATCATGAATGTTGAGCGGGTGGGGGAGCTCACAGTGGGGGGGAAGGAATAGGCACATCATTCAGGGGCGGTGTTCGGTACATCACTGGGGTGTGCGTGCGTGTGTCAGTGTGTGTCAGAGTGTGCGCGTGCGTGCGTCAGTGTGTGCGCGTGCGTGCGTCAGAGTGTGTGCGCGTGCGTCAGAGTGTGTGCGTGCGTCAGAGTAAGTGTGTGTGTGTGTGTGTCAGTCAGTGTGTGTGTGTGCGTCAGAGTAAGTGTGTGTGTGTCATTGTGTGTATGTGTCAGTCAATGTGTGTATGTCAGTGTGTGCGTGTCTGTCAGTGTGTGTGTGTCTGTCAGTGTATGTGTATCTCTCTGTGTGTACCGTATGTCTCTCTGTCTGTGTCCTGCCCCCTCTCTCCTGACTCCCCCCACCCCCGACGGAGCTGCGGACCCGGGGGGCTCAGTCTGAGTTTTGTGAGCAGATACCCCCCCACCCCCCGGCGGCGCGCTCAAGCTCCCCCCTTCCCCACAACCCGGTGGCGCGCTCAAGCTCCCCCCTTCCCCACAACCCGGCGGCGCGCTCAAGCTCCCCCCTTCCCCACAACCCGGCGGCGCGCTCAAGCTCCCCCCCCCGGCGGCGCGCTCAAGCTCCCCCCCCCGGCGGCGCGCTCAAGCTCCCCCCCCCCGGCGGCGCGCTCAAGCTCCCCCTTCCCCACCCCCCCCCCGGCGGCGCGCTCAAACCACCCTATTCCCAGGCGCCGCTGCCAGCCGCTTCTGCGCATGCGTGGCGCGCGGCATGGCAGTGGGCGGGGAACGGCGCCGCAGAGGAGTCTCCTGCCCCGCGGCAGAGGAGTCTCCCGCTCCGCGGCAGAGGAGTGTCCAGCCCCGCGGCAGAGGACTCTCCAGCCCGTGTATCCTGTGGCAGCAAGCCCACCTGCGGAGGTATGTGTATGTAATTATGTGTGTTTGTTTGTGTCAGTGTGTTTGAGTGTGTTTGCTCCGGGGGCAGGGGGACTTGCAGGGTGACAGAGGAGTGCAAAGCCGGGGCCATGAGTGTTTGCTCCGGGGGCAGGGGGACTTGCAGGGTGACAGATGAGTCTGTATGCTTCTGACATAAGAGGAGGAATAACAGCGGTGGGACTGGAGCAACTTCAGACAGCTGACGGAGTTCCCCCACCAGCGCCTGACGTCACTGGGACGTATAGTAGCGTTAGGAGCGGCGCCGGCGGCTATCGCCGCCGGCGCCGCATATGTCTGCGGCCGTGTGGGGGGAGCGGGGGCCATTAGGAGCGGCGCCGGCGGCTATCGCCGCCGCATCTGATTTGTGGAGCGGGTGTGATGTCAGTGTTGGGGTCGGGCTGAGCCAGAACACAGCCCGGCCTCAACTGCCAGCACTGACGTCACATCCGTTTCATTTCTGTCTCCACAATTCTTTTTTGCCCTAGTTTGAATGAGGTGCCACTAAGGAAGTTTCACTTCAAAAAAACTAAATTGAAGCAGCGCACAGCCAAGAGCGTTGGGGTCAAAAATGTGAATGAAAAAATATATTTATTGATCAGACATAACTAAAAAGGAGGTGCAAAGACACTCTCCTACGTGTTTCGTACCTTCACGTGTTTTATCAAGGAGCTCCTCCTTTATAGTTATGTCTCATCAATAAATATTTTTTTTTCATTCACCTTTTTGACCCTGACTGCCTTGGCTGTGCACTGCTTCAATTTTGTTTATTTTCTGCATATTGAATATTAAATTGTAATATATGCCTGGCATAAGCCATAATTAAAGTCTTAAATTAATAACCCTTTAGTAACCCTAGTGACCATGAAAGCCTGCAAAATAGGTCTAATTTTAAATCTGCCTTTTTAAATTTCACCTTGTTCAGATCTTTCACCTTCTGAAAGGCTTCAGAAATGAATGACTCACATACAACTTCTACAAATCTATTTAGAAATAATTTGTGATTTGTAAATATGTAAATCTTTTATGCCCGTCCGCGACTCGGAAGCTTTCCCGGGAGATTGTGTATTCAATGCAGTTTGAATAAGACACAAGCAAGCTCTGTATCAAATCACTGGACTGTTTATTATAGGTTACAAGCAGGGTTATATAGACAAAAGTCTCCTAGAGGTATTTTTCTGAAGCGTCTTAGAAGTATTTGCTTACGTTCTCTACCTAATTTATTGCTACATAGATTAAATGTTGCTTACATTTGTGCCTTCCACTTATTTCTAGGGAGTGAGGGGAGTAAGTAAAAGGGGGGGGGGGTGAGAGTATGAGGGAGAAAGGCTTTGTTTATGAAGCCGGTGCCCTCCGGCTCCCAGAGACCCACCTCCTTTAGGGCAGTACGGTCGCGGGTGCTGCCGGAGGAAGCGACGGACCCGCCGGCTGTTCCCAAAGGTGGGGGCCGGAGCAGGGAGCGATCCGAGCCGTATGAGGCTCAGCGGCGCACCCGGCTAACAAGGGCCGCCATTATGGTTGCGCACGCAGGCGCCGGGATCACGCATGCGCGGTTGCAGCTAGGGAGTTGCGGTGGCCTATAGGGAGTCGCGCATGCGCAGAATCGCGCACGCGGCCCCAATGTAGAAATAGGCTCCATGGGACTAAAATTCCCAAGAGGCTAAGGGGGAAAGGCACCAGGTGCCCCCGAGTAGCCAATAGGGCTAAAGAATTGCCCTGCAGGAGAAATAAATACATTTCACGTGCTGAGCCCACGCTAGTCAGTCAGTGCCAGGAGCAGCCAGGGGAAGGAGGTAGGGTGCAGCAGTCAGTGACCCACTGCACTAGGCCAGCAGCCCCCGAGGCCCGAGATAGCCCTGAGCCACCCAGTAGTGTAAGTTGTGTCAGGGACAGGCCCCAGGTTAGGGACCCTGCCCCTTACTATTCAGAGTCAGTTAGGGACTCAGCAGACGCTGCGCGTCCATCCAGAGGTTTGGGCGCAGACCTTCATTGTTAATGCAGCAGCCCTCCGGGTGGGATCGCCCCGGACAGCAGTTCCTGTGTTCAGCAGACATCAGGATCCTTTGTGAAGTTCCATGGCAGGCCCGGGCACCGGAGTGCTCGGCAGGTAACAATCAACAAGTGCACCAATGAGTCATATCACATTCACACGGGACATAGTGGCTGCGCAGTCACACATAACTATCTGACTTGAGGGTGGGGTGATACTGTGTGGGGGTACTGGACACTGGGTGGGATCATCTGGTGGAGGTGCAGGTGGAGGTAGCATCCTGCGAGCCACATTAGTTAGTGTCTCCGCTAGGGAGGGACACCTGTTGAATTGTTGAATTGTGATGCATGAGTACGGTCATCTAGTAAAGGCATTAGTTGTTATCCATACTGTGTATTGAGTGATATATATTGTCCTGCGAGGAACCACTCCCCCTCTGGTAGGAGCCATCGCAGGTGGAGGCGCTGCACCGAGTACCGGGTTATTCATATTATACCTGCCCCAGGTTCCCCACGGCGGAAGCTCAGCCCTCCTGTGAGCCTAACAGGTAAAGCACCACACCAGGTAACATTAGGTTCCCCTTACATTTGCCATATATGCGATTGGGTGGGGGAATACCCGTTACATTTGGAGGCGCTGCTGAGATCAGACCTGGGGTTCCCTATAGTTTTTTTTCTCCCAAAATGTTTGTAAAGTCCGGACACGAGGTCCTTGCCTGGGCCTTGAGGCTAGATCTTAGCCCCCGCCGTGTGGTTTCCGTAGAAGGCCTTCCCGCAAATATATCAGATGAGGAGGTCTGTGATCATATGCGTAAAATCCCCGGGTGGCCGTACGCCTGTATTATAGATGAAGATCAAGACCCCACGTCCACATCGAGATCGATGCTTTTTGTGGTGACACCCAAGTGGGATATATGCCTGTCAGAGGCACCGTCCACATTGTTTATGCCAGGGGGCCCCCCTGAGGGTTACCCTTTAGTCTACTTTGACCTAGCGCTATGGCAACTTTCCCCAAGTTGGCAGCGTGCACGTGCTGTTGCGCTCAAGGAGTCTGACCTCTCTATTAAAGTGAGTTACACTGCTAATCAGTCCGTCTTAATCTCAGAGGCTTCACGGGGCCTGTGTGTCCAAAGTGATGTTCCGGACGCTGTTGCAGAAACAGATTATTTTTCCCCTGGAAATGAAATAGACTGCAAGGGGTTACACTCTGACGTTTATGTGGGCCGGCAATTGCCAGGAATAGATGCACTTGCGCTAATGTGTCCCTGCCTTCAGGAAGCCTGTGACCAGGGAATCGATCTATTCCAGTTCTCGTTAAACTTCAAGACAACCGAGGTGGACGGAGAAACGTGTATACAATGTTTTAGTGCCAACTGTGACTGTTCTAGAGGCGAACTGGCATGGGAGCCCGAATGTGCCTACTGCGGGTCATGTTTCTTGAAACCTGTTATACCCCAGCCTACAGAATCCGCAGAGGAAGAAGCGGTTGACTTTAATACGGAGTCGGTCAGTGCAGCTAACCACTCTACCCCCCTCACAGAAGTTTTGGAGAGCTCGAACACTATAACCGCGGTTCCAGATCCGGTTCTAGAGTTGGTTCCAGAGCCAGAACCAGCAGAGAAAGATGCGACTGATCTCTCTCCTGGGGTGATCGATGCCGTTAACCCCTCTGCCCCAACCACGGAGGTTTTGGAGGGCCCGTGCTCTCTAGCTACGGTTCTAGACTCTGCTCTAGAACCACCAGATTTTCAAGCTACCATGATTAAAATGGATATCTGTGATGCTGTGGTCGTACCGAGTCAGTGTGCTATAACAGATGTTCCAGGGGGTCCGTGTACTCCGGTTCTAGACTCGGTTCCACACTCAGAACCGCAGATTCCGGAATCACAGGGTAAGGTGTCTCTACCCCCATCCTCTCTTAGTGATTCCAGCGCCCAACATCCAGCTTTGGTGATGCGCCCGCCGGCGGACCACGCAAGTGAAGCTGGAGATAAAGAGACATTTATCCCATCTGCTGTGGATCCTGGTATGGGCCCGTGTGCCCTACAACGGCCAGTCCGGCCTGCAACGATGGAACCATCGGTCCCAGGCTTGGGATCAGTACCTGTTAACGATGACAAGGGTGAGTTGACTGCCCCAGGGGTGTCTGGTGTGAGCTTCCAGATGGCCGCGGAGCATGGTAGATTCTAAAGTCTGGCCACCAGGACGATTGGCTCCACCCGGCATCGCGTCCTGGCGGAGGTGTCCCCCTTAGAAGATAGCTATCCAGTGGTGCGAGTGGACCAGTACCTACCGCCTATCGTCCAGGCGGAGAGAAAAGTCAGCCCCATCGTTATGTCCCGTGAAGCACAGATGACACCTGACAGTGTTCCAGATGAACCGGAACCCATCGCAAGACAGAGGAGTGGTGAGGAACCTCCTTGCCCCCCACATGCTCCGATGGAGGCGGCCGTGGAAAAGTCTCCTGACCTGAGTGTGAGCCTGTGCGCTCCAACCCAAATGGTCCCAGGACTGTGATCCATCCCTCCCGAGTTTCGAGACAGTGAGTGGACTGCCCCAGAAGTGCCGGGGACAGGTCCCAAGACAGCCGAGGTGGGAACTGACAGCATCCCCGAGGACCTGTTGGCCACCAGGAATCACCGCAGTGGTCAGGTATCAACCCTTTGACCCCTGCAGGATAAAACAGAGACTTTGAGTAAAGAGACATTGCTACTTGCTCGCTTCCCAGTGGGAACCTCCCAAGTTCTTAGGGACAAGGACTGTGTGGCGAGTGATTTAGTGAAAATTGCCTCCTTTAAGCCCAAAAAGGAGCGCTCCATTCACCATGTGGTGGACCGCGGAAAGGGTAAAGGCCTCCTGGCGTACCACGTCCAAGCCGCGTATGGGCCGGGTAAGGGTCTGGCCAAGAGACATTGTACTATTCCTTCCACCAGGGGGAAGAAGTAGTAAGGATCCTGTGATTCTTACCCCAGAGCGTGCTCTCCAAGAGATTCTCCCGGGGGAGGCTCAGAAACGTAAAAGTGAGGTACCCCCACATGATCAGTTAGGGGCACCCCACGCTTGGTCTTGGCAAACAGCAATCACTCAGCTGGCCTCGGGTATTACTGTGGTCGTTATGTGGGGTACCAAGTCATACAAAGCTCATGTGATATGTTGTATATTCTATGTACTGCATTTTTATTATATAATGTTTGTACATGGTTATGTCTGCTATCCAAGCGAGGTCGTTGGGATTTCACCAGGGGGAGAGTGTAGCCCATGTGACCTCCGGCTCCCAGAGACCCCCCTCCTTTGGGTCAGCGCGGTCGCGGGTGCCGTCGGAGGCAGCGACGGACCCGCCGGCTGTTCCCAAAGGTGGGGGCCGGAGCAGGGAGCGATCCGAGCCGTAGGAGGCTCGGCGGCGCACCCGGCTAGTGGGGGCTGCCATTATGGTTGTGCGCACAGGCACCGGGATTGTGCATGCGCGGTTGCAGCTAGGGAGTTGCGGTGGCCTATAGGGAGTCGCGCATGCGCAGAAGAATCGCGCACGCGGTCCCAATGTAGAAATAGCCTCCACGGGACTACAATTCCCAGGAGGCTAAGGGGGAAAGGCACCAGGTGCCCCCGAGTAGCCAACAGGGCTAAAGGATTGCCCTGCAGGAGAAATAGATACATTTCATGTGCTGAGCCCACGCTAGTCAGTCAGTGCCAGGAGCAGCCAGGGGAAGGAGGTAGGGTGCAGGAGTCAGTGACTCCCTGCACTAGACCAGCAGCCCCCGAGGCCCGAGATAGCCCTGAGCCACCCAGTAGTGTAAGTTGTGTCAGGGACAGGTCCCAGGTTAGGGACCCTGCCCCTTACTATTCAGAGTCAGTTAGGGACTCAGCAGACGCTGCGCGTCCGTCCAGAGGTTTGGGCACAGACCTTCGTTGTTGCTGCAGCAACCCTCCGGGTGGGATCGCCCCGGACGGCAGTTCCTGTGTTCAGCAGACATCAGGATCCTTTGTGAAGTTCCGTGGCAGGCCCGGGAACTGGAGTGCCCGGCAGGTAACAATCAACAAGTGCACCAACGAGTCATATCACATTCACACGGGAACATAGTGGCTGCGCAGTCACACATAACTATCTGACTTGAGGGTGGGGTGATACTGTGTGGGGGTGCTGGAGACTGGGTGGGATCATCCGGTGGAGGTGCAGGTGGAGGTAGCGTCCTGCGAGATGCTTTAGTTAGTGTCTCCTCTAGGGAGGGACACCTGTTGAATTGTTGAATTGTGATGCATGAGTACGGTCATCTAGTAAAGGCATTAGTTGTTATCCATACTGTGTGTTGAGTGATATATATTGTCCTGCGAGGAACCACTCCCCCTCTGGTGGGAGCCATTGCAGGTGGAGGCGCTGCACTGAGTACCGTGTTACTCATATTACACTTGCCCCAGGTTCCCCACGGCGGAAGCTCAGCCCTCCTGTGAGCCTAACAGGTAAAGCACCACACCAGGTAACATTAGGTTCCCCTTACATACGCCATATATGCGATTGGGTGGGGGAATACCCATTACATTTATAAAAAGCTAACAAGCTAACATTCTTCCCTTATCTTCAAGGCTGAAAGTTCTAGGAGTCTTGCCAGAGCACCTGATCAAGTTTTAAAGCAGTACACATTTTAAAAGTAAAACTGGGACAAGGGGAGACAAAATGGATGCTGAAATATATATTAACATGATTGATGCCATTCTATTTACAGGATTAAATGAGAGCAAAAGATCTAAAATATTCCTTTTCCTTTCTACACTCTTAATAAATTAATTTTAAACTCAAATGACTAGTATTTAATAAACAAATTAAATATTTCAATTACATTTAATCTCCTTTCCATACTAATATAATGTCATCTGCAAAACACCATCAAACTATGGAATAATATAATATATATATATCTTAATATATAAATCTGAAGTTTGTGGGGTTGTAGATGTGGCCAATCAGATTCGTCCGTGGATCTGCCCGCCCCCCTGCGATTCTCATTGGCCAAGAGGTGAGCTCTACTGTGACACACACATAGACACACACAGACATTGGTCCCTGTGTCCGCCCCCACACGACTCTCATTGGCCAAAAGGTACAGTGACATCACTGACACACACCTACTTCACTGTCACACACTCTCACTGATACACCATACCACCAGAGAACCCCTGCGGAGTCCAAGGTAAGTTTAAGCCATCTCACACTGTCACCCCTGTCTACACACACACTCACTGTCACCCCTGTCCACACACACTCACACACTCACACACATACACTCACACACTCACTGTCACCCCTGTATACACACACACACACACACACACACACACACACACACACACACACACACACACACACACACACACACACACACACACACACACACACCCCTGTGTACACACACACACTCACACCTGAGACCATGCTTCACACACACTGTCACCCCTGTGTACACACATTTAACCCACCTCAGACTATCACTCCTGTCTAATTTA
This sequence comes from Ascaphus truei, assembly GCF_040206685.1. Lineage (NCBI taxonomy): Eukaryota > Metazoa > Chordata > Amphibia > Anura > Ascaphidae > Ascaphus > Ascaphus truei. Next base: position 371,813,456 of record NC_134486.1, read on the forward strand.
ACCCACCTCAGACTATCACCCCTGTCTAATTAACTAATTAATTATCAGATGATATTACTTAAGAGATGACCAATATTAATATAAATAAGTGATTCTTTTGAAGAGTATATTTTTGCGGGATATTTAATATCACATGAGATCCATATTAGATGAATGTTACACCTCTTAAAGGGATACGTTGGAATCTACATTTTACAATATTAAGTGGCTGCTGTGAGTATCTCCTCACTAACTGTCATTTAATGCCTAAACATATTGTTATTTAATTGCTTCACTGAAAAGGGAATAAAAAAAAACATGTTTTGCACCTGTATGTAGAAATGAATCTGTCTTTACACAAAATGGCTGCTGTGAGAATCTCCTCACTGTCATTTAATGCCTAAAAATATTGTTATTTATTTGCTTTCACATGCTAATATGCAGTAGTCTTATTATATGTTGCACCTGTATGTACAAATTAATCTGTCTTTACACAAAGTGGCTGCTGTGAGAATCTCCTCACTAACTTTTATTGCCTACTGTAACTCTGGCTCCGCCCCTTATTGACATTTGACCAATCAGAACTTTCTCAGTCAGTGTGTAGTTGGCCTACATTTATTACTCAGGCAGTGCAGTTGTGGTTTTGTTTTTATATCTTTGCTCCAACTGGAACTACTAAAAACGTTGTTTATAAACAACCATTACAATAAACATGCACTTTGCTCATATTTGCTCAGCTACATGTTCATTGTACTGTTTGTGTACAAACAAACTTTTTTCAACAACATCCTTTTTCTTTACATCCCGGGAAACGCCGGGTATATCACCTTCACCTAATAAAATTTTTACAGTTCACAAAATATCCGCCTTCCCGCGCCCACCTTCACCTAATAAATTTTTTACAGTTAACAAAATGTCCACCGTCCCGCGCCCACCTTCACCTAATAAATTTTTTACAGTTAACAAAATGTCCACCGTCCCGCGCCCACCTTCACCTAATACACATTTTACAGTTCACAAAATGTACGCATTCCCTCGCAGCTATAAAAAAATGTCCGCCTTTGGCCCCTTAACACGCTGAACACTCCCTGCCACCTTACAACCTTTCTGAAATAATAAAAGCTTTCCTTCACCCCAGCTCATCACTCAATAAAATATAAACATTCTCCTCCACATCAACGCCGTTCCGTCTGCGCTCCGCACGCTTGCAGCTACTGTTACATTTCAGCCTTTCCATAATGAGCTTTCTCTAAATGTCCGCCTTCCCGCCTCCACCTTCACCTAATAAACATTTGACAGTTCACAAAATGTCCACCTTCCCGCGCAGCTACAAACCAAATGTCCGCCTTTGGCTTGAACACTCCCTGCCACCTTAGAACGTTTGTTAAATATTTAAAGCCTTCCTTCACCCCAGCTCACCACGCAATAAAATATAAACCATTCTCCTCTGCATCAACGCCGTTCCGTCTGCGCTCCGCACGCCCACTACTGATGTCTGTCTGCGTTTCATTAGCGCTACACTCCCTCAGCTTACCCTCATCCACACCACACCTTACCTCAAAACTAAGTTTTCATCAGTCTCCAAGTACATAATAATAAAAATTTTCTTAACACTCCCTCTTAAAGTTTGCACAAATACTTCACTCACCCTCCCCCCCCATCCCATCCCATCCCATCCCATCCCATCCCATCCCATCCATACTCTAGAGTATATATATACTCTAGAATGGACTTTATACTAGACTTGCCTAGGGTGCCTCCTGCAACATTGTAATTATTTCTTATTGAAAGGAGCTTTGGATTTATATTCAGTCCATTTTGTTTCCTTTATCTAAAGGAACCCCACACCCTTTGAGCCCCATTTCCTCCCTCTGGGGAGATTCTATTGTACAGGGATTTGAACCAGTCTCAACCTGCTTCAAACTCAATGTCATTGTTTTCAGAGTGAGTGTCATTACTCACTGAGCCGCTCACGGGTCTCTAAACAACACCAAGCTCAGTGTACCGTTTATTCGCTCCAAGACTGTAAGGACTTGTATTACATTTCACCTATTTTATTGCTATCCAGGAAAATAAGTGAAATAATTTTTTTCTCACAGCACATATTTCTACAGAAAAAAATGTCTTTGTTTGACAGATGGCATAAAGGCTTAATGCTGCTCCCTTCCTTCCTTGCAACGCTAAACCAAATAACCACACATAACGTTGGAAGAAAAGGTCACAGCTTAATTTTAACATCCACTGTTAAAACCCACCAGCCTGCCCGCCAGCCCAGCATGATCCATGTGAATCGGGGGAGATCCTTGCCCATGGTCTATGTTGTTTTGACATTTGGACCCCTTTGGACCCCTTCTCAACATTAACCACCTTGGAAAAACTAATTAGCCTGCACCCCTCCAGCTGTGACTAACATAATAACACCACCACACCTTTACCATACCCTTCTTTTATCTATTTTCGCTTTTCTTTTTTGTATAAAATATAATGTCAAAATACAATGATAAAAATAAACATAAAACATAACAATACCCAATAAACCTGAAGTAAAGCCTCAAAAGGTGGTTGGTGACTGGATAGGAACCGTTGATGAGGTGTTCAGAGGAACAGAGAGGTAGATCACAAGGACATAGCAGCTTAAAAAACCTAGCCCTCCCTCATCCTCCTCTCCTCACCAAGCGCATCCCAGCATGGGCGCGCATTCTAGCACATCCCAGCATGGCCACACATCCCAGCGCATCTCAGCGCATCCTCTCCTCACCCAGCGCATCCCAGCATGGGCGCGCATCCCAGCGCATCCCAGCATGGCCACACATCCCAGCGCATCTCAGCGCATCCCAGCATGGCCACACATCCCAGCGCATCTCAGCGCATCCCAGCATGGCCACACATCCCAGCGCATCTCAGCGCATCCCAGCATGGCCACACATCCCAGCGCATCTCAGCGCATCCCAGCATGGCCACACATCCCAGCGCATCTCAGCGCATCCCAGCATGGCCACACATCCCAGCGCATCTCAGCGCATCCCAGCATGGCCACACATCCCAGCGCATCCCAGCTCATCCCAGCATGGCCACACATCCCAGCGCATCTCAGCGCATCCCAGCATGGCCACACATCCCAGCGCATCTCAGCGCATCCCAGCGCAGAGCTTCCTTTATGTAGAAAATGGGACTTTGATTGAAAAAAATCCTAATGCCTGGAGCTGTTTTTGCTTCCTGTTTAAATATGTATTATTTATAATTTATTTAGCAAAAATAATGATACTAAAAACAATATGGTTGATTATTATAAAAAATGAGTGAAAAAAATAATAAGAAAAAAGTGAATTCTGTGAGTGATTATTGGTGCCAATCAGCAACAAAGTGCACCCTCCTGTTTTATAGATTACGCATCACCTTCCTCATCTTGGTCATCATCACTGTCAGCAATTTTTTTGGCCAAATATACAGATAAATCATGTTGTATATGAAATTGTCTCCATAAAGTGTGTACCTCATCCACGCACCTCACTACACTGAGCCGCACTGAGCCGCACCTCACTACACTGAGCCGCACTGAGCCGCACCTCACTACACTGAGCCGCACTGAGCCGCACCTCACTACACTGAGCCGCACTGAGCCGCACCTCACTACACTGAGCCACACTGAGCCGCACCTCACTACACTGAGCCGCACTGAGCCGCACCTCACTACACTGAGCCGCACTGAGCCGCACCTCACTACACTGAGCCGCACCTCACTACACTGAGCCGCACTGAGCCGCACTGAGCCGCACCTCACTACACTGAGCCGCACTGAGCCGCACCTCACTACACTGAGCCACACTGAGCCGCACCTCACTACACTGAGCCGCACTGAGCCGCACCTCACTTCACTGAGCCACACTGAGCCGCACCTCACTACACTGAGCCGCACTGAGCCGCACCTCACTACACTGAGCCGCACTGAGCCGCACCTCACTACACTGAGCCGCACTGAGCCGCACCTCACTACACTGAGCCGCACTGGGCCGCACCTCACTACACTGAGCCGCACTGAGCCGCACCTCACTGCACTGAGCCGCACTGAGCCGCACCTCACTACACTGAGCCGCACTGGGCCGCACCTCACTACACTGAGCCGCACCTCACTGCACTGAGCCGCAGTGGGCCGCACCTCACTACACTGAGCCGCACTGGGCCGCACCTCACTACACTGAGCCGCACCTCACTGCACTGAGCCAGACTGGGCCGCACCTCGCTACACTGAGCCGCACTGGGCCGCACCTCACTACACTGAGCCGCACTGAGCCGCACCTCACTGCACTGAGCCGCACTGAGCCACATTGAGACTGCACGGACCTCGTTTGTGGTCCGGCGGAATTATTATTTGTGTAGTTCACTGCATGTCAGGCAGGTGGCTCACTGAATATCTTTGCCTATGATACTCTGAATGCTACAGTGAAGTGTCTGAAGAGAAGATAAAATGTACACGTCTCTTTGTCTGATGACATTGTACAGTACATATCTACTGTTGCATTTTCACTCTTTATTAAAAAAAACACTATGCATTGAATCTTTCTCATAACTTTTCTACTGTGCTGTGCATGGCATGGGACATGGCGCTTACATCCATCGATACTGCCAGATAATGTACTGTAAATCATTCATCTACAGTATTTTCTTCACTAAGAAACAATCTCACAATTATTAAACATTTGAGCATGTAAAAGAAACAGCAATAAGATGTCAGTTGGTGGTTGAAGAAAATTGTTTTATTGTATTATTGTAGTATTTAAAAAATGCCTATAGTAGTCATTGTTTAATTTCGGTTTTCATTCATGTTTTGCAGGTTTGGCGGGCTGATGAGCATCAACACTGTGCAGGAAACATATCCATCGATACTGTCATGTAATGTTATGTAATTCATACATATATTTTGTTTTGTTGACAATACCCCGAAATTCAATCACACGCATATGCATTTCAAACAGGTTCCTTATAAACTGCACAGAAATTCAATGACATGCATATGCGTTTCAGCCAGATCCATAGAAACACACGCATACCCCACAATGTAATTCATGCACTACACTACTGTATTTATTCTCGATTATTTATATACAACATATTCTATTTACATGTGATAATGTCAAAGAGCCAGCAGCCTGAAGAAACTGCCAATTGACGGAGATTGCACATTTGGAAGAAGAGCAAATACATTTGTATTGTTTTTTATCATAAAGTCATTTACTGTAATCTAATAAAAAAAATATAAATACTTTTTAGTAATCTGACGTTTTTAGAGGAATAAGTGGTGAGTAACATTTAAATACATTACATACAATATGATATGATATCATACAAAATGAACGGGAATAAAGGACGGGTTACATTGCATTTAGATTTTGAAGACAAACTAGCACACTAGCGGCCACTATCATTTCTTCGGAGTATTGCAACAAACGTTAAAACTCAATTTTCTCAGCTGCGATGCATTCACGGGTCAGCCAAAAAATTATATGGGGCACATACACACCACCCGCAAAACAACTGCGCGATCGGGTCGCTATCCCCTGACGTCGGTGACGCGCGCGGTACGAAGCTCCACCCCCAGACCTGATCGGGCTGCATAATAGGGCGCACCTGCGCGACCAAACAGCCTATCCCTTCATACCTTCTTGTTCCGCCCCACTTCCCATTGGAAGGAAGCTCTTTTATATACATAACCTTATGTGATGCTGTGCCTTGCTGCAATCCTGCCTTGTGCCTTGCTGCTTCCTGCCTTGTCCCTGCTGCTGCCTGACCCCTGCTTCGTATCTGGACTCCAAATCTCTCCTCTCCTGACCCGGCTTACATACGACCATCCTGAGCTCTCTACTCCTGACCTTGGCTATCCTCGCAATGACTACTCTCCACTCTCCAATCCTGACCTTGGCAAAGTACCCCAACGATCCGCTACTCTCCAATCCAGACCCGGCAAGTATAACGATTACTCTACCTTCTATACTCCTGACCCGGCTTGCAAAACCATTCTACACTCTAGGCGCGCCCTCGCGGCTGTGGGTTGGCGTTTATACAATTCCCCACCTCAGCCTTGCGGTTGCGTCTGGTTTGTGGTGAGCTACGCGTTACACTCCCAAACCAGGTTCCATTCTCCATTGCAGTAAATAACATTACCATACACCTAGTCTCACAAGTTTTTTATGTCAGGCATAATGTTGCCCCTACCTCTTTTTCACTGTTATTAAATCTTGCAAAGATACGCCCCTTTCACTGTTCCACAACTACAAAAACACAAACGAATTACCTTTTTCTCTCCCAAATTGATTACTGCAACATTATGTTATCTAGCCTCCATTCCATTTAATATGTTAATAATGCTGCTGCTAGAATAATCACCTGCTTTTCTAAACTCGTATCTGTCTTTGACCTCTTGAAATCTTTCTGCTGGCTTCCTACTTATTTCCGTATAAACTACAAATGTAACCTCCTATCCCTTTAAGGCTCTTCACTCCTTAGCACCTACAGTAATCTAAACTCTGATCTCTCATTTCACCCCTACTCGCCTCTTGCACTAGATGTCTCATCTTTGCATATTTTACCTTTGCAGTCCTCATTTGTCTTAAACCTCTCACATCTATCTCTACCTACGGATATTTTTTCCACTCATTATCCTTGAAGTACCACTTTTTTCCATTTTTAAAGCCCAGCTGAAGATTCACCTTTTAAAAGGAGCATCTCATTAAAATAGTTATGCGTATACTACTAACTTAAGATGCATTTCACCTCCCTGACATGCACTTTTAATACATTCATTTTTAGTCCTATTGTTTCTGTAAGCTCTTGGAAGAAAGAATTTCTCTGCACACCTAAATCAAAAACCAAGAGAAGAAAAAGGACTCCAAACAAAAACCGGGGTGCTAAGTAGAGATGGGTGAATGAACCCAAATCCATTTCCCGGATTGTACCACCAAAATTTGTTTTGCGGTGTAAAATCCGCAAACTGATTTGCTCAGATTTAATCATCAAGAACTACGATTGGATACAATATGTTGACTGATTTGTAAAATACAATCATGGATTCAGCAATCTGTTAGCGGATTCTTAAAAATATATTGTCAATAATAATAAAAAATCCACAAAATACGAATCGTCCCTTTTGAGATTGATCCGCGGATCAAAGGAACCGGTCGATCCTCTGTGAATCCAAATCCGACAAAACAACTCGCCAAACTCTAGTGCTAAGTCAGTAGATCCAGCCAAGCACACTGAACAATGCAATATATTGAAAGATGAAAAAACACCCATACGCAAAATGAATGCAAAAAAAAATACGTTTCTGATAGATGTACAGTATTGTCAATCTTCAAAACGAAAACTTCACTAGAACAAAAAAGACGTGAGTTGTACTGTATATAGATAATTATCACAAGTATTTAGAAAGCTACAGTATATTATTTTATTTATTTATCAAATGTTTTACCAGGAAGTAATGCATTGAAAGTTGCCTCTTGTTTTCAAGTAGGCCACCAATATTGCTGCCCATTGACCTCATTTAACAACATAATACAGCTCAACCCCGTTATAATGCGATCCGTTATAACGCGAATCCGCTTATAACGCGATGCAAGATATGGCTCCAAATTTTCGTATTTATGCATACTTTACAACACGATTATTGGTATCTTATATACTTTGTTGTACAATGCATACAATTGTACATTATTTCTAACGCGATTCGCTTATAATATATATGTGATTCTTTGGACCCCAGGCACAAACAATCACACAGCATTATAAGGGGGTTGAGCTGTACTATGTAAATACCTGTAGTGGGGTGGCTTGAATCACAGTGATCATTGCGATAGAAACACCAAAAAAAGAGGATTCTTAACGGAAGCGGAGAAACGCTTGCTAAGCAATACCAGAAGACAGTGTCCCACACTGTTCATGCCGTCCTTGTATAATTTAAAAAAACAAATAAAGGAACAATAGGAAGACAAAATAGAATACAAAACAGCTAAAAATGCGTATGCATAATACAAACATAAAAAAAATGCACAGAGTAGCTACAAAGATAGCAAAGCAGCCCTGGTACTGAAAACACCGGCCAATCCTTACTATAAAAAATAAGTGAAGATAATAAAAGAAAAATATGACGCATTCATGGATTACCTCCAATAAAACTCCCTTTGCCATCATTTTTTTACAATTTGATCAATCCCATTTGGTACATTTTTAACCATTTCTTTTCCTACTTTAAGGGATGAGATGGAATGATTGCGGGTCTTGAAAATCTAAACCCTGCGCTCCTCTTTTAAACATCACAGGACGGGAACACTTTTTTCCATAACATCTCGAATCACATGGTAATCTATAACATTAAGTTTTCCTGTGGTCTTATTTAGGTTGGAAAGACTGCACAAGTGAAAATGAGTTTTTCGTTGTGTACCGCAGTAAAATTAGGGCAGGAGTTGACAGTACAACACTGGATCAGCAGCATAATTATGCATGCATTCAGTACATGAATTACTGATGCAGCCACGAGTATCCGAAACACTTGCCTGGGAAAATCTGGGGCAATCTCCCAGTAATGATGCAACATTTCTGTGACATTTCTGCAGACAGACTAATGGCCCATCGGATTAACACAGCGGGGGTTCAAAATGAATGAGACTGCCAGGGAAACCCGCTGTCTTAATCAGATGGGCCATTAGTCTGTTTGCAGAAATGTCACAGGGGGAGGTGTACGCGGCCTGAGCTGGGGCCGGGAGCTCCTCCTGCGTGAGGATAGAAAGCTCTGAGAATGTGCGTGTGTCCTGTGGCGGCCGCGGGAGCCAGGGATGAAGGAAGAGAGTCCCGCTCGCGGCGGAGACTCTGTGGAGCCGGGGCCGGGAAGCGCCGGGTAAGTTGTGGCATCGAGGGAACCCTCTTTGGGAGAGGTGTTCCTCGCGGTCTTACAGTACCCCCCCCCATTGAGGAGCAGCCTCAGGATGACTCCAATATGGCTTTTGGGGAAACTTAGAATGGAAGAGTCTCAGCAATCTGGGGGCATGTATTTGATGGTAGGGTACCCAAGACCTTTCTTCTGGACCAAAGCCCTTCCAGTGAACCAGATACTGCACCGAACCCCTCGTCTTTCTGGAATCCAGGATAGACTGAACCTCAAACTCCTCCTGCCCCTGAACCATGACTGGTTTAGGGCCATCTAGTGTCTTGTGGAACCGTGGGTTTTGGGACACAGGTTTCAGCAGAGATGCATGGAACACGGAGGGTATTCTCATGGATGGGGGATGTTCCAGGCGATACGCCACAGGATTGATTTGTTCTACCACTGAAAATGGGCTCAAGTACCTGGGGGCCAATTTAAGGATAGGAGCCTTCAGTTTAATGTTCCTGGAGGAGAGCCAGACCTTATCTCCTGACTTGAAGACTGGTGCCTGTCGACGGTGGAGATCTGCCTGTGCTTTTTGTCTGCGGGTTGCCCTTCCCAGAGCTTCTTGGATCTTTTTCCAGGATTCCTGCAGATCCTTGATTCGGTCATCCGCCGCTGGGACTCCGAAAGGGACTGAAGTGATGGGAAGCTGAACCGGGTGGAAACCATAATTAATGAAAAAGGGGGATTTCAGTGTGGAGCTGTTCCTCAAAGATTTATGGGAGAACTCTGCCCATGGGAGCAAATCTATCCAATCATCCTGACTGTCCGCGACAAAGCACCGGAGGTATTGCTCCAATGTCTGGTTTGTTCTTTTGGTTTGCCCATTGGTCTGGGGGTGATACCCGGAAGAAAAATGGAGGGTGATATCCATCCTACGAGCGAAGGCCCGCCAAAATTTGGAGATGAATTGTGTACCACGATCGGATACGATGGAAAGGGGAACTCCGTGGATGCGGAATATTTTCCTAATAAAAATGTCTGCCAGTGTGGTGGAATTGGGGAGCCCTTTGAGAGGGACAAAATGAGCCTGTTTGGAGAACCGGTCCATGATTACTAAAATGGTATTCATCCCCCTTGAGACCGTAAGTTCCAAAATAAAGTCCATGGACAGGTGACTCCAAGGGCGTTCCGGTATGGGCAGGGGTCGTAGGAGACCGTAAGGCTTTTTACGAATGATCTTGACCTGGGCGCAGATTGGACAGGTTTTCTCAAATTCAGAAATATCTTCCGACATGGTAGGCCACCAGACGGTGCGGCCAATGAGGTCAGAGGTTCTAGTGATACCTGGGTGACCGGCTGACTTTGAAGAATGACCCCACTCTAGAATCTTCTTCAGGAAGCGTGGAGCTGCATATAGATGGCTGACTGGCACCTTAAAGCCTCTCGAGAGGTTAGACTGTGCTGCCATGACCTGGTCCAGGATATCGAAAGAGTTGGCCGAGATTATATATTTGGGGGGTAAGATTGTCTCGGAGGTATCTTCGGAGTTGTCCTCGAACAGGAATTGTCGTGAGAGTGCGTCCGCCTTTTGTTTTTTTTGACCTGGAGATGTAGGATATGAGATAATTGAATCTAGAAAAAAAAAGGGACCATCGAGCCTGATGTGCTCCAAGACGACGTGCACTCTCAATATATAATAGGTTTTTATGGTCGGTGAGGATTGAAATGGGGGTCTCTGTTCCCTCCAGAAGATGTCTCCATTCCTGAAGGGCGAGTTTGATAACCAGGAGTTCTCTATTTCCGATGTCGTAGTTCCGTTCTGACGAATAAATAAAAAGCCTGGGGTCTGGATGTTGCAAGATTGGGGAGGAAGCGAAAGACTTCTTGAGGGAGTCGAAATCTTGGATGGCTGCGGGAGACCAGGCTGCAGTGTTAGCTCATTTCTTAGTCAGGGCAGTGATGGGGGCCACGGTGGATGAAAAGTTCTTGATGAATTTACGGTAATAGTTTGCAAATCCTAAGAACCGCTGTATGGCTTTCAGGGAAGTGGGTTGCGGCCATTCTAAGACAGCTTTGAGTTTGGTAGGGTCCATAGAGAAACCTGTGCTAGAAATTATGTATCCTAGAAAGGGAATGGAAGACAGATGAAAAGAACATTTCTCCAGCTTGGCGTACAAACGGTTCTCTCGAAGGCGAGACAGGACTCATTTGGTGTGCTGAATGTGGTCACGGAGGGATTTGGAAAAAATGAGGATATCATCAAGGTACACGATGACGAAGCTGTTGAGGAGATCGCGGAAGAATTCGTTGACAAACTCCTGGAAGACTGCCGGGGCATTGCAGAGGCCGAAGGGCATGACTAGGTATTCATAGTGCCCATTCCGGGTGTTGAAGGTGGTCTTCCATTCGTCACCCTGGCGGATGCGGACAAGATTATAGGCTCCGTGGAGATCGAGCTTGGAAAAAATTGTTGCCCCCTGTAGGCGGTCAAAGAGCACGGAAATGAGTGGTAGGGAGTAACGGTTCTTGACCGTAATCTTGTTGAGACCTCTGTAGTCAATACAGGGGGCGAAGAGAGCCATCTTTTTTTTTGACAAAGAAGAATCCGGCTCCAGCTGGGGATGACGAATTCCGGATGAACCCCTTCTTCAAATTATCTTGGATATACTCGGACATGGCTTGGGTCTCGGGCATGGCAAGGGAGTAGGAACGGCTTTTAGGCAGCATGGCACCGGGAAGAAGGTCAATAGGGCAGTCAAAGGCCCTATGGGGGAGCAGCACCTCAGAACGTACCTTGTCGAACACATCTGCAAGGTCCCAGTAGATCGCTGGGAGGGAAGTTTTGTACTCCGCGGGTAGTTCCACTCCGGCTATCATCTGTTTGGGGGGAAGACAAGGCTTGAGGCACTGAGTACTCCATCGTATGGGTTCCTTGTTGGTCCAATCCAGCTGTGGGTTGTGCAGTTGCAACCATGGGAGTCCCAGAATCACCTCCACCGATGGAGTGTGGATCACGTCCAAGGTAATCCTTTCTTTGTGACCGTCCTCTGTAGAGAGGGATAGAGAGCAAGTCTCCAGGGAAATGAAAGCTGGTTGGAGAGGGCGTCCATCTATGGCCTCCAAGCCGACGGGAACAGCTTTAGATTGGAAAGGAATATTGTTTCTGCTGGCAAAATCCTGATCAATGAAGTTTCCTTGAGACCCGGAATCTATGAATGCGGTGGCGGGAATCTGGGAGTTATTTCAGGCAAGAGAGATGGACAGCATTATCCGAGTAGGAAGTTTCTTCGGAGAAGGGGAAGGTGAAGAAATTGTACCCAACGAGACCCCCTCATACCTCATTGGGTTTTGGCGTTTCCCGGTCGCAGGGGACAGCTCACCAGCAGATGACTGGAATGCCCGCAGTAGTGACAGAGTCCATCATCTCGTCGGCGCTGTCTCTCAGAAGCGGATAGCCGATGACTTCCGAGCTTCATAGGTTCAGGTTCATCTAAAGGTTGGGGGACATAAGGAACAAGACTGCGGCTGGTAGACCGAGGAGAGGCGGCACGAGGGAGCGCGCGTTCAAGTCTTCTCTCCCGAAGGCGCTGGTCCACGCGGATGCAGACCGCGATGAGGTCCTCCAATCTGGTGTGTCTCTCCAGAGTCGCCAGCTGGTCCTTGATGGATTCGGACAGTCCCTGTCAGAAGGCTGCGGAGAGGGCGTCGTCATTCCAAGAGGTCTCGGCCACGATGATCCGGAACTCCAGGGCATACTGGGCGACGGGGCGAGTACCTTGAAAGAGATGGAACAAAGAGGAATCTGTCGTGATCTTATGACCTGGCGTGTCAAATACTTGCTTGAACTCCCGAAGGAAGCGGGGGTAACCGTGCGTTATGTCGGCTCTCTGTTCCCAGATAGGGGATGCCAAGGCCAGGTCAATAGAGAGATGATGTAGGCCACCCTGGAGCGTGCAGTAGGAAAGCGCGATGGGGAAAGCTCGAATTGGATCTCACACTGATTGATGAATCCTCTTCACTCGTGGGGATCCCCTGCATAATGGTTAGGGGCCGGAAGGCGAGGGTCCGAGACTGTGGGGAGATCCAGAGAAGGCAGCGCCGCAGCTGCCATAGCAGAGGAGCCTGGGGAGTGCTGCAACAGAGAGATTCTTTAGAGCACTTGAGACATGGAGTTGAGTTGCGCCTCCACCTGAAGGAGTCGATTCATGGCACTGGGTTGATCAACCTCTCCGGGGTCCATATCCATTGGGCTGAGCATAATGTCACGCTGCGCTCACCACGAACAAGGATGGACCCCGGAACTGAGGTGTAAAGGGTAATACTTGCACCCACAGCTGCGGGGGCACGCCTGGAAGGTGGATAGTAGGCGTCCAGAACTGCACGGGAGAAATGGTAAAGTTCAGATACTCGCCGGATGATAGGGAAGTTCCAGTAGAATAGTCGGTGCCGAGAGCCTTGGGTTGGGAGCCTGGAGGTAGGTTGGAATCCGTAAGCCGAGGTTGAGGGTAGGAGAGTTCGGGAGGTCAGAGGGCAAGCCAGAGGTCGAAATCAAGAGCGGGTCAACAGTCAAGCCGGTTCGGTACACAGGAGATCACTAGAAGACACAGAGACAAAATCACTAAGGCAGGCACGACCGTGGGTAACGCAGGTCACACAAAGCTATGCTCAGCCAAAGAAGGAATGGCTGAGCAGCGTATAAAATGTGGGGAGAGCCCAATAGAAAGAGGGGGAGGGACGGAGGAGCGAGCCCATGGGAGGCAGGGATAGGTGGAGAAGGTAACACAGCTAATTAGCTTGACGCGTGGCTTGTGGGCGTTGCACGCGCATCAGGCGTTTGCACCGCGCAGGGGAGGTGCGCGCGGCCTGAGCTGGGGCCGGGAGCTCCTCCTGCGTGAGGATAGAAAGCTCCGAGAATGTGCGCGCGCGTCCTGTGGCGGCCGCGGAAACCAGGGAGGAAGGAGGAGGGTCCCACTCGCGGCGGAGACTTTGTGGAGCCGGGGCCGGGGAGCGCTGAGTAAGTTATGGCGTCGAGGGAACCCTCTTTGGGAGAGGTGTTCCCCGCAGTCTTACATCAATATTGTAGAGACCTTTAGTCCTTGTAAAGCATTAAAATTAGGTTAGAAACAAGTCCAAGGTATCTAGAACTAGAACTGGGTTTTTTTTCATATTGTTCTTCTCCAGCTAATTTTCTAAGCATTTAATGAGTGTTATGACATTGTTGTCACTGTCTGAACTGACTTCCTTTTTTGCTATTTCAAATGTGTTATGTACTTCACATACAATTGCAATGGTTTTCCCGTGTGCTAGAGCAGGAAAAATCCCTCCTTTACTTATCTCGTGAGATGCACAACCGCACAACTTGCACAGCCGTTTAGCTGCTGTTGGTTTGTTCCTCTTCCTGAAGTCACTAAATCAAATAGAGGGTGGAATAGAGGGTGGAATTCCATCTTGTTACTATAACGGTGCTCATCTCAGATCAGGAAGGGGACATGGAAGGCTAAGGTAGGGGTATATATTCACCAACCACAGCAAGGGACAGAGTCCTGTTAGAGTTAACGTAGTCAGGTTGCAGGCAGAGGAGCAAGACAAACAGCTGAGGAGCAGAGTCGGGGTCACAGGCTGAGGTGCAGGCAGGCAGCAAAGGTGCAAAGTCAGCATCACGGGCAGAGGTCAGCAAATGGGAATCCAGGGGCAAAAGGACTGGGAACACTGAACAACAAAGCTGGGACAATAACATTGCTTTGCAACTTCCTGAAGGAAGTGCAGCCTTAAATAGGAGGTTTCCAGGAAACAAGATGGCCGCAACAGCCAAGTGAGGCAAGCTCCTGCAAAAACTAGGACAGCAGAGCAAAACCAGATACGAATCAAGTGAAATCTTTACAGTTGCATTCGCTTGCTTCAGTTGGTGGTATGGAAATGTATACTTTTTTTGCAGCTGTTGCAGTATTTACATGCTGTTGCCAAAAAAACAAAAATGAACAGAGATTTTAAGTGCAAAAGCAAGTATATCCAGAACAGACCTATCATGTTTCAGAAAATTTGATACGATCAAGTTGATAGTGTGTGGAAAATAAGGAATGTGTACAAAGTTTCCATGTCGTAGTTCGCAGGCAATGTTTATGCCACCATTATTTAATATTATGAAGCCTGGGGAACATGCAAGAGGTTTCAGCCATTGTGCAATGACATTCTTCAGTTTATCCAAGGGATTGGCACTAGTATGCCTTTTACAGAAGTCAGCAAAACATAAAGCAGCTTGCTTGTGAGTGACCTCTTTCAACCCCATTCTAGTAGACATGGATAATGACAATGGAGATGCTTTTGTTGAAGCTGCAGATGATGAATATGAGGGTTCAGTGCTGTCAGTGTCTTGATTGAAGCCATGATGTCCATCTTATTCACTGAAGTCCTTTACTCTTCCACCCACAATGAGGCTGCAGGGGCCATCTTGGTTACTGCTGCCCTGCCTATAAAGAGGAAGGACTTCCTCCAGGATGTTGCCAGTGTCAGGTTCTTGCCTGCAGTACCCATGCACATCCACCAGGACTGCTGCTCTTGCTAGCTCTCTCAAAGACCCTTTCAGACTCTGAAACCTTACACCTCTGCATCTGTCCCATGCCTGCAGCTAGATCTATATAAACCTCCCTTTCCTGTTCCTCCTTGCCTGTTTATACTGGTTCCTCGGCACCTGCTAGGTTCCTGTATTCTCTGCTGCTGATTTTGCTGCTGCTATTGTTTGCTGTTGCTGTTTGCTGTTGCCCTGTTCCTGAGTCCCAGTCCTGTTCCCAAGTCCAAGCCCTTTTCCCTAGTCCCATCCAGTTCCCTAGTCCCAGTCCTGTTCCTGCATCCTCATTGCTGACCTTTGCTTGTGGCCTTGACCATGCTACCTGCTGCCTGCCTCCAACCTTTGCAAGTAACCCCAACCACGCTATCTGCCACCTGCCCCCGACCTCTGCCTGTGACCACGACCATGCTCCCTTCTGTTCCTGCCACTGGGATCCACTTCGGCCGTAGATCAACTCTTGACACAGAACATAGTTCCTGTTTGTTCCTGTCTGGCTCCTGTGCTCCGGTTGATCTCCAACCTGCCTTGTTTTCAGCCTGTAACCCCAACCTTGAACCTTTGCTGCCTGCCTCGACCATTGCCTGTAACCCTGACCTTGCTCATCTGCCACCTTCCTCGACCATTACCTGTGACCCAACCTTGCTCCTTTGCTACCTGCATCGACCCCAGCCTGTGACCCTGACCATTCTCTTTTGCTGCCTGCCTCAACCCGAGCCTGTGACCCCGACTATTCTATTCTTGATTGAGGACTCTATCGCTTGGTTCAGGTTAGTGAACTATATCCTACCTCAGCCTTGTGGGTCACTTCCTGTTTAGGGACCAGCATCATTACAGAGAAAGACATTAAGTGAGACATCACTCATGTAGTCCTTAGTTTGACCAGTACCGCTTGTCCACATATCCATAGTAAAGTGGATAGCTGGCACAATGACATTTTTCATTCTGTTGGTGACTTCTTCCAGGAAGGCTCAAGTACAGGAACAATCTCTCCTTCCTCTTACTCAATGTGCTCAAACTCTCTCAGTCTCAAACTCTCTCAGTCTGCCGATGACGTAGATTTGAGAAAGCTGCACCCAATATTAATAGAGAAAGAAGAAAGCGGTTGACTTTAAGAACTCGCTTGGAAAATTAGCACTTTATTCAAACATGTGTATACTCTTTTCCTGAGTATCCCTTACACCATGTGTGGTGTATTATATGGTGGATTTTTTCATAACAAGTTCTGTTATTTTATCTATGTTTGAAAGACATTTTTTGGATTTCTGTGAGGGCTCCTCCTTGATCATTGGTTGTTGTAATTTAATGTAATGTTAATTCAAAAATACCAGTACAGAGATTCTGCAGTTCAATACACTGGTCCATATTGGGAGAAAGAACGACAACAACAAAACAGTTAAAGCATTAGGCTTAGCTGCCCAGTCACAGCTGGGGGAATTAGGGAAAAGAGGAGACAATTTCCCATAAATTGCCAAGGACACCTATGTGTATTTGGAGAAATAGCACACTATCAGTTTAGGCGCTCTGTTGATAGTGTATTATTTTTCCAAATACACATACTGTAGGTGTTTTGCATCTAGGCAATAGTACAACTATACTTGTAATGTGATGCATTAGCACTTGAATTTATTTATGTATTTATATCTTTTTTTCATCATGTACTAAATTTGAAATTTAGATCATTTTATTCTGTAAATTCGTTACAAGTATATCACAAGGGACTGTTTAATTATTGATGATTCTATTTATCTAGAGAGCTCTATTTAAGATTATATACGTTGAGCTGGTTTTATTCATGCTTATGCATTTGGTTCCCTGTTCTTTCTTATCTCCCCATCTGTTTTCACTTTTACTCACAATCAGCTGTTTAGCTGTAATTGGCTATAAAAAAGACCTAGACAAGCAGCAATCTAAGCCCTGATGAAGTCACACGATACAGTGACGAAACTCATAGGGTACACATCACCGAGATCGTCACGCAGTCTATGCTGAGATGAGTTTTTTGTGCTACCTACATCTGCAGCAACTGACTAGGTATTTGTCCGTGAGTCCCATCTGCTAGAAAGCACCGGGAAAGGACTATGAAGAATATCTCACTTCTTACTAGAACTTGAAGGGATGTGTCCAAGGCAGCAGACTTTTGGAAGTTCCCTGCAATTGTGAGTCCTTTGATGGATTCTAACTTGTTGCTTTCTATGCACTGGGAAAATTAACCTCAAACGTTGTGGAACTATACATCTGTTTACCAGAGGATCTATGCCTCCAAGTATCAAGCCACAGGATGCCACCGGAGTCCGAGTCAGCTGTTAGACCAGAGGGTTTGGTAATTATTCAGCATATACTGTTTTTATACTGCCTAAACGTGTGAGTTTTTTTAGGTATATTTGTTATATTTATTCATTTGTTGAAATTATTTTTACGCTATAGAGTGTGCGCTTTCATTTTTGTCTTTATAGAAATTTTTCAGATATGATTTTTCTTTGAAAGCTGCCAGAGACTCAAGGTATGTTATTTGCTTTGAACTTCATTAAGATACAGTTACACCATTTTTATTCATCACTCTCCTATTTTGATTTCATCTGACTTTATTGACGTGGTCACTTGTATCTTTGTTGTTCTTTTATTCACTTCGTTGGAGATGGTAATGCAAAGATTCTGGATTCAGCCAATAACTGACTTACTGAGTCAGTAAACAGTCTTAGAGATGTAATCAAAAAGGGGTTTTACTTAGCTTCGGTTATGTTCTCAGTCACAACTTGCACAGCTAAACAGCATACAACAGGAAAACACTGCAAACACCCGGGGAAGCCTTAAACAGTCTAGTCTGATCCAGAGTGCAAGGGGAATTCTTGGCCAGGGCACCTGCACGATCCATGGAGAAGCTTCTGGCACTATCCTCACCCTAGGCTCTTTTTTATAGCATTTTTTGTTAGGCTTCCTCCAATCAGTGCTGAGTGTTGTAGCAAATGCATACTTAAACTGATGAGTCAAACTTCCTTCTATATATGGTAAATATGTGACACAGAGAGAGAGAGAGAGCTCTGCTCACCCAAAGCATATGCCATGACACACAAGCTAATGAGTGGTACTTTCCCATACAGAGATCCACATATATCACCTTGATTGTTGATTATATTATATATACTTATTATGATTTAGTTCCTATTCACAGTAGGATTTGTACACTTTGAGAAATATTTGTGATTCAATTTGCATCTTTTTTTAATACACACTGGGTGCTATCGGGTACACATTTTTTTTCCTATATATGCCAAATTACATCTAAATGCAAAAATTGAAAGAAGAAAACTGAGTAAAAAGATAAAAATAATCAACATCCAGAACCTCAAAAATATTAACAGAGAATTTCAACTGTAGCTTAAACATTGCTTTAGCTTGCTGAGATGAATGGGGATACTTGAACAAACACTCATGAGAAACATACAGAATGAAGTTTCTAGTTAATAGGGCAGAAACATATGGAGGAATCTATAACAAATATTACATGAGAGAAAGCAGTTACTGAGGAAACAAAAAGAATTGAAACAATTCCAAGATGCAAGAAGAAAAAAAATAATATGCATTCCCGAAATCGGAAACGGACATTATTTTTCTTCAGTTTAATGGGTATCCTCAAATCTAATTAGATGCAAATATGATGTCCATTAGCAAAATGACCATCGTAACATTACCTATATTAATGGAGATTATCATAACGCTGAGACATGTTAAACAATACACAGCACAAACGCCTTTGAAGCGTGCATATACAAAAATGTAAAGCATACAAACAGTTAATGCAAAAAAATGTACTAGTGCAAATATGAAAAACACTTGCATAGCTGACACAATCGCCTGTAGAGACTGGACATTTTGAGCAGCAGCCCCTTGCTAAGTCAGGCTCTTGACAATTGAGAAGCGCCTAAGTTCAATAATTGCCAACTCCCAGGTAGTGGGGCTTCCAGAACTGGTGGACAAGGAGGATGCGGAGAGACCTCGTAGTGTAAGTGAAAATACAGTACATATATAATAATGATAAAAACAAAGGTATGTGAGTGCTCTAGCAACCAGATAAAAAAGAGACATGAATTATATGCAGAGATGTCCAGATAGGTGTAATAAATGTTATTTTATATATATATACAGTGTTCGACAATTATATACATTTACTCGCCCGGGGCGGGTAGATTTAACCCCCGGGCGAGTAAATATTGGCCCAAGCAGCACACGTGTGTTTTTTAAATTTCCCGCGCTCGCGCTGCTGTTTTTACTGCGCTCGCGCTGGAGGAAAAAAAAAAAATCCGGAGGCGGGTTCATGTTGCTGGGGGAGATTACCCCGCCTCCGGCTCTCTGAGCAGTGGCCTCCCTCCTCAGCGCTTCTACTCCTCCCCCTTCCGGCAGCCAGCCGCTTCCATGCCTGTCTGCCTCAGGCCCCTGCAGGGCAATCTGTCACCCCTCCCATTGGGCCATCCGCCCCCCCTCGCATCGGGCCACCCGCCCCCCCTCACACCGGGCCACCCGCCCCCCCTCGCACCGGGCCATCCGCCCCCCCCTCGCACCGGGCCATCCGCCCCCCCCTTGCACCGGGCCACCCGCCCCCCCCTCGCACCGGGCCATCCGCCCCCCCCTCGCACCGTGCCATCCGCCCCCCCCCTCGCATCGGGCCATCCGCCACCCCCCCACCCTTACACCAATCTCTCCCGGCCTCCGTGACCCCCCCCTCACCCCACGCGGCGTCGGTGTGCCGCCTCTACGGACAGTCTGCCGATCTGTCAGCTGTTAAGGAAACCCCTGATGGCCAGCTCAGTTGTTAGTACGGGAAATCCTCTAACTGGCTCTTCTCCCTGCTCTAAGCAGGGGAAATCCCCTAACCGGAGCCTCTCCCTGCTCTAAGCAGGGGAAATCCCCTACCGGAGCCTCTCCCTGCTCTAAGCAGGGGAAATCCCCTAACCGGAGCCTCTCCCTGCTCTAAGCAGGGGAAATCCCCTAACCGGTGCCTCTCCCTGCTCTAAGCAGGGGAAATCCCCTACCGGCCCTTCTACATCTATCAGTGAATACTGCGGCGTCGGCGTCCCACTCTGGAGGGGGCGCGGCCCCTTGCAGAGGCCCTCTTGCCGTGCGGAGGCCCCCGCTGCCATGTGCGACCCCCTGCCTTACGGGTGAGTGTTTGTGTGTGTGAGTGACAGACTGTGATTGTGTGATTGTGAGTTTGTCTGAGTGAGTGTGTCTGAGTGAGTGTGAGTGTGTCACCCTCTCTCCCTCTCCCTGTGTCACCCTCCCTCTCCCTGTGTCACCCTCCCTCTCCCTGTGACACCCTCCCTCTCCCTGTGTCACCCTCCCTCTCCCTGTGTCTCCCTCCCTCTCCCTGTGTCACCCTCCCTCTCACTGTGTCACCCTCTCTCTCCCTGTGTCACCCTCTCTCCCTCTCCCTGTGTCACCCTCTCCCTGTATCACCCTCCCTCTCCCTGTGTCACCCACCATCTCCCTCTGTCACCTTCTCCCTGTGTCACCCACCATCTCCCTCTGTCACCCTCTCCCTGTGTCACCCACCCTCTCCCTGTGTTACCCTCTCCCTCTCCCTGTGTCACCCTCTCCCTGTATCACCCTCCCTCTCCCTGTGTCACCCACCATCTCCCTCTGTCACCCACCATCTCCCTCTGTCACCCACCATCTCCCTCGGTCACCCTCTCCCTGTGTCACCCTCCCTCTCCCTGTGTCACCCTCCCTCTCCCTGTGTCACCCACCCTCTCCCTGTGTCACCCTCCCTCTCCCTGTGTCACACTCTTTCTCCCTCTCCCTGTGTCACCCTCTCTCCCTCTCCCTTTGTCACCCTCCCTCCCTCTCCCTGTGTCACCCTCTCTCCCTCTCCCTGTGTCACCCTCTCCCTGTATCACCCTCCCTCTCCCTGTGTCACCCACCATCTCCCTCTGTCACCCTCTCCCTGTGTTACCCACCCTCTCCCTGTGTCGCCCACCCTCTCCCTGTCACCCTCCCTCTCCCTGTGTCGCCCTACCTCTCCCTGTGTCGCCCTCCCTCTCCCTGTGTCGCCCTCCCTCTCCCTGTGTCGCCCTCCCTCTCCCTGTATCACCCTCCCTCTCCCTGTGTCACCCACCATCTCCCTCTGTCACCCACCATCTCCCTCTGTCACCCACGATCTCCCTCGGTCACCCTCTCCCTGTGTCACCCTCCCTCTCCCTGTGTCACCCTCCCTCTCCCTGTGTCACCCTCCCTCTCCCTGTGTCACCCACCCTCTCCCTGTGTCACCCTCCCTCTCCCTGTGTCACCCTCTCTCCCTCTCCCTGTGTCACCCTCTCTCCCTCTCCCTTTGTCACCCTCCCTCCCTCTCCCTGTGTCACCCTCTCTCCCTCTCCCTGTGTCACCCTCTCCCTGTATCACCCTCCCTCTCCCTGTGTCACCCACCATCTCCCTCTGTCACCCTCTCCCTGTGTTACCCACCCTCTCCCTGTGTCGCCCACCCTCTCCCTGTCACCCTCCCTCTCCCTGTGTCGCCCTACCTCTCCCTGTGTCGCCCTCCCTCTCCCTGTGTCGCCCTCCCTCTCCCTGTGTCGCCCTCCCTCTCCCTGTGTTGCCCTCCCTCTCCCTGTGTCGCCCTCCCTCTCCCTGTGTCACCCACCCTCTTCCTGTGTCGCCCTCCCTCTCCCTGTGTCGCCCTCCCTCTCCCTGTGTCGCTCTCACTCTCCCTGTGTCGCCCTCCCTCTCCCTGTGTCGCCCTCCCTCTCCCTGTGTCGCCCTCCTTCTCCCTGTGTCACCCTCCCTCTCCCTGTGACACCCTCCCTCTCCCTGTGTCACCCACCCTCTCCCTGTGTCACCCACCCTCTCCCTGTGTCACCCACCCTCTCCCTGTGTCACCCACCCTCTCCCTGTGTCACCCACCCTCTCCCTGTGTCACCCTCCCTCTCCCTGTGTCACCCACCATCTCCCTCTGTCACCCACCATCTCCCTCTGTCACCCACCATCTCCCTCTGTCACCCTCTCCCTGTGTCACCCTCCCTCTCCCTGTGTCACCCTCCCTCTCCCTGTGTCACCCACCCTCTCCCTTTGTCACCCTCTCTCCCTCTCCCTGTGTCACCCTCTCTCCCTCTCCCTGTGTCACCCTCTCCCTGTATCACCCTCCCTCTCCCTGTGTCACCCACCATCTCCCTCTGTCACCCTCTCCCTGTGTCACCCACCCTCTCCCTGTGTCGCCCACCCTCTCCCTGTCACCCTCCCTCTCCCTGTGTCGCCCTCCCTCTCCCTGTGTCGCCCTCCCTCTCCCTGTGTCGCCCTCCCTCTCCCTGTGTCGCCCTCCCTCTCCCTGTGTCACCCACCCTCTCCCTGTGTCGCCCTCCCTCTCCCTGTGTCGCCCTCCCTCTCCCTGTGTCACCCTCCCTCTCCCTGTGTTGCTCTCCCTCTCCCTGTGTCGCCCTCCCTCTCCCTGTGTCGCCCTCCCTCTCCCTGTGTCGCCCTCCCTCTCCCTGTGTCACCCACCCTCTCCCTGTGTCACCCACCCTCTCCCTGTGTCACTCACCCTCTCCCTGTGTCACCCACCCTCTCCCTGTGTCACCCACCCTCTCCCTGTGTCACCCACCCTCTCCCTGTGTCACCCTCCCTCTCCCTGTGTCACCCTCCCTCTCCATGTGTCACCCTCCCTCTCCCTGTGTCACCCTCTCCCTATGTCACCCTCCCTCTCCCTGTGTCACCCTCCCTCTCCCTGTGTCACCCACCCTCTCCCTCTCCCTGTGTCACCCTCCCTCTCCCTGTGACACCCTCCCTCTCCCTGTGTCATCCTCCCTCTCCCTGTGTCACCCTCCCTCTCCCTGTGTCACCCTCCCTCTCCCTGTGTCACCCTCCCCTCTCCCTGTGTTGTTCTGACTAGGAATTTATTAAATGTATTTTATTTATATATTTTATTTTAAAGCGGGGTTGGGGGCGGGACTATGGGCGGAGTTGGGGGCGGGACTATGGGCGGAGTTGGGGGCGGGACTAGGTGGCGAGTAGATTTTTTGGTTGGGCGAGTAGATTTTTGGGTGATTTGTCGAACACTGTATATATATATATATATATATATATTTATTTATATATATATATATATATATGTATGTCTTTATTTATATAGCGCCATAAATGTACATAGCGCTTCACAGTACTAATACATATCATATAAATAACAAATAATATAAATAACAGATCATGGGAATAAGTGCTTCAGACATAAAAGTAACATTAAGGAAGAGGAGTCCCTGCTCCGAGGAGCTTACAATCTAATTGGTAGGTAGGGAGAACGTACAGAGACAGCAGGAGGGAATTCTAGTAAGTGAGTTTGCAGGGGGCCAAGCTTTATGTATTATGTGTCCATGATTATCCAGTGCAATACATATGCTTCTTTAAGCAGATGTGTCTTAAGGTGGGTCTTAAAGGAGGATAGAGAGGGTGCTCGTCGGGTATTGAGGGGAAGGGCATTCCAGAGGTGCGGGGCAGAAAATGAGAAAGGTTTAAGGCGGGAGAGAGCTTTAGATACAAAGGGGGTTGAAAGAAGACATCCTTGAGAAGAACGCAAGAGTCGGGATGGTGCATAGCGAGAAATTAGGGCTGGGATGTAAGGAAGGGCAGAAGAATGTAAAGCTTTAAAAGTGAGGAGGAGAATTGAGTGTGAGATACGGGATTTGATCGGAAGCCACGAGAGGGATTTCAGGAGGGGAGATGCGGAGACAGATTTAGGTAAGAGTAGAGTGATTCTGGCAGCAGCGTTTAGGATAGATTGTAGGGGAGACAGGTGAGACGCAGGAAGGCCAGACAGCAGGAGGTTGCAGTAGTCGAGACGTGAGAGAATGAGGGCCTGAGTCAAAGTTTTAGCAGTTGAGTAACAGAGGAAAGAGCATATCTTTGTGATATTGCGGAGGAAAAAGCGACAAGTTTTAGAAACGTTTTGAATATGAGAGGAGAATGAGAGAGAGGAATCAAGTGTAACCCCTCGGCAGTGTGCTTGGGCTACTGGGTGAATGATCGTATTTCCAATAGTAATGTGGAAGGAGGTAGTAGGGCCAGGTTTGGGAGGAAGTATAAGGAGCTCTGTTTTTGCCATGTTAAGTTTCAGTCGGCGGATGGCCATCCAGGATGATATTCCAGAGAGGCATTCAGAAACGTTGGTCTGTATAGCAGGTGTAAGGTCAGGGGTTGAAAGGTAAATTTGTGTGTCGTCAGCATAGAGGTGACATTTAAACCCAAAAGATGTGATTAGGTCACCTAGAGAGAGTGTGTAAAGAGAGAAGAGAAGAGGTCCCATGACAGAGCCCTGGGGTACCCCCACAGAGAGATCAATAGAGGAGGAGGTGTTAGCAAAAGAGACACTGAAAGTACGATGGGAGAGGTAAGAGGAGATCCAGGATAGAGCTTTATTCCGAATACCAAGAGTATGGAGAATGTGAAGGAGAAGAGGGTGGTCCACGGTGTCGAATGCAGCAGAGAGGTCGAGTAATATGAGCAGAGTGTAATGACCTCTGTCTTTGGCAGCATGGAGGTCGTCAGTTATTTTAGTGAGGGCTGTTTCAGTAGAGTGAGCAGTGTGGAAGCCAGATTGTAGAGGGTCTAGAAGAGAATAGGTGTTGAGAAAGTGTAGCAATCGAGAGAA
Organism: Ascaphus truei; assembly: GCF_040206685.1. Lineage (NCBI taxonomy): Eukaryota > Metazoa > Chordata > Amphibia > Anura > Ascaphidae > Ascaphus > Ascaphus truei. The sequence goes on from NC_134486.1 coordinate 371,838,485, forward strand.
TACAAGACGTTCAAGGAGTTTGGAGGCAAAAGGCAGGAGGGAGACAGGTCGATAGTTAAAAGGACAGGTAGGGTCAAGCTTGCTGTTTTTGAGTAATGGTATAACGGTTGCATGCTTGAAGGATATACATACATACATGCATACAAACATACATACATACTGTACACACACACAAGTGTGGTCCTGATGCCTTGGAATATCAAACAATGACAACTGTCCCCTGAAGGATTGAATAAAGTGAAGTGCCCCACCCTTAAACAAAAACCTAATTGGGGATGTCCTCCAAAAGCCAAATGTTGAATCAGGTTTTTTTTACTCACAGTTTATTGAGATTGCCCCTTCTGGAATGTCTCTGTGGCGTGCTGACCGTTGCAGTTAAATCCAGTACAGAAAAATTGGAGAAAAACAGTGCACAACCAGGAGAAAAGGGTCCAGTCCTTTTCTCCTGGTTGTGCATTGTTTTTCTCTGATTTTTCTGTACATATATAATAAACTAGATATGAATCAAATGTATCTATGTCACTTTAACACACAACCTTGAACATCAGAACAAAGATTACTGTCATTTGAATTGCACTCACATAAAGGTGAGAAGTACTTTGCTAAATAACATCTGTGATATGATTACACGTGAGCCCACAAAGTATTAGACAACACTATAGGCCATGCCCTGCACATTACGGTAAGGGATCAACCAGTATAAAATTATCCTTTGCTTATTTGAGAACCATATAACTGGTAACTAATCACAAAAACAATAGTTTAATCAGCAGTTCAGTGTCTCAGTATTTCAAACATCTCCTGTAAAACCATTTAATCATCTTATTAAAGGTATCTAAACACCCACTTTACCCAACACTTATGTCCTAAGAGTCAACATCAGCAACCAACAATTTGTTGTCACTGAAGAATTTTGTTTCTCTTCCTTCGGTTAACAATCACCCCACTGCTTTAGTTCTTGATCAGTGTCCCTCAAATCATGCCTTCCAGACTTCTGAAAATTGTCATTTTAAACATGTTAGAAATAGTCACTTTTCTATTAATTAATGTAATTTCATACCCAGTACATACTTAAAAATGAGATGTCACTAAATGTAATTTCTCTACAAAAGGGTGATAAACTATAGCATGCTTCATCTCTCATTCATGTGAATGGAAGTAAAGGCCTTCTAACTGTTTGTGTGAATACATTTTATTTTGACAACTTCTGTTTCTTGGTCATTCTTGTTCTAACATATAGACCCATTATTGTACACCCATAGTTAATACACTCAATATAATATACCATAGTGCACCACACAAATGCACCATACATTCCATTTAATTATTAAATAGCATAGTATACTTTATTACATGAAAATAACACAATATCAGATGCATCTGTTTTTCAGATATTAATATGTTCCACCATTAATAGGTTCCATCATTTGCTGTACACATGTAGTGAAAGGGTTAAGTATTACACTCAGTACAATCATGTGGGTACCACTTAAGACCTGCCCTTTTTCATTATAGGCTAATTTTTGAAATAACACACTGATAGCAAGGGTCCAGCTGTGAGTAATGCCAGCTTTTAACGGACCTAAATATTGTAGCATTATTTCTATACAACAAAACATGAACAGAGATCTGAGAATCTGCATTGTCAGGTAAACTGATCATTATCATATGATTTTCATATGAGTAAGCCAGGCTTCTGTTAAAAGTTAGCAAACCACTATATTTCAGGTGAACGCAAGTACATCATAACACTAAACACCTTTGGGAATATCCGTTATGATTTAGCGTACAGCTAACTCAAGTAAGCGGATCGATAAATATAACATCCTTCTGTGGTTCTACCTCTTAGATCGATAGATATTCAGATAGATATGTAGATAGCCAAATAGGCAAATATGTATAGGAATAGAAAGGAATATAATTAGAGAGATATGCAGATAGCTACGGAGTTGGGTTGATAGGAAGTTAGACATTTATATAGTTAAATATGTAGCCAGGGCTGTTTTTTGACTACCAGTCTGCCCTCCCTAGCAGTAAGTCCTGGTGAGAACAGGCATGCTAGGATCCATCATGGGGTTTTCCCACTCACAGCAGTACCCTTGAGTGACAGGGGAGGCGGTGGAAATAGGCCTGAGTTCTACCCAATCCTGGGTCAGACCTGGTGCCATCCTCCTACTGTACGTATGGAGTTGCAAACCAAATTTAGTAAGTGCCTCTCCCTGCTTGAGTGAGGAAGGTCAAACACATGTTGTCTGCATATTTCTTTCCCTGTTTCTCTTCCCTTTGGGGGAGAGTGTGTGTATACGTTTCCCCTCACCCTGTTAGAGGGTCAGGGAAGAGCAAGGACTACTGCGGGTGCCCTTTAACCATAGTGCAGGTCCAGGAACCATCCTATAGCTGGATAACAAGCCAGAGACTGCATATTGCAGAAGCCTGCCATGACTGTGTGGCTGAACAAAATAAACCCGTTCCAGTTATTCATACCTCCTGCCGTGTAATCTTTCTGGGGAAGGAGAGGGAATTGTGTTCTACCGCAGGAGATCGCCTCCGTATATCTGGAGAGATCAATGTCAGGTATGTACCCCAGAAGCCTGCCTGGGTTGCCAAAAATCGGTGGACAACTCAGCAATTCTGTGAGTCTACAGGTAACATGCACCAAACACCTGGTAGCAGGGGAATCTCCCAGAGGGTGGGGGAAATACTGCTATATATACATAAAGATAAACAGATAGGAAGAGTAAGAGACAGATAGTGAGAGAATGAGAAAGACACGAGAGAGAAAGAGAGAGAGAGAGAGAGAGAGAGATGTTCAGAAAGATGTACTATTAGGAATACAAACATTGGACAAACATTTCGGTCTCTGAAGACATCCCACATAGGACTGAAACGTTGGACCATTTTCTGTATTCTTTCATGTATAATACACCTTTTTGAACATCAATTTTTGTTTCTCAGGTACCTTTTTTCAAGGTTTAGATTAATTATAATTAACAACATTTGAACTCCTCTGTCTCTAAAAAAAAAGGTACCCAATTTTTGTATAAACATATCTGCATACAATGATACATTTGCTGTTATTGCTGCCTATTTTAGAGAGAGGCTTGCTACAGACATTTGCTAACTTTAGCAGGTACTTTTGTATGGAATCGCTTGTAAGTTGGACACAATTTGCAAAAGTACTGGCACCAGTCAGTAAATCTACTAGAGAATGGGTCTGCTAAAATAAAAAGCCTAATAATAATTTATTTTTATATTTGCTAATTTTTTTAATTCCTTTTTCTGTACTTCAGACATTGGTCACAGACTTTGCCTTACAAATAACAATATTTTATTTTATCACCAAAATATAAAAAATCATACGTTTTTGTATTACAGCTAGCTAAATTATATAACAATAAATTACAACATCAAACTGCCGCAAAGTTTGTCTTTCAGGTCAGTTTTATCTTATAGACCACACTACTGGAGAGGGTGCTGCTATCAGAGTATTTAAAAGGTTTCTGTACAACAATAACAAATGGATAGGCACACTATAAATATGCCCCAAAAAATTTTGTTGGACCAAAATACTTTTTTTTAAATATTTATTGTGTGCCTATCCCTTTGTTATCTGTCTGTCTTCTTATATATATTTACATTTTTTGTGATTATTATAAACACATTACTGTCTACTCTTTTACACAACAGGGAACCATATTATTTTGCGGCGAAAGTCACAGGCATTTACAAAAACGGCTTTATGCTACTGTAAGCCGTTTACAACTTTTGGCAAGAAAGGTGGCTTTTTGTTAAGTAATTATAAATCTTTTTTGCCCAAAGTAAAATACATCACAAAAAAATTCAAAATTAGACACTTTATATACCAACCTTCAGATCTCAACATGCAATTTGGCACAGGCTCTAAGTGTCCATTCTCTGCTTTATTCACACTGTGCATCACTGCAAGTGACAGATTACACAAGAAACCTGGCTTAAGACGATTTTTAGATGGTGGCAAACAAGAATATGAGTGAATTAACTTCTGGCCTGCTGACAATAGCTAAATTTGCAAAAGCAGAGCTAGATAATTTGATTTCTTTCTCTATCTGATTTTGTGCCAGCCCACACGAGGGAATTTAACAGCTAAATTCTGCATGGAAGACTCTACCCATGAGGCTAAAATCCTACTGTAGCGGGTTGACAGTAACTAGTTGCTTTCTGGCCTTATGCCAGAACATATCCACTTTTAGTCACTGAAAAGAAGGATTTGCTTAATAAAATGTGAAATGAAAAAGATGGCATTAAGGACAAATGGATGCCTTGTCTTAATTGTCTACAAATCCTAGAAACACGTTTTTTTTCACTTATACTAATGTAGTTGAAATATCAATACATAAAGCAAGATTTTCTATATAGTAATGAAGCATGCTTTACAGTAGCTCTGACAAATTTCTACCAAACGTATTCACGATCCCTGTGGAATTTTCTCCAAATAGCTTAGATTTTCATCCTGCAGTCAGCATGTTGCTACACATTATTTTAAGAACGGTTGACTATCCACTGTAACCTTTAATTGGGGGCATGCAAATACTCTAAGGATATTTAAAGTTGCAATCCCTCTTAACACCTGTGAACTAAAATAATAGTTGCAGTACATGTTTAAGAGGTTAGGCAGCGGGCATCGTCAGCGCTTAGCCGCTCACCCGCGCTTAGCCGCGCTCATGCTTGTCAGTGAGCCCCTGCAGCCGCAATGAGAGCGGCTTTAGCCGGGGCTCGCGCACGCTTCCGCAGGCGTGCGGAGGCGTAGCAGACATATTTTTTTAGTTTAATTGCTCACTGGAGTGGAGGGCCGGTCACGTGAGTGGTTCGCCCAATGAGGGCTCCGTGACATCACTGGTCTGCCCCCAGACACGCCTCCGGACGGGGCACGTAGTAAGGCCAGGGAACTTTCCCTCAGTCTCCGCGCGCCTCCGCACGGCTGGAGTCTCTATGGACTCAGCCTTAGTCTTGATGAATGATGCATTTTTTTAATCACAATACTCAGAAATATTTAATTACTTACTACAACTTCTCCATTAATGAGGTGTCACTCTGCGTATAGATTTTGCTACTTCTTCTTTCTGCCCTTTTTTGTTTGATTCTCTAACAGAGAGGCGTTTGCATCAAACGGACGGATATAAACAATTCCAAGTTCTTGCTGATAAAATGAACAGACCTCATGAATTATAAAGATACTAAGAATACAAAATAATCAATTTTTGGACCGGTCCCACCTAGGAACAAAAGGAACTAAAACAAGTTACACATGTAGCACCCTTGGGAGTATGCTAGAAATTTTGCTGTAGTCAGTCCTGGTCTCTACAGGGAGTTAAGGGGTTACTTCCTTATGACTTCTAAACGTTCTCCGCCTCTTGTTTTTTTGTCATCTCTTGGCTTTGTTCTTTTTTTCTATGTGACCTAGCACTTTTGATGTCTTTCAGTCTTACTTGAACAGTTCTTTCAAACTGTACATACTGTAATGTGAAACGTGTCAACACGTTTGTTCAACTGACAAATTACTTCTGTAAATAAATCTTAATTTAGCTGTATGTAACCATTTTCATGTAACATATTTTGTGTGTCAGTCAAGTCAGATTGCTAGCCACTCACTGCTTCTGGAAGTTGTCAGAAGAGTGACCCTGTAGGGGATGGCTCTGGGTAAAGTTAAGACCACCCTTTAATCTGCTCAGTAACTGAGGAAGGGGGTAAGGTTATAAAAGGCAGGATTTAGCCATACATCTTCAGATCCCAGGAGGAACAAGAGGAGGGGGTCTCAAGGCTCTTTTTGAGATATTCTGGTTTGGCCGCATTGCTTCAGTCAAAATGAACATCTTGCTGCATAGTCTGCATTTTTTAAACAATTTTCAGATGCAAATTATAAGTGTATATGGAAAAATTAGAGACCCAGGACATCCATGTCTGTTCTTCGAGGATCTTGTGGTAATGGTCTTACCCAAATTTCAGATATATTACTAAGCATACCAAACTAGTCAATTCATTTGTTGGCATTCACTTAAGAACAACATAGTGTGGGTGGAAATTAGAATAATCTAGTATATTCTACATGTATTTCTGATATCCTATGGCTTTCTAAACTGACCTGCCCTAAAGAAGCATTGTCTCTTCCCACACTGTCCAAATTCCTTTCTATCTTGGGAAAAATGGATGGCCAAGGCTAATCTTTACAGCTTCACTTCCTCCCCCCCTAATGCCACTATTTAATCATCCTAATTTTTGAGGGTGGTTGGGGTGTGAGAAACAAAAATACCTGGAAGGACCATGCTGTTAGTAAACTCCATCACATGTTTAAGTCCAATTCTATTAGGTCTTTTGTGGCCCTCCAGGATGGGCCACATATAGATAACTCAGAATTTTTCAGATACCACTTTGTCATGTCTCTAAATCTCCTGGACAATAAACTCGTGTACTCATTTTGAGCTTCTCTGCCAGAAGTTCTCCTTTAAAAAAGGAATGGTGTCTTCCCTATACAATGTGCTCACAGCTACTAATCAAAGGTTAAACTTCCCTATCTGTTGATATGGGAACAGGAACTCTTGACTTCACTGTTAATTTATACTTAGAACACTATCCTTCTTCGAACGTCAAAACTTTACATTTGTACTACAGATGCAGCCACGAGTATTAGAACTCTTGCCTGGGAAATTCTGGGGCAGTCTCACAATAAATGCCTCAACATTTCTGTGAGATTCGTAATGGCCCATTGGATTAACACAGCAGGGGTCCCTGCAGTTCCATTCAGTTTGAATGGGACTGCAGGGACCCCTGCTGTGTTAATCCTATGGGCCATTAAGAATCTCACAGAAATGTTGAGGCAATGTTGAGGCATTTACTGTGAGACTGCCCCAGAATCTTCCAGCATTTCCCAGGTAAGTGTTCTAATACTGGTGGCTGCATCTGTAGCATACAATAGAATAACCCAGGTGAGTGTTTGAACCTGCTTTCGGTCATGCCTTGTAAGTGGCAGCAGGCTTAAGATGCTTTGGCCAAAGGGTTAAACTAAATGACCTTTTTTACAAGAGATATATAGGTATTATTCTGTGTATTTTTGTCACAATGGAAGTAGCTTTGGGCATTTTTGTTTTTAGTTGTATACATTTAGCCACGCCCACTAGCACTCCTTTTGACACTTATATGCATATATATATTATGTGGTAATGGTTAGGGTTTCTCAGAGCTTGTTGGGAACCTGTATTTTATACAATAGAATGGGTATAAAATCCTGCTTAGTTAGTATCAATTTCCAATTGGACTCATTCCCCCAGGTTTCAAGCTCTTGCTTGTGAGGGTGTGGATGCCCAAGTACCATGATTTATATATGGTGGCTATGCCCAGTTAACCTTGGCATGCTGTTTTTAATATTATTAAATAGTTTTTGAAAATAGAAGTACCTTGGGAACCCATCGTCAGTTTAATTAATCACCCCGTCTCTAGTATCTCTAAAAACTCTGCCAAACGTATTCTCCACATACTTACTTCTACCAGATGTTCCATTGCCTGGTGCTGGAAATAATTGGAACCTCCATCCCAGAAATTAATTATTCATAAAATTACTGAGATACTAACTATGGAAAGACTAACCAGCTTCCTGCAAGATTCCGGTACTGGCTTATGTGACATCTGGACCCCATGGCAATGTTCTAAATATGCTGTTACTCTTTAGCCATGAACTCAAATTCTGAGCCCTATGCACTTGATATGATCCTTACCTCAATATCAAATAATAACTTTTGTATTATGACTGGTTGTACTATTAAGATTGTACGATCTCTGTATGTGCTTTTCACCCTTTCTCAAAATCTCTGTATTAAACCTACCTCTTCTGCCACAAACCTTTTTTTCTTTCTGTGCTATTCCTTTCCCCTAACCTTGTTGTAAAATGTTGAAATTGTCAATAAAAAAAAACAGTAGGAAAAAAAGTATAAGTAAGAAAATGTGGAAAGAAAATTCCAGAAAAAATAACATTATTTTTGCTTTTCATAAGTCGAGCGGTTTAAATATCTTCATAAGGAACTGGGACTCAGCCGGAGGCTTATTTAAGAAAGATAACAGAAACCAAAGGAGCATAACAAATGAGTTTTATTGCTGCCTCTACTACTGGCCATGTCAGGAAGCCTTCCAGCAAAGATTAACATTGTAATATATTTGCACCTTCGACATCTTGTGTTCATTTAATCTGAATGTGAGATAAAATGGGTTGCATGACATATTATACAACCTTAATAGATTACTTGAATTCAAGCAATTTGATGTGGCAATATTTGCTGCAAGGGCAGCACTCCGAAAAAAATAATATTCTTTACAGACATTAGAAGTAGAGATGTGCAAAACTGTGCAAAACTGTGCAAAATGCAGTCAAAAATGTTCAGAGTTTTTTTTATTTTTTATTGCACTACCTATGATAAGTTTCACCAATCCTGGGAGGGCTGATAATGTGACCAAATTAGTAAGCTTTCAGCAAAATATCTCCAGACATTGAGCAAAATGGCAGCATATACATTTCGTGGAGCCGGATAGCAAAATGTTGCGCAACGGAAGTGCTGTATGCAAGATTTGGAAAAAAAATATGAAGAATGTAAGATGTCATGTGGATGGTGAGTGTTGGGGTTGTGTGCAGAAGCAGGAGGGCAAGAGGAGAGAGAGAGCGAGATTCAGAGAGAGATAGAGTGAGGCTGAAGTGGTGGGATTGATATTCAGCGTTAAACCGTGTGAGTGCCAGTATGTGACAATACTAAGGGGGTAAATCTATATCGTTCAAAGAGGCCGTTTGGGATTTTTTGGGCCGAAAATCCCTGTTGACTTTAATGTACAAAACATTTAATGCACATTTGCCATCGGCAGCTGGCAAGAATGATGATGTTGCTGATAACGGTGGTGGTGGTGGATACTAGTTGTTGGTGATGGTGGTGGTGGTGGTAATTGTTGGCATTTTTGGGGCATTTTTAAAAGACACAGTTTAAACCAGTTCTCTCCAACCTTTTCTATAATGAGAGTTACTACTTACTACTGCCGGATGCCCTGATGGCCCTGCTTAGGGGTGGTGGAGGCAGGGGTGAGCTACTCAGTGGCAGCCGGCAAGCTACAAGTTGCTTGCAATTTAGGGGTCCGAGACCCCTGGTAAAAAAATGTGATTTGCAACAGAGAATTTTTGTTCTCAAATTTCATTCTGTCACTTCTGAACATGCCAAACTGCGTGGGTTTTTCAATAATAACTTTGGAGCTACTAGAATAGAACCCAATGAATGATGACATTCTAATCCAAGCAATTTTAGTAAATATTGTCTATATGTATATAAATTGCAACCACTGTCTTTAGTTACTGTTACTGAGTGTGTAACCAAATGTCTCAGACTGTG